>NW_023270442.1:9736415-9778380 GCF_011800145.1 Mirounga leonina
CTTCCGCCACCCACCGGCCCTCCCCTTCCGCCACCCACCGGCCCTCCTGCCCCCACTTCCGCTCCCGCCTCCCGCCGCGTCCTTCACCATCCGCCGCCGGAAACGTCACAACTAGAGCCACGCCTGTCTGAGTGACGTCATCCATGCCCAATAAGAGGCCAAGCATGAGACCCGAGGCTTCAAACCCTGTCTTTTTCCCGCTTTCTGGGAACGGGATTTGTTCCCTTCTTAGCGGGTAGGCAATTGGGATGATCCGTAATAAGGGCATTTTCACATAAAGGTAGCAGAAGAATGACATGGTAGTGGCTGTGAAAACAGGGAAATGGGGGCGCCTGGGTGGCTCAGTTGGTTAAGCGACTGCCTTCGGCTCAGGTCATGATCCTGGAGTCCCGGGATCGAGTCCCACATCGGGCTCCCTGCTCGGCAGGGAGTCTGCTTCTCCCTCTGACCTTCCTCCCTCTCATGCTCTCTGTCTCTCATTCTCTCTCTCAAATAAATAAATAAAATCTTTAAAAAAAAAAAAAAGAACAGGGAAATGGTTGACCTACAATGCAATCATTCGCATCACCTGGGCGTTTATTAGAAATGCAGAGGGCCCCCTGGGTGGCGCAGTTGGTTAAGCCACCAACTCTTGATTTCAGCTCAGGTCCTGATCTGGGCGTCATGGAATTGAGCCCCGCCTCTGGCTCTGTGCTCAGCGGGAGTGGACTTCATATTCTCTCACTCTCTCCCTCAACCCCTCCTGCTTGTGCTCTCTCTCTCAAATAGATAAATAAATCTTAAAAAAAAAAAAAATGCAGACTGTCGGGGCCACCTTAGGACTATTGAATCAAAGCCTGCATTTTTAAAAAAGTAGGCTCCATGCCCAGCGTGGAGCCCAAGGGGGGAGGGATCAAGACCTGAGCTGAGATCAAGAGTCAGAAGCTTAACCGACTGAGCCACCCAGGCACCCCAGATTCTGCATTTTTAACAAGATTCCTAGGTGTTGTTAAAATTTGAGAAGTAGTGCTCTAGGCAATATTCTCTAAATCCCCCCCTTTTTTGTATCAAAATTGTTAAGTGTGGTTTTTAGAAAAGTCTAGTAAAATTTGAAATGTACAGATCTTGTACTAAGTGATTTTGATTCTCAATGACACTAGAGAAATATAAGCACACATTGCTACTTACTGTCTCTCATGTCCACATACTCACCCCTTTATACTCAACTCCATGATACTGAGACTCTGCAAACTCTTTCTCCTTTATTCAACTGGCTTCCTGTTAGGTTCCATCCACAGTGGGGACTAGAAGGAGGGTGAGACAAGAAGGAGAAGTGACTTGCTCCATTCCCTTAGCATCATCCCAGCAGTGGTGCTTTGCCCTGGCAGCATCAATTCGTTTAAGTGGCAGTCGGTTTCACTCTGCATCTTTTTTTCAATCATTAGTCACCCTTATTGTGCACCTCAGGGGTACCAGTAACTGAGCAGCCAGGCAGGAACATCCCCCTCAGAGGGCTGATTCCTAGCTCCATGAGACACTTCGTCTGAGCTCTAGACTTCTCTGAATATAGCTTATACTATAGACTGGAATTCAGAATCAAGTAAATATTTCACATGACTTTAGCAATAAAAATAAATTCTCTCCCTAAAACTCTCCCTAAAAAAGAAAAGCAAAACTTGTACATCAGTAAAGTTGATGGCTTTGTAACACAAAGAGGAATTATTTCAGTGAACTCTAGGGCACATTTAGACTGTATATCTGTGTGGAATATATCTTACAAACGAACTGCAAAAAATTCTTAAGCTATTTTCAATAATTATAATACCATAATAATATCAGTACTATTATTCTGAAATCAAATCAAATATGTAATTGTTATAAAGGTACACAGAATTTTGGGGGGGTGATGAAAATATTCTGTATCTTGATTGAGGTAATGGTTACAACTATAAGCATTTGTCAGAACTCATAGAAGTCTACATGAAAAAAGATGAGTTTTTACCTAAATTCATATTTGATTTAAAAAGCAAATATGTAATTATGTTAATGCCATTAGGAACTAAGAAAAGAGATATAAAATCAAAAAGGTTTAAGATAGGGGTGCTGGGCTTGCTCAGTTGGTAGAGCATGACACTCTCGATCTTAGAGTTGTGAGCTCAAGCCCCATGTTAGGTGTAGAGCTTACTTTAAAAAAAAAAAAGGTTTAAAATAAAATAAATTTGAAATAAAAAAAATAGTATGAACTCCTATGTGCATGTGTATACATATGTTTTTTAATAGTATTTTCCATCTTTGTCTCCTGAAAAGGTCTAGAAACAATGGCAAACCTTGTAGCAAGGGGTGCTTTTAAAGAACAGTGACAATCAACAAAATCTAGAATTTGGGAAAGTCTACAAGACAAGCAGTCAGTTTTATAAATATGCTGAAGGATGAGCAGGAGGAGAGGGAAGAGAAGGAAGAGAAAGGGGACCGATTGAAAGAAACTAAAGAGACATATCAACCAAATGCAAGTCTGGCTCTTGTTTTTATCATAATTCAAACAAACTGTTAAAAAAATTCTGAGATATATTGGATATTTGGTGACATTAAAGAATGGTTGTTAATAATTTTGGGGGTGTGACAAAGGTATTTTGGCTATGTTAAAAAAAAGAGTCTGTCTTTTAAAGATACACATTGAAGGGGCGCCTGGGTGGCTCAGTTGGTTAAGCGACTGCCTTCGGCTCAGGTCATGATCCTGGAGTCCCTGGATCGAGTCCCGCATCGGGCTCTCTGCTCGGCAGGGAGCCTGCTTCTCCCTCTGACCCTCCCCCCTCTCATGTGCTCTCTCTCTCTCTCATTCTCTCTGTCTCAAATAAATAAATAAAATCTTAAAAAAAAAAAAAAAGATACACATTGAAGCTTGTACACAAAAAGATAACAATGTCTGAGATTTGGTTCAAAAAATCCAGTGGAGTAAGGGGTAGGGGCAGAAATGTGAATGTACCTATAAAATACTCTCTACACTACTCTGATACCATACTTTCAGACTGTTCCTCCTAATTTTCTTTTCTTTGGTTTTCTTTGGTGACTCATTTGCTTCTATGGAGTTTTCAAATATTGAATATTGGAGTCCATTATTCGGCAGGATTCGGTTCAGGCCATTTGCTCTCTTCATCCATAGTTTCTGCCTATGCAATTTCATCCATATTCACAGCTTTTTGCCTAAATTTATATGCAGTCCAGACCTTTTTACAATAAAGACCTATGTAGACAATTTCTTTTCTTTTCTTTTTTTTTAAAGATTTTTTATTTATTTATCTGAGAGAGAGAATGGGAGACAGTGAGCATGAGAGGGGAAGGGTCAGAGGGAGAAGCAGACTCCCCGCCGAGCAGGGAGCCCGATGCGGGACTCGATCCCGGGACTCCAGGATCATGACCTGAGCCGAAGGCAGTTGCTCGACCAACTGAGCCACCCAGGCACCCTATGTAGACAATTTCTATTAGAAAGCTTAATTTGAGGGGCGCCTGGGTGGCTCAGATGGTTAGGCGTCTGCCTTCGGCTCAGGTCATGATTCCAGGGTCCTGGGATCAGGCCCCACATCGGGCTTTCTGCTCAGCAGGGAGCCTGCTTCTCCCTCTCCCTCTGTCTCCCCCCTGCTCATGCTCTCTCTCTCCGTATCGCTGTGTCTCAAATGAATAAATAAAAAATCTTTAAAAAAAAAAAAAAGAAAGTTTAATTTGAATGTATTTTGGGCACTCAAATTCAAATTCATCAAAATGGAATTATTTTACCCCAAACTTGGTTGTCCTATATTGTGTATCTTGGTAAAATGCACCACAATAAATTCACCTCCACAAGCCACACTTGTGAGAATAAACCTTCCTATCACTGTCTCCCTTGTACCTCTATTCAATAAATTCTCAAATCCTAACAACTTAACCTCCTAAATATCTTCCAAATGTATCCACATTTCTTTTTTATTTTTTTCTTTTTATTTTTTTTAAAGATTTTATTTATTTATTTGAGACAGAGAGAATGAGAGACAGAGAGCATGAGAGGGAGGAGGGTCAGAGGGAGAAGCAGACTCCCTGCCGAGCAGGGAGCCCGATGCGGGACTCGATCCCGGGACTCCAGGATCATGACCTGAGCTGAAGGCAGTCGCTTAACCAACTGAGCCACTCAGGCGCCCCACATTTCTTTTTTAAAAAAAGATTTATTTATTCATTTCTGAGAGAGAGAGAGAGTAAGGGAAGGACGGGGGGAGAGAATCCTCAAGCAGACTCCCCACTGAGCACAGAACCCGATGCCCAGAGATCATGAGATCCATGAGATCACGACCCATGAGATCATGACCTGAGTAGAAACCAAGAGTGGGACACCCAATCAACTGAGCCACCCAGGCACCACCAAATGTATCCACATTTCAATCTCCATCTCCATCTCCACTGGCTAAGCCAAGAATCATTCCTTGGCAATAGCCTCCTCATTGATTTGCAAATAGGCATTCCACCTTCAATCTAGGATACATGCTGCAGCCAGAGGAGTATTTAATTTAAAAATGGCCTATAAAGTCATATATTACATGGCCCTAGTCCACCCCTCCAAGCTGTCATGCCATTCTGTTCATTACTTGCCAAACATGAGCTACTTTTTAAAAAAAGATTTATTTTATTTATTTATTTATTTATTTATTTATTTATTTATTTATTTATTTATATATTTGAAAGAGAGACAGAGAGCACAAGCAGGGGCAACAGCAGAGGGAGAGGGAGAAGTAGGCTCCCCACTGAGCAGGGAGCCTGATGCAGGGCTCAATGGGGGGCTCGATCCCAGGACCCCGGGATCATGACCTGAGCTGAATGCAGATGCTTAACCACTGACTGAGCCACCCAGGCACCCCAAATGTGACACAGGCTCTCCAGCTTCAGGATCTTCACTAAGGCTATTCTTTTGGGGTGAAAACTTCTTTGCCACTCCCTCTCTCCAAACACCCTGCTCTTCCCAAGTTCAGCTGGGTCAGATTCTGCTGTATGCATTCTCATGGATTGTTCTACTTACAAAAATTGAAAATAAATAGCAGTCTCAATGGTTGTCAAATGTCTTTCTCTCCAACCAGAATCAAAATTTAATGAGGACTGGGTCCAGTTTTATCCATTCCAGAGTGGGTAAACAGTTATTGAATAAATAATAAGTATTAGCAATAAATTTAGGGGGGAAAAACAGCATTCAATTACCAGCATTCTTGATCGTTGTTCTGTAGTTCCAAGTACTACAAAAATATATCAAAAACAAATAAGTAATGTAAATATTGGAAAGTAGGCCACTGGAGTATTATTGGCATATTGTGATTGTCTACTTGAAAAACACAAGAGTGTTAATAAAAGAAATATTTAAAAGAATAAAATACTTTACAAAGATAGTCAGATATTAAATAAATATCCAATATAATAAAGGTATTGATTTGACTAACAATAACAGAAAATATAATGAAAAAAGATGATATTCTAAGTAGCAATAAAATATATATCAACAAGAATAAAATAATAAAATTTATATCCTATATGGAAAAAAATACAAAAAATGTACTGAGGAGCATAAAAGATATATGGAAAGATATCTTTTGTTTCTGGACAGAAAAGTGAAATAATGGGAAAATGACAAGGGACTATATGTTAGCTCTTCAGAAGGCAGGTTCTGGGTTCATGCTGACTTTCTAGTCCAGGTCCTCAACTTACTAACTGCAAATTTGTACATTTCACTTAACTGCTCTGATCCTCAGTTTTATTGTGTGTAAAGTATATTTATCAAAAGGATTGCTGTAAAGAGATTGTCCTTGGAAAGGATTTTGCACAAAACCTGATAAGCATTTAATACATATTAGTTATTAGTATTATGTCCATTCTAATCAAAATACATGTAATTTAATGCAACCAAAAGTCTTAATGAACTTCAAAAATATGGTTTGAAAGTATGTCTGAGAGAGTAAAGGAAGAATCAAAGGATGTTTTTAGTAAATAATGCTGAGAGGAATTTGTTCAATCAGGGAGTAATATCAATTTTGAAGTTATAATAAATGAGTTCTAAAATAAAAGACCTAATTGAAGATAATTATTAAATCCAAAATACTTAAAAAATTTAAGAATAGTATATAAGAGCAGTACCAAGAGGAAAAAGGCTACAAAAATTTAATCAGAGTCATAAATAGATGATGAAAAAAATCACAAAAGTTAAAAGGTGTCAATCTCAAAAACTATGCATATAAATCTAATGTATTCCCAATCAAATTCCTGGTAAGATTTTTTTTAAAGATTTTATTTATTTGAGAAAGAATGAGAGTGGGGAGGGGCAGAGGGAGAGGGAGAAGCAGGCTGACCCCAGACGCAGGGCTTGATCCTGGGACTCCAGGACCATGCCCTGAGCCAAAGGCAGAGGCTTAACCGACTGAGCCACCCAGGTGCCCCAAGATTTTGTTTTTAAGTATCACAAAACCATCTCAAAAGCTCATTTGAAAGGATACACATGAAGAATAGCTACAAATATTTTGAAAAGCAAACAGAAAAAAATGATTCATCTAACAAACTTTAAAACGTGAGATACGCCATAACAATCCAAACAGTGTTGTTTAGGAATAAATAGTGAAATAGAAAGGCACATCCAGAAGCCCACCTTCAGGCTCTGATAAGAGTAGCATCTCAAACGTCTGAAGAACATGGATTGTCCAACAAATATCATTGGAACAACTGGTTACTTTTTGAGAAAATAATTTAAATGCCTATTTCATGCAGCACTCTAAAATGAATTGCTAAGGACTGAACATTAAAAATGAAGCTATAAGATGTTGCATAGAGATAGACACATATGTCATAAAAGTACAAAGAAATTTATGGGAATGATAAATACTTTCAGGGTAGGGGTTAATCTGCCAGGGATTGTTGTAATAAACAAAAGTACTCAAGCAGAGTTCAACTATACTGGTAAAGTTTTATTTCTTTAACAGGGTTGCAAGATTATGACTGTTTATTGTTTTATTCTTTTTTACCTTTTTGTACAAGGTAAATATTCATAGATAAATAGGATGAATGTTGCATATCATTTTCACAAGATTTTTTTAAAGTAATCTCTACACCCAACATGCGGCTTGAACTCACAACCCCAAGATCAAGCCGGATGTTCTACTGACTGAGCCAGCCAGGCACTCCTTTCACAAGATTTTTAAAACAAACGAAATTACAAGGTTATATAAATAGATATATTTTACAATTATCCTGGAGTTCAGGAAGTGTTGGGGAAGGTCGTGGAAAAGAACTGCTGGTTGACCCATGAGCTGGACCCAGGTAGTGGGGGGGGCTCCTCACTACCCCTCTGCCCCCCCTCCCTTGAAATGTGTGTTCCATTTGCCTTTCTTGCTCCCGGAGACTGATTCAGGCTTGAGGTAATGATATGGTGTTAAGAACACCTGCACAGTATATGTGACTGAACCTAGTTAAAACCTCTTTATATAAACTTTTAAGATTTGGTGGGCTGGTGTGGGGATTCATTCATCTTGCTGCCACCCAAGAAAGCTTCCTATGTAAGTTCCCTTTGTTTATTAAAACTGTCACCTCCCAGGGGTCAACATCTCAAGCTATAAGGTAATTAGTATGTCACAATACCTGGTATGGAAGTAAGATGGGGCTAATAGGAGAAAGCTGCATGTCTTCTAAGACTGTTTATAATACTAAAAGGCCTAACAGTGGATGAATATTTGAAAAAAAAATTATTAAAATCTAGAAAGATGATAAAACCCTGGGTATATTTCTATTAAGCCTAAATAAATGCATTAAAAAGTTAAGAATATATTTTGGTATTGTATATCCCAATTATTTGTTTATCTGGGTCAGATTTATTAAACATTCTGATCATACAATTAATGAATTTTAGATAGCAGACTTTCTTGATTATTGGTCTTTGATCTTAACGTTTTGTAATGCTGAAATAGTGGATTTATTCTGCTTGCATTATCTTCATGGCCAACAGACACAATAAAATTCATACTAAGTAAATTTTTTTTTTACCTTTTATATTTATTTATTTATTTATTCTTATGTTAATCCCCATACATTACATCATTAGTTTTAGATGAAGTGTTCCATGATTCATTGTTTGTGCATAACACCCAGTGCTCCATGCTGAATGTGCCCTCCTCAATACCCACCACCAGGCTAACCGATCCTCCTGCCCCCCTTCCCTCTAGAACCCTGTTTGTTTTTCAGAGTCCTTCGTCTCTCATGGTTCGTCTACCCCTCTGATTTCCCCCGCTTCATTCTTCCCCTCCCGCTACCTTCTTCTTCTTCTTTTTTTTTTCTTAACATATATTGCATTATTTGTTTCAGAGGTACAGATACTAAGTAAATTTTTAAAAAATGTTTTATTTATTTATTTGACAGAGAGAGAGAGAGCACAATCAGGGGGAGCGGCAGCCAGAGGGAGAGAGAGAAGCAGGTTCCCCGCTGAGCAAGGAGCCTGATTCGGGGCTCGACCCCAGGACCCTGAGATCATGACTCAAGCTGAAGGCAGATGCCTAACCGACTGAGCCACCCAGGTGCCCTGGCATCTTCTTTCTGGACTCACTTTAAAAAATAAAGCTTATTTTTTCTGTTATTCTGCTTAAAATATATTATCATTCTTTAATAGAAAGTTGTTGAAAATGTATTCCAAATTACCATAACATGGCTTAAAAAGGCAACAAAGAAATATGACTACCTCCCCGAAGCGACAAAAATTCAAGTTTTTGAGATCAAAAGGCAAATATTCAAAAAGATTAGAGTATTCTTAAGTTGCACAATAAACAAATTTCCACCAAAGATGACTCCCTCTAGTTTTGCCACTTAATGGACAAATTTTGTTCAGGTATACACCTACACATGATTCTAGAAGAGAGAAATTCATTTTTAGTTTCAGGACAAAGCATCCAGTCAGTCCAAAACACAGAAGTTGGGAAGTCAACTTGGTCCATGGATGGGTAAGTGACCTAGGTTGGCAAATTGGACTGAACAGAAGGACCTTCATAAGATTTTAGGAGGAAAGGATTTCTTCTTTTCTTACTACAGAATAACAAAGACTCCTGGCATATTTCAACTCTAAGAGGAAACAGCTTAAGGCTAAGGCTAAAAACCCCTTGTTTCAAAAGCATCTTTATTTTCCCCTATGAGTCTCCTGTAAAATAAAACAAAGCAAAACAAACAAAAACCACATGCCACCTAGTACTCTGGAGTGGCGGCATGCCTCTTCCTTCCCTCCCTGCCCTCCCAGTGGAGGGGGGAGGTGTGGCCTCTCAGATTACACCTGGGAAGCTCCCAAGGTTTTGAACCAACAGAAAGCCTTCCCAGTTGATACTCCAAAAAAAGAAAACCATAAAGAAAACTATTGATCGATTTAAATACATTAAATTAAAATTTTTTTTCCCTATGTCAGAAAAAACAAATAGACAAATGGGAAAATCTGCAACATTACCTAGGGGCCAATGTGCTTATTGTTAAAAAAATGCTTACAAATAAATATTTTAAGGTTGCCCATTTAAGTAAAAATAAGTAAAGCATAAATAGGCATTTACCACAAAGGAAATATAATTGACCCACTCTAAAAGTCAAGTGAAGATAACATAAAATGTAGGTTTTTCATCTAAAAAAAAGACAAAATAATAATAATGGTGATTAAAATCTAGAGAAAAGGAATTTTCAGAATTGCAATTTTTATTTCTTAACCTTTCATAAGTGCAATTTGACAAGAGAAATCCAGGGCTTAAGAGTGAATTTCCACTTTTGGAAATCTAACATGAAGACACATAATGGATGCTCACAATAGCTTTGATGATTGGAAAACAAAACCGAAAACAGAACAAAACAAAAACCGAAAAAGGTTACGATCTCATTGATTAGGGAGCAAAAGGCAAGTTGAAGGCAAAGCGTAAGACTGCAGCACAAAAATTGCAACCCCCTCCCCCCACCCTGGGGTATATGTGTGACATTCCTCAGGCACTCCTGGCTGCCTAAGAACAAAGGAAAGGAAAAAACAAGTGGTTAACTGATAGAGATCACAATCATGTAGGACGTGAGTCTCCATTAGTTTGCAACTGTCTTAATGATTTACAAGAAAAAAAGCAATCTCCAGGAACCTGTAGACTCAATTTCCTGGAGCCCTAACATCACCCTCCCCTCCATAGGATAGAAAATCTTATATAATCCGTCACTCCTCACAACCCCAGGACAGCAGCTCTTTCTGCCCACAGGTCCTGTCCCTGTGCTTTGATAAAGCCACCATTTTGCACCAAAGGTGTCTCAAGAATTCTTTCTTGACCATGGGCTCTGAACCCCACCACTTCAAACCACATCATTTTGGTGTCCAATGTGGGGCTGAATCTTCTCATCTAGACTCTGAACTGCAGTGCAAACTTGGTTTCAGCCATCATTTCAACCTGTCTTTTCATCTGTCCAAGTGGATGAGCTTTAAGACCAAGAGACCTCTTTCTCTGCCCTCTGGACTCTTATCTGCCTCCAGCCTTCCTGGTAGCACCTCACCTCTTCTGCCTTCCCCTCCCCCCCCTCCTGTTTCTGCACCACCTTCGGTGCAGCCTGCATAACTGTCTCCTATATCATCCTCAGTGCCTCTGGCACCATTGGCTCCTCCTCCTATCCTTGCTGTCAAGGAGCAAAGAGCACCCTGTTGGACCTAACTCTGCCCACTTCAGATTTCCATACTGGTGCCCCAGGCAAAAATTAACGATGGGAAACAAATTGATTGACTCTTAAGGGGACCCACGTGGAACATAATTCATTATTTAAACTAAATTAAGTTTGTTGGTTTAATTAAGATAGACATGTCTTTAGAGTTCTCAGCATTAAATATGAAACTTTTTATTCTACCAAGGTTTACTAAAGGTCAAATAAGCTTGTGTTATCTCTGTTGAAATTTGTCAGCAAAAAGATGACTTAAAATGATGGTTAATTTTGTCCATCTCAAGGTTTTCATGGGTAATTGTTAAGATAGTCTTTGGTAGCCTAAAACTTTAAAGTTTTGCCTGGATGATGTTTGGGATTGAATTCATCAGATATCTAGGTTTTTTCCAAATAGAAAGGAGTGCTAAAGCATTGATTAGTGAATGTAGGTTTGTTGGCTTCTTACTGCGGAGAAACTAAGGATAGTTGAGTTTGTTGGTAAGCATGCTTTGTGCTTAATTGATTCATAAATTTGCCATTGAAAGAATTCTGGTGTAACAGTTCACAATTGGTTACTACTTAGTTTTCACTAAGAGACTAAGTTTTCTAAGAGTTAAAATTCTGCTAAATGTAATTAAACTGATGAAAATAAGGGAAGCAACTCTACATGTAGGAAAGTAGGAGATATATAAGAAAGATATAAGGGGGTGTCTGGGTGGCTTGGTCAGTCAAGTGTCTGCTTTCAGCTTAGGTCATGATCTCAGGGTCTTGGGATTGAACCCCATGTCAGGCTCCCTGCTCAGCAGGGAGTCTGCTTCTCCCTACCCCTCTACCTCTCTCCCCACTTATACTCTCTCTTTCTCTCTCTCTCTAGTAAATAAATAAATAAATAAAATCAATCTTAATAAAAGATATAATGAACGGAAATACATTTTTGTTGAAGGCAAAAGAAAGAAATTTTGTCTTAAAATGATACCGGTTGTTTGGTGAAAAATGGCTTGAGACAAAATCTGAATGCAAAAGAAAGTTGTAGAAGGTTTGTGAAAGGAAATCTTTGTAAAGGAATTTTATATGCCATGGGGTGGACTAAAGCCGAAGTGAATGGATTTTATGTATGTATGTATTATGTATTTATTTATTTAAAAGATTTTATTTATTTGACACAGAGAAAGAGATAGTGAGAGGGAGCACAAGCAGTGGGAATGGCAGGAAGGCAGAGGGAAAGGGAGAAGCAGGCTCTCTACTGAGCAAGGAGCCAGATGCAGGGCTCGATCCCAGGACCCTTGGGATCACGACCTGAGCCAAAGGCAGCCGCTTAACCAACTGAGCCACCCAGGTGCCCCAAAATGAGTGGATTTTAAAAGTACACTTGTATAAGATTGAAATTGTGCTTTCTTTCTCTCTTTTTTAAAGATTTTATTTATTTATTTGACAGAGAGAGGCAGTGAGAGAGGGAACACAAGCAGGGGGAGTGGGAGAGGGAGAAGCAGGCTTCCTGCGGAGCAGGGAGCCTGATGCGGGGCTCGATCCCAGGACCCTGGGATCATGACCTGAGCCGAAGGCAGACGCTTAACGACTGAGCCACCCAGGCACCTCGTGCTTTCTTTCTCTTAAAAACACTAAATTTTCTTAGATTGTTGGTCTGCTCTTGATAAGAAAAATGTAAACAGAGGGTTTTTTTCTTTTGTCTGCCTGGAAAACCAGTGTCTACGTTTTGTCTTTATCAGGTCTTTAACGATCTGTAATCCTATATAGGCAAGTGCTTTAAAACTTTCTAAGGTTTTAACAAACTTCCCCAAGATTTAAATCATAAATGACGTCTCTTTGACCAATTAGGCATGTTTATTTGGTATGTTACCTTCTGGTATAAGGTCATCACTCAATATTCTGATTATTGAGGTGTTATGTGTCACAGAAATAACCAGATTTCCTTGTCAGGTACATTATAATGAGCTGTCATCAGATCTTTAACCATGTCTATTTTTGAGTCTTTTGTCATTTATAGTTTTGTTCTTATCCTCTTGTGAACGTGTTTAATCTTCAAGGAGATTCATAAAAAGGACTCTTAGGACAAATACAGGTACTTGATATCTTTAATAACAAAACTGAAGTAGGTAAGAATTTCCAGAACTAACTAAAATGCTGCATTCATTCAACTGAATATCACATATCACTTAATATCACATATACCCATAAGTAAAAATAATATACTAGAAAATAAAACGTAAAACCAAAATTTAGTATTATCTTCTTAGGGGCGGATTTGTGGGTAGATTTTAAATCCAGTTAGTTCTACATTTCCTATAATAATCATCTTTTCTAATAAAAAATGTATTACATACATGGGGGCGGGGGGCTGGGGGAGAAAGAAGAGATTCACAAAATCCAAAACGCCAAATGCCCCTGGAAGGAAAAAATTAGCCTCCACTTAGATAATTCCCTGGTTAAAATCTGGAGACACGGCGGTCCTGGACTGCACCACCAGAATTTCAGGGAGCAGAATTCCACCAATTCTCCCGCTATAGCAGCATCTGGGAAATCCCAAAAGAATGCATATTGAATGAAGCCGTTCCCCCAAAAGATAATGAGCGGTTAAAAAAAAAAAAGAAAAAGGCCATCTGGCAGCACAGCCGCACCCGTCCAGCTGAGAGATCCCTACTTGAAGGGCAAGTCCGCAGTCTAGGGCTAGAGCCCCGCGTCAAAAGCCTCTGCCCACCTGTTCCCACATTCACAACGCCCCCAACCCGGGCTAGTAGTTCCAGGGCAAGTCGGTGAAGGTGCGGCACCTGCGCTAAAGCCTCGTTAGGGCCCTCCCAGCTGCGCCCGGTGCGAGCCCTCGCGTGCGCTCAAGCTGCGGGGGCTGGGGAAGGCCAAAGTGTCAGTCAAAGCCCCGGAGCGCTTGAAAGCCTCTGGGGAGCCGAGTGTCAGCAGGTAGCCAGTCACTCCCTTTCATGCTGAGCTGGAATGTGCTCTGCTCCTTGAAGGGTTCTGCCTTTGATATTGGGGGGGGGGGGGGGGGCGATGGCAAAAGATTTTAAGGCCCCCATCCCTCCCCAGTCCTGATGGGAGCAGATTGCTAAATTGTGTTTAACCGGAAGGCTCACAGTGCCCCTTTGCGGAATTTTTATGGGCTCAGATGGTTCTAAATAGTTGTAATGGTGGCAGGGGGTAGGTGACTGGGAAGCACCAAGTGCATCAGTCCTTAAATGCCATAAACTCGTAGCTGCCTTGCAGTCTTTATGGAGTCCACAAACGACATATTCTGTTGGGTTTCTCTAATATCTTATTATATAGCTTTATAAAAAAAAAAAAGCTAAGTTTTTATATTAGTGCTCAAAGTGATCATCAGTTTTGCATAGCAGATGTAATTTTGTTTTAAAATTCAGTTTATCGGGGCGCCTGGGTGGCTCAGTTGGTTAGGCGACTGCCTTCGGCTCAGGTCATGATCCTGGAGTCCCGGGATCGAGTCCCGCATCGAGCTCCCTGCTCGGCAGGGAGTCTGCTTCTCCCTCTGACCCTCCCCCCTCTCATGTGCTCTCTCTCAAATAAATAAATAAAATCTTTTAAAAAAAAATTCAGTTTATCAAATTAATGTGCAAATGACAACAGTGGCTTTTGACTTTGTTAGTCCAAGTTCAACTAATTTGGATTTATGGGATTAATTTTACAATTTACAATATTTTAAAAAATTTTACTTAATAATTGTTTGGGGCACCTGGGTGGCTCAGTCGGTTAAGCATCTGCCTTTGACTCAGGTCATGATCCTGGAGTCTTACATTGGGCTCCCTGTTCAGCAGGGAGTCGGCCTCTTCCTCTCCCTCTGCCCCTCCCCCCCTGCTGGTGCTCTCTCTCTCTCAAATAAATAAAATCTTAAAAAAAAGTTTGTACAGGAATTACTTTTACAAATAAAAGTGGACATATGGCCACTATTTCCTGCCCACACTTTTGTTTTCTAATAATCCTCTTAATTTTTAACCACAGTTTGATTTGGGACTCATAGTTTCTTTTCAGAATTTATTATTTCTTTGTAGATGATTCCAGTTCAAGATATATATCAAATTAATACACTGACAGATTGTCATTGTGGATTAAATGTATGTGCAATCATACTGGTCAATTTTACCTAATAGGGATGTTTATATATAAAATATGTAATCATTGGTAATAATCTAAGAAAGCTATGTTTCCTAACATTTAACTACAGTTTCTTTTCCTTTTTTAAAACATTTTATTTATTTGAGAGTGAGCGAGAGAGAGCACAAGCTGGTTGGGGGGGGTGGGCAGCGGGAGATGTGGGGCTTGATCCCAGGACCTTGGGATCATGACCTGAGCTGAAGGCAGATGCTTAATGGACTGAGCCACCCAGGTGCCCTTAACTACAGTTTCTTATAGTTTTTTTTTTTGTTTAGATTTATTTATTTGAGTGAGAGAGGAGGGACAGATGGAGAGGGAGAGAGGGAATCCCAAGCAGACTCGCTGCCAAGCTCAGAGCCCAACTGAGACCGGATCCCAACACTGTGGGACCATGACCTGAGCCACAATCAAGAGTTGGACACTTAACAGACTGAGCCACTCAGGCTCCCCTCTTATAGCTTTTTTTTTTTTTTTTAAGATTTTATTTATTTGACAGACAGAGACATAGTGAGAGAGGGAACACAAGCAGGGGGAGTGGGAGAGAGAGAGGCAGTTTTCCCACGGAGCCGATGTGGGGCTTGATCCCAGGACCTGAGAGGAAGGCAGATGCTTAATGACTGAGCCACCCAGGCGCCCCTCCCCTCTTATAGCTTTTATTGTGTCTTTTACATTATACAGTGCAGGCAGGACCATCTAACTTGTTCTTCTCTCTTTTGATATCTTAAATCCATTTTTATTTTTTAAATTTATTTATTTTTAAAAGATTTTATTTATTCATTTGAGAGGGAGAGATTGAAAGAGAGCACATGAGTTGGGGGAGGGGCAGAGAGAGTGGAAGCCTGACAGCAGTGCCCCATCCCAGGACCTGGAGATCATGACTGGAGCCAAAGTCAGACGCTTAACCGACTAAGCGCCCAGGTGCCCCAAATTACTTCATCTTTCAAGAAAGATTGGGGGAAAAATCAAAAGGCCAACAGTGACAAAATACTTTCAATACTCCTTTGCCCAGTCACTGTCCTTCCACACCAAAGAACATCTGGAAAACATCCGCACATCCTTTGGCATTTAAAAACTGATACAGCTGACCAAAGTCCATGTGGTTTCCTCTGGCTCCATTAACATTGAACACTTTTTCTTCAAAACCTGAAAATTTTCTTTGTCTTTCTATTTTGTCATTTGTACCATCAAAAGGAATGTCTTCTCGATGGCGAATTAAAATTCTCTTCCAGTTTAATTTTCTGAGTCTGAAAAGAAATTTTCAAAGTAGACATATTGAAAATGTGTTTTGTTTCTAGAGCATTGAAAATAGAAGTTATAAAACAGACTTTTCAACGCCTTTTCCCAGAAGTAAAGAAATTTACTTTTATCTCACAGGGATTTATTTTAATTCAATATGATGGTGGTCATGATCCTATCCCCAAACTCATTTATTGCTACTGCCTCATATCAACATTTAGAAATGTGGACATTGCTGTATCTCAGACTCCCAAAGGGACTTCTTAGAAACTCATTCAGGATGTCAGTACAGAAATGAGAAGATTAGAAACCTGTTTGTTTCACAGGATATGCACAGCTTATCACATCACTAAGAATCCGATCCATGGAAATGGAGGGGATCATAACATCTTGGACAGGGGCTCAATTAAACAGCTATACACAGAACATCTATGTGCACCATGTCAGGGAAGGGGGTAATGCTGATCATATGTGAGTTCTGTTTTATCCATTGACTTGAGACTGAATCCCTATAAGGTACAACCCCAGGGACATACTAATTTCCACATCTCTAGTATCTTCTTTACTACTAAAATTATTGACACAGTATACAACATTTGTGAAAGCAAACCTTGACCAGAATTCTTCACAGGCACTTTGTGGGCCTTCCACACAAACAACACCAGGTTTCCCCGGCATGCTAAATCCAGATAGGGAAAGTTCCTTTGCCCACTCTAGAATATTCTTTCTTTTACACTTGTTGTAGATGTGATGGCTATAGATCCACAGTCTTGTGAGAATGAGATCAACTGGCTGGAATGTACTTCCTGGAGCAGGGGAAGGTGTGGTGTCTCTGCTGATATAGCCAGAAGCATGTTCTCTAACCCACTCTGTGGCATTCAATATACAGACATCTCCGAGACAATTCTTTTGCAGGTATCCGGTCAGATCTGTGTTTAGCTGAGTCTGCTGGGATCTACTTAGTGATACTGATCTGATGAAAAAGATATGGAGTATAAAAATTAAATCACTTTTTTTGGACAGAAAACAAACTTAAGCACTGCTTTTATTCTCAGGTTAATTTTAACCTTTGATGTTGGCCAATTTCTGTAACATACCTGACAGTAATTTCAGGCAGAACTTCAGGGTATTTAAAGGGAAGAATACAAGCCAGAGAAAACATCACCTGATTAAAAAAAAAAGAAGAAAATGCCCTAAGTGGTGTTTTAATTCTTGACAGGCTTTCAGTTCTTCAAAAAGCAAACTGAATTACCATTGCTTCCTCAGATACATCCAGGTTCACATTGATAGTAAAGTAAACTTTAGAAGATCGTCCCTCCATCGTCCTCTTTTCAATACAATCTTTCAGTTCTGCTAAAGCCAGCTGGTCATTCACAATGAACTCGTTCTCACCAGGGAACATACTGGCTAGCAGGTCTAACTCAGAGAGCTGGGCCTCTGCCTGTTCAATCTCAATCATTTTTGGATATCCGTAAATTTCTAAGGAGGTAAGGATAAGATAAGATAGATAATTTACAAATGCAATCTTGGGAGAACTCAATAGATCAATATAGGTCCTTATGAAAGTGTGTTTGATTTCTTCATAAAATGTGAAATTTAAACAGATGTAATATACTAAGGATCCAAACTATGGGCTGATCCAGTGAAAGCCATAAAACTCTAATAATAACCAGGCATCAAATTCCTCTGTGTCTGGAGCGTTGACCTGGAATCTTGAGCTGCCACAGTGAACAATTTCACTTAAGTAAACTAATTATGTAGTCAAAAGCCTTATCAATGATATAGCCAGGAGAGAGGCTATATGACTGGTTACTTTGGAAACCTAGAATGAACAGAATAAGTAACAGAGTTAGTTTTGTGGATGGTTAATATTTTTCTCTTAATATTAGTGTCTATTAGTTTTTAAAAAGCAGAAGAATGTGAAGAAGAGAAAATATGCTAACAATCCCACAGCTCAAGTACCCTCTGTTAACATTAAAAAAAAAGTACTAGGTTATAAAATTCAAGTGGTAGAAGGTTAAAAAATGAAGATATGGCTTCAGCTGGGTGATCTCTTCCCCTATCTGCCTAAGTCTCCCATCCAAGGTGAAGAGTTTTGGTGTTAGAGAAACAGAAAATATTTTAGGAATTATATAGACATACATAAATGGAAAATATATGGTGGTATAATGTTTAAGTATATGTAAAGAGATACATAATCAAAATGTATCCATAGGGATCATATAAACATATCTTTTCCCCCCACTTCTTCCCCTCCAAAAATATGTCAAAGATATATTCACTGTCAGTACATAGTGATTTATCTCATTCTTTCTGTGGTTGACTGTCATACTGAATCATGTTGATATGTCATAATTTATTGCATTTTTTGCCTATTGATGGGCACTTGGGTTGTTTCCACACTTTTGCTATTATGAACATTTCTTTAATAGAAGTTCTTTTTATATATACAGTTTGGCAAACTGTTAATACTGTATTCTCAAGGATAAGTTTGTAGAGGTGGCTTGTTGGGTCAATAAGTATAACATTTTAGATTTTGGTACATGCAATATGTACCAATATCACAAGACTGTGGATCTATAGCCATCACATCTACAACAAGTGTAAAAGAAAGAATATTCTAGAGTGGGCAAAGGAACTTTCCCTATCAGGTTGCCTTCCAAAAGTTGCCATATTGAAATGTAAGTTTTTACATAGTCCCCTCACCTTTTATTTTTATTAATTTTTAAAAAGATTTTATTTATATATTTATTTATTTATTTGAGAGAGAGGGAGGGCACATGAGTTGGGTGGGGGCGGGGGGAGAGGGAGAGGGAGAAGCAGACTCCCCACTGAGCAGGGAGCCCAACTCAGAGCTTGATCCCAGGACCCTGAGACCATGACCTGAGCTGAAGGCAGATACCCAATGGACTGAGCCACCCAGGTTCCCCAGCCCCTGCAAACTCTTTAAAAAAATTCTTAATACATAGTCTTTTTTGTCTGTGTGTACCATTCATGAGTTTTTAAGTAGGCATATTCATCAACTTCTGCTTTCATAGCTTCTGGACTTTGAATCTTTGTTAGAAAATCTTCACCATTCCAGGGTTATAAAGTTCACCAAGATGACAATCAAATAGGATTTTTTTTTTAGATAAATTAATTTCATTTGCAAGAAAAAGTGTAGGGACTTCTGATAAAACAGGGACTTCTGAGCACTTGTATAAATATTTCCCTTTCTCTGTGACCCCATTAAAATGAGAATAAAAGGATAAATTCTCAAAGACAAAGGGAAAGGAAATAACAAAAGCTATCAACAAAAGTTTGGAAGGTGAAAAGGGGTAAATGAACTATAACTAACTTATATTTCAGCTTCCTTCCCTCTATTAACTGCTTGGTCAGGTGGCTGGGAGCTGCAGAACTTCAGGAAGGCTCAGGAACCAGCACCAGGTTCCCTAGAAAGCAGCAGTGTAATGTGCAGTAGAAAACACGAATTTGTTGAAAGTCTAGAGTCTAGACTTAACTAGACTACAGTTTAGGATTTCTCAATCTTGGCACTATTGATATTTCAGAACAGATAATTCTGTATGTATGTATGTAGGGGGGCAATCTCTGTCTTTTAATTACTGTATTTAAACAACTTACATTTAACACGATTATTGATATGTTTGGACTTAAGTACCTATTTCATTTTCTGTTTTTTTCTATGTTTTCCATTTCTTTGTTTTCCTTTCCCTGCCTTTTGCAGGTAGAAAATATTTTGGAATTCCATTTTGGTTAATCTGTAACGTTTCTGCATGTATTTCTTTTTATAGCTCTTTTAGTGGTTACTCTACACACACGTATATAAAACATCACAGTCTACCAATGTCTTATTTAAATAGCTTGAGTGACATATAGAAACTTTATGTACCTTTACCTTCCTGCATTTGTAAAATAGTGATCTTAAAATTTTCTTCTCTATATATTTAGAACCACAGAGTTATAATTTTTGCTTCAGCCATCAAATATAATTAAGAAGACAGAGAGAAGTCCATTTTATTTGCCCATACTTTTGCTTTTTCTGTATTTCTTCCATAATAATTTCTTTATTATTTTCCTAATTATTATTTATTATTATTTCTTTATTAAATTTTCCATTTAGAGAACTTCCTTGAGCTATTTTTTTTTAGGGTAGGTCTGCTGGTGACAAATTATCTTAATCTTCCTTCATGTTAGAATTTCTTGGGGCACCTGGGTGGCTCAGTCAGTTAAGCGTCTGCCTTTGGACAAGGTCATGATCCCAAGGTCCTAGATTGAGTACTGCATTGGGCTTCTGCTCAGTGGGGAGTCTGCTTTTCCCTCTGCCCCTCCCTGCTTGTGCTTGCTCTCTCTCTCAAAAATAAATAAATAAAATAATAAAAAAAAAGCTTTAGAAAGTCTTGATTTCCCCTTCATTCCTGAGGATATTTTCACTGGATATGACATTCTAGGTTGTTAATTCTTTATTTTGAGCACTTGAAAAATATCATTCCTCTTCATTTTGGCCCCCATAGTTTCTGATGAGAAATACTCTCTTATTCGAACCTTATAGCAAAGGTTCATTTCTTGCTTGCCTTCAAGATCTTTTCTTTCTCTGTAGTTTTCATAGGGTTGACTATGATGTGTCTCTATGTGAATTTCTTTGAGTTTTTTTGTGCTTGACATTCATTTAATTTCTTGAATCTGTTTATGCCTTTTGACAAATTTGAGAAAATTTCAACCATCATTTCTTCAAGTACTTTTTTCAGCTCTGCCCTCCGCCCTCTTTCTCCTTCTGGAATGACATGTTAGATCTTTTGTTACAGTCCCATATGTTCTTAAAACTCTGTTCATTTATTTTTGCTCTATTTCTCTCCATTGTTCAGACTGGATAATTTCTATTATATCTTCCAGTTAACTGCTTCTTTCCTCTGTCCCCTTTCTTCTGTTGTTGAGTCCATCTTCTGTGTTTTTAATTTTGGTTATTGCATTTTTCAGTTCTATCATTTCCATTTGATTCTTCTTTACATCTTCTATTTCTTTACTGGGACCCTTTTTTTTATTTGCTTGAAGTGTGTTTATAATTGCTCATTGAAAATTTTTTAAGATAGGTTTTTTTTTTTTAAGTTTTATTTATTTAAGTAATCTCTACACCCAATGTGGGGCTTGAACCCATGACCCTGAGATCAAGCACCTGGCTGGCTCAGTAGGAAGCATGCAACTCCTGATCTCAGGGTCATGAGTTCAAGGCCCACATTGGGTGTAGTGATTACTTAAAAATAAAATTAAAAAAATAAAATCTTTGTCAGATAACTCTACCATCTCTGTCATCCTGGCATCAGCATCTATTTTATCATCTTTTTCATGTAGTTTGAGATTTTCCTTGTTTTTGGTATGATGAGTGATTTTTTTATTGAAATCTGGACATTTTAAGTATTCTGAGACTGAATATTACTCAAATCTTCCATTTTAGCATACTTTTTCTGACATCCTGCTTCAGAAGGGAGAAAAAAAAGGGGGGCTTATGCCCAGGAAGGGTGGGAAAGCCTCCTTATTGTTACCCATGTGGTCTCCACTAACACCATGTTGACGGGCCACTTTGCTAATGCTAGGTGTTGGTGAAAGTTGGATTCCCCACTAGACTTCTTGGACATCATTCCAGCAGGGTGAAGGAGGGATGCCTTGTTATTGCTGCATCAGAGTGGAAGTAGAGGCTCCCCATGTGATCTGACATGGATCTGACACTAAACTCTGGTAAGGTCATTATCACCAGGCAGAGAGGAAAGTCCTAGATCCCTCATCAGATTTTTTGATATATCCTGGCAAGGTGTGGGCATTGAAGTGCTTATTACAGCTCAGTAAAGTTGGAATCTAGGCTCCCTTTGCTGGTGTGGTAGGGGAGAGGCCACAGTGTTTTCTTTAGTATTTGCCTGGTGTAAAGCATTTATTATCTAAGTGTTTTCCATCTTGCTCAGCTGCACATTTCTTGGTACTTTAGCTAGAGAGCAGGGTTTTTTGAGGCTTTACAACTCGTTTGGTCTGTACCTTTGGTATTTCTGGGTTGCTGCTTCTTTAATCAAATCTCAGATATTTGAGGCAAAAAAGAATAACCAAGAAAGTCACCACTGTGTCCTTTCTTGGGTCCCAAGGTCCCTAGTTGGTCTGCATTCCCTTTCACTTTTCAGAGTCTTTTGTGTTTGTTTTATAAATAGTGTCCAGGATCCTTAGTTGTACTTAGCTGGACAAATTAGGAAAAACACATCTACTCTGTTGTTCCAAAAGTGGAAGTCCCCCCTACACAATATTTTTAACTTACTGAATTAGTATGCATGTGCAAACACACACATACACACACACACACAAGATGGTTAACATCTGGTAATTGTTATAGAAGAAAAAGTTGGTATAAGGAAAGCTGATCTAATTCTATGAAGCTGATCTAAGGAAAAAATCAGACAGTATATAAAAAAGGTGTTTATAAGGATGTTCACTGCTTATTATCTGTAATAAAAAAATCAGACATGACCTAAATGTTCAACAATAGATTAGTTAAATAAATATATATCTAAACAGAATATTATGAGATCATCAAAATATATATATAAACACTGATATTCATAATACAACAGTTACCTAAAAAATTAGATTGTAGAATATAAATAGGTATGATCATATTATTCATTGTTATATCATTATACATACATGAAAAAAGTCAGAAAGAGAATTCACCAAATTAGTTTGTTAGATGTGGGTAGAAGGAAGAAGGGAAGGACTAATTTGTATGCTTCTATATTGTTTGAAGTTTTAGGATTAGTATATAGTGCTTCTGAATTCAGAAAAAAGGAGTTACACATCTGAAAAGAAAAACAGAACTCAGTCCCATTGCTCCAAAGGAAATATGGCTTACCTTCTCAAAGAGAATTTACTCTGTGAAATCAAACACCATTATCTTGGTTAATGGCGTCTTCATGGAATTCCTTCTCATCTTTGGGTAAATGTTTATTGAGTAAATACTCTATTTAGAGCTTCATCCTTCATTCCATTCCAGAGCTTTCTATTTAGTTTGAGGATCAGTACATATTATCTAGTAAGATACAGAACAATGCAGATAAAAAAGGCTAAGTGTTAAATGACTAGTATAGGCATTATTGTGGGGTTTAAGAGGAGTACATGATCAATGAAATGGGCTATCAGGAAAGATTTAAGGAAGGAGACAGGATCTAGTTGAACCTTTTCTCCAATTTTTTTTTTTTAAGTTTTATTTATTTAAGTAATCTCTACACCCAATGTGGGGCTCAAACTCACGACCCTGAGATCAAGAGTTGCATGCTTTTCCGACTGAGCCAGCCAGGTGACCCTGACTTGAGCCTTAAAGATAGGCTAAGACTTAGAAAAGTGGAGAAGGAAGCATAGTGGGGAGAGAAGAAAGGTCTGTAAGGCAGGAAAGCACAAGAAAAACAGTATAGCCCTGAGCCTGTCCCTTCCTCACAAACTTGACTACAAAGGCCTAATTCAGGGGCTCATTATTTGGACCATTTTCTGCTAGTTACTTCTTCTTTGTCCCCTAAACACATTCTTGGTCCTTCTTTTCCCTGCTCTAGACTGAAAAACTGACCTCCACAGCCTATAACACCCCACTCTTCTTTCTTGTGGTTAGTTTCAGCTAATGCTCTGGCAGGAAGGGGGAGGATGGGAGGAGAAAGAAGCCAGGGTGTTTCTTCACCACTGGCTTCCTGTTTTTGGTGGGATTCTGACAATGGCTATGACCCCCTAAGACCACAGCTTTTGTGGGCAGCCCTTCTTCCTCAGCTCCAGGAAATCGTCCTAGGCCTAGAGGCAGTAATGCCTGGCCACACCTCTGTAAACAGTCCCTTCATTAAGCAGTCTCTTCAGAATTTCAAAGTGGAGTGTGTATCTATGTTTTCTTTACTAACCAGTCACTTCATATAATTTTATATCCTATTTTCATTTGACACCCTAACTTATGCATTTACTGTTATTAAACAAAATATTCATGTAAGTATTCAAAATCCCTGAACTCATTGGAATTCCATGAATATCTTTTCTAGTCTTTTTTTAAAGTTGAGGTTATTAGATATTATTAGATGGTTATTAGAGGAAGTGAAAATTTTTTTAAAGATTTTTTATTTATTTATTTGAGAGAGAGAATGAGATAGAGAGCATGAGAGGGGGGAGGGTCAGAGGGAGAAGCAGACCCCCTGCCAAGCAGGGAGCCCAATGCGGGACTCGATCCAGGGACTCCAGGATCATGACCTGAGCTGAAGGCAGTCGCTTAACCAACTGAGCCACCCAGGCGCCCATTAGAGGAAGTGAATTTATTTTGTATTTTTATCATAGTGGTTTAAATATGTGCTCTGCTACTTAGACTGCCAACATGCACTTAAAAACTGTGTGACCTTAGGCAGGTGGCTTACTTTCTCTGTGCCTCAGTCTCCCCATCTCCAAAATGGGAATGATAGGGTTGCTGTGAGGATTAAATGATGTGTGGAAGGTGCTTCAAACAGTGCCTGGCAACAGAGTAAGTACTACAAAAGTGGTTGCTGTTGTTATTTGTCATTCATCCACAAATGTGTCTTGAGCACCTATTGTGTGTCAAGCATTGTCCTTGGCACTAAGACTATAACAATGAAAAAATCACCAAAAAAAATCTCAAAAATCACAACAAAAAATGCGTTTTCTAGGCAAGAAGAACAGCAAATTCAAAGGTCTTGTGGAAGGGAAGTGCTAGACCTGGTATTGGAGCTAAGCCTGGAGCAAGATTTTAGGAGACAAGATTAGAGAGGAAATGTGGGGCAGTTTACGTTAGGACTCAGAGGGCATGGCCAGGACTTCGGATTTTATTCTGTCTGATATGGAAGGCCATTGCAGGGGTTTGACTTACTTATGGAGAGGCCCAATTCTGATGCTGTGAAATGTGCAGGGGAATGAGGATGAAAGGTGAAAGACCAGGGAGGTACTATAATGACTTGGCGAGAGATGACAGTGGCTTGGATTAGGATGTGTAGTCCAGGTGGTGAGCAACTTTCGAGTTCTGGACATATAGAAAGAGTAGAACCAACAGGATTTACTGACAAATTATATGTGATATGTAAGAATGAATCCAAGGCATTAAGAGACAGGAAGGATGGATTTGGCATTTAGGTAGGGAAGATGGTGGACACTCGAAGCCTGGTTTTAGAAATACACTGTAATGAACTGCCTATTAAGACACCTAGTCAATAGAGATGTTCAGGGCGCCTGGGTGGCTCAGTTGGTTAAGCGGCTGCCTTCGGCTCAGGTCATGATCCTGGAGTCCCTGGATCGAGTCCCGCATCTCCCTGCTCGGTGGGGAGGCTGCTTCTCCCTCTGACCCTCCCCCTTCTCATGTGCTCTCTCTCTCATTCTGTCTCAAATAAATAAAATCTTTAAAAAAAAAAATAGAGATGTTCAGGAGACAGCTGGATGTACAATTATGCAGTTTATGAGGTATCCGGCTGGAGATGTAATTTTGGGAGTAACCAACATATATTTAAAGGCATGTTTGTTTTGTCACTTACTGAGTGAGTGAAGTTGGGAGAAAGTCCTACTGAGTTCGGAGGTCTGGAAGATGAAATAGAGCCAGCAAAGAAGTTTGGGGCCAAGCAACCCGTGTGCGAACAACCATGGGAGTGATGTTACAGGTATATTATTTACTTGTCCAATTATTTTCGTAGATAAGATTTCAATGCAAAAAGACCCAAACCCTTGAAAAGAATTTTCGGACTCAAGATTTCAGTGAATTCTGTACGAACGTAGAATGAAAACGGAGTTTCCTAAGCGGAACCATTCTTTTTTCCTCGCAGATTTTTATTTTACAGAGGAGAGCGGGTCCAGGCGGCACAAGCCCTGACACCCAGCAAGTTGCAGAAGAAACCTTGTGCGCAGGCGCCGTCGCCCCTAACAGCTGCCTGGGCCTGGGGATGGTGGTGAATGTGGGAAGGGAGGGTCCCGACTGCGGGCGGGGTCAGAACAGCCGGCTCTAACCAATGAGCAGTGCGTAGCGCGCGGGAAGGCGGGGCCACGACGTCGCCAAGTTCCCGGAGTCGGAAACGGGCCTCTGCCACACGGGAGATTCCCGTTTCGCTTGGGCGGCGGTAGACTGAAGACTCACCTGGAGCCACGGACCCCCTCGGTGCTGAAACCATGGATTTTCTGGCTGCACGGACAGCTCAAGTCTCATCCAGAGGGAGCCTCTGAATTCCAGTGCTAGACAATCCGAAGCCTACAAACCACTCCAGCGAGGCGGCCGAGGGGAAGACAACGCCCTCTCCGTTTGGCGCATGCGCGCGCGCGGGGCCAAAGGCCCCGGAAGCCCATTGGTCCTGGCTGTTTGGTCCTGGCAGGTGCTCAGCGGCTGGAATTCTTGGCAATGCTATGGGCTTCTCAGTCGCAAAGTACAAATTCCACCCTATTGGCATTTCCCAGCTGCTGCCAGGGTCACGGAGAAGTATTAGACGGCACTGTTCCCTGGGCCAAGGAATGGTCCATTAAAGTAACGCTCCTCAGATTCAAACATGTGTAGGAATCGTTCGATTATGTGTAGCTTGGGATTCAATAGGTCAGAGTGGGGTTCCCTATTCTGGGTTTCTGATATCTTCCCACACAAGAGGGATGCTTCTGGCCCCTAAATAGCAAGGCATTAGGGAGAGGTGAGCCTGGGTGGTGGTCGTGGCGACTTTAGGGGCTTCAGTTTGTGTTATTGCATAAAATTTGTCACTGATAATAAAAGGACAGTTTGAAGGCGACTCCACCATGAGAGTAATTTAGATTTTTTCTTCACAATCTAAATATAGGGTAATGCCTTTTTTCTTTATGTTACATATTCATTTTAGAAATCTCAAGATTTTTTTGTGAACATATTCATTGGTATAATGTATCAATAACTTGAAACTTTTTTTTTTAATGAAAATAAGATTAGTACATACGTTTTCATAGCTGCATCTTTGACTTGGTGCTTTGTGGGCATTTTTTCAATGTTTTTAATCTGTTTTTTCTCCAACTTTTTTTTAAAGATTTTATTTATTTGAGAGAGAAAGAGAGCACAAGCTGGGGGAGCGGCAGGCAGAGGGAGAAGCAGGCTCCCCGCTGAGCAGGGAGCCCGATGTGGGGCTGGAGCCCAGGACCCTGGGATCATGACGCTAGCCAAAGGCAGACACTTAACCAACTGAGCCACCCAGGTGCCCCTTTTTTTCCAATTTTTATGAGAGATTTCAAGCATGCAGTAAAGTTGAGAAAATTTTACAGTGAAGAGTGACCCTCAGGGAAGAAGAAAAGAAGGGGGTGATTTTGCTCCTCAGGGGACATTTGGTAATATCTGAAGACATTTTGAGTTGTCACAACTGGAAGGGTACCTCTGGCATCTAATGGGTAGGGTCTAGGGATGCTGCTCAACTTTCTACAGTGCTGAAGACATCCATCTACAACAAAGAATTTGCTGGTTTAAACTGTCCATAGTGCTGAGGTTAAGAAACTGGTGCTATCATGATTCTAGACACTATCGTAACATTTTATTCTACCAACTTTGTCATATATCTAATCCATTCATCAATCCATCTGTTTTAATGCATTTCAAAGCAATTGCAGACCTTAGCATACTTCTCCCTAAGTACTTCAGCATGCATAGCATTAAGATTAAATGTTTGATTTTTTATTTTGAGGTAAAAATGAAATGCACATCTTAAATGTACATTTGCTGAGTTTTGACAAATATATACACCTGTGTAGCTCAAATCCTATTAAGATATAGAACATCACTAGCATCTTAGAAAGTTCCTTCATGCTTCTTAGTCCCCACCTGAACCCCCCAAGAGGCAACCACTGTTCTGATTTTTTCCTGCCATCATTAGTTTTGCCTGTTCATATGCATAGAATTACATAGTAGGTACTTTTGTATGTCTTCTTTCACTATAATATTTTAAAGATTCATCCATGTTCTTGTGCCTTACAGTTTCTTTTTATTGCTTAGAATCCCATTTTATGACTAAACCACAGTTTTCCTATTCTTTTGTTCAAAATGTGGGTTTCTAGTTTCTGGCTAAAATGAGTAAGGCTACTATGAACATTCTTGCAAAATTTTTCATTTCTAATGACTATCCTTCAGTAAGTATTGAGCATTTACTATGTTCTGGACACTTCTGGGTACTAGAGATAGCCACGACCAAGACAAAGATGTCCCACCTCTCAAAGAGCTTACATTTGCATGTTTCTGTGTATGTATGGGGGCTGGGGGGGTGGGGAAGAAATATATAGGTAAATATGAAGGAAAAATATTAGATAGTGATAATTGCGGGGTAGTGACAAAAAAAAAAGTGACGTGAATGATCAAGTGGCTATATAAGCTAGATTGCCCAGCCAATTTCTTTGTGAGAGGGTAACTTTTAAGGTGTGAACAGAATTACAATAAAGTAGCAACCACAGAAGATCATGGGGAGCAGCATTCTAGGCAGAGGAAGCAAGTGGTACAATGTCCCTAAGGCTGCGTTTTAGAATAGAAAAAAAAAATGCCTGTGTGCTGAGTGAAGAAAGCTTAAAAAATTCTATCAGCAGTAAAGAGCAAAAGAGTTAAATGTAACCCTTGTTACTCTGGCCAGTTTGAACGGTTAGGATGCCACTTAATCTACTTTTATCTGATTACTAATAAGGGAGGAACATTTCTTCCTCTCTCTTATGACCACTTGTCTTTTTATTGTGAATTACCTGTTCATATCCCTTGCCTATGTTTCTACTGGCGCTTGCATCTTTTTTTTTTTTTTTTTTTCCCCAAGCTGCTCTTGTGTCTTCTGTAGAAGACTAAACCCTAGGGTAGCGAGCCTATGTTCATTTAATTCACTTCACAGGGGGCTCGGCCCTTACATATTTTTAACGGACACACAGTAAATGTCTGAAAATTTTACCTTCCGTGGGCAAGGTTAGTTCAAGACAATTTACGTACTCAACGTTTAGAAGGCGATTGGGCACAATTAGGGGAACTGCGTGAAATGTAAATTTTACCCTCCTAGCCAGAATTTAGAGGTAATGTGAATAACGTAACCCATCCAGGAGATTCCAATACTCTGACCACCACCAGGTACTCATGCTTCCGAAACATTTAAACAACCCCATAATTACACCAGAGTGGGGAAAACTGACAGCCAAGCTCCTCCAGGCGGCGGTATCTGAACTTCCGGAGGGAACCGCGCGAAAGCGCCGCTGCAATAGCGTCAGCGCCGCAGGCCCCTGGGGCTAAGCCACCACCCATAATGCCGCGTACCGGAAGTTGTTGCTTTCTAGGGGTCAGTCTGGCTTCGGCTCTGTCGCTCTCTATCCGTCACCGGGAGGAAGACGGAGCTGGCTGCCCAGCCCACAGGCTCATTAGGGGATGCAGTTATGGGCGCTGTCGCCGTGGGTGAGTTCTGTTCCCACTGACTCGCAGGCACCGCTCGCATGACTTCCTGCGTTTCGAGAGCCCGAATTTCCTGCCTTGACCTGGAAGGCAGGTCTCTTCCCGAAGGCTCCTCTTCCTTAAGCACGTTGCCCGGCCGCGGCCCGGTACCGCGTCCTCATTGGCTTCATGTCCTGTCAGTGCCAGGAGCTGGCCAATGAGTTGTCGGTGCTGGCGCCCTGATCGACCCCGGACCCGAAGGTTCCCCCTTGGGTTCAGAGCAGTTGGAAGGGAACGGGAGGTGTGGCGGGCGCCGCGCGGCCGGGAGCACCCTACAGGGTGGGGTTGGGTTTGCTGTCGCGTCCATGTGGTGGTTAGTAGGAAAAGCAGGATCTGTCATCTCACCGATTCAGTGAACCTAGGGTAGGTCAGATCTACGCCGAACTTGAAAGCCGTATTTAGGATCTGCTGACAAAGTTTTCCAAACGCTTCCATTTTTAATGGAATCGAGCAGGCATGGGAAGACTGGGAAGGAAAGGGAACTGGATTAGTATGCGAACCGGCAGGACCCAGCCTTGATTTAAATTTTGTGTGGACTCCTGCAAAGAGTAATTTGGCTGAGAAGCTGACTCTCATCTGAAGACTCACCTGAAAAGCTTAATAGATTTATTGATGTTTTATAGCGAGGGTACTCGCCACTCTTTTCTCTAGACTTATTTGATGCCCTTTATAGCTGCTAAAGATTTATTGCAGCCCTTTCCACAGCTTTGAAGTGAACCCTACTGTCCTCTCCCTGAAGTAGTTACATTTAGTCTTTCAAGTTTTTCTTTGGAGTCCGGGCTGCTGCAGTCCTCAAACCACATTTGCTAGTGCTGTCTTCACTACAGGAGACTTCTTCTTTCTTTACCTTTTTGTTTTTCACCGGAACCTTTTTGCTTCATTCTTAGGTGTACCTACCTTTGTACCTCATATCATCTTTTATGTCCCAGGTACTATGCTCTTTTTCTGTTTCAAAGCAAGCACTATTTCTTGAGAAGTATTTCTATATGTACTAACACTGTATTAGATGCTTTAGGCAATTCAGAGGTGATGCCCAAAACCATTTCTTTCTCCTAGAACTTTAGATTCCATATGGACAAATAACACGTGTCCAGGTCAAAGATTTAAGAAGCAGCCCATTGGATTAGGGGACAAAACGAACAGTGCACGTTATTAAGGTTGGGGAAGTTCATTTGAGAGGTTTATTTAGAGTAGAATGTTGCCTAAGACTTCATTGAAATGGACATCTTGGAGGACTGGTAAGATTTGGATAGATGGAGAGAACATCTCAGCTAGAGATCAAAGTCATAGAGGAGGGGCCACAGTGTTTTGGAGAGACTGGCTTGATTGGAATGCAAAGAGTGGTGGTCTTGGAACTGGAAGATCTGTGTTTTAATTCCATCTCTGCCACCCTATGATCTTCCATCATTTTGTTTCTGAGTTTCTTCCTTTAGCAAAATGCTCCATGTAAAGGGTTGTTGTGAAAATCAAATAATGTTTATGCAATGGCTTTGAAGATCAAACGGACTGTATAATTAAAGTTTAGTGGTTCTTTGCTGAGAAGTAATGAGAATCAGGATTACCACCAGAGCATTGAGGCCAATTTATAAGGGACCGTGAGTGCACAGCTCAGGAGCATGGATATGATGAAAATGGTGTTAGAAGAAGATCTATCTGGTACTGGAATGCAGCACAGATTAGAGGTAGTTGGATCGGAGGCAAGAACTTGGGTAGTATTTTTTTTTCCCTTAAAATCTATAATTATAGAGGAGATAAATTATGTAATATGTTACTTTAGGGTGACAAAATGTACATAAAAAGTACCCTAGTTTTGTATATACCAGTATACTTTTATTCTTTTGTTTGTTGTTAATTCATTTATTTTGTAAACATGGAGCCTTGTTACATTTTAGATGATCCTTGGAAAGTTTAACAATTACTTGATGTGGCACTTCATATAAACCTTTTTGAATTAACTTTATTTACACTAACCAAGTAAGAGCTGAAAGAGGAATACTTCTAAGACTTTAGTTAGGACAGGATGACAGCTAGTATCAGAATTAATTGGGAAGTGTTTTCAAAACCTGTTTCCCAGGTCCTACTTTCCACTTATGTAATCAAAATTTTAATAAGAATCCCAGGTAAAATAATTATTATAGTCATTTAGGTGATTTTGACACTAAGTTATTCGATGTGAAATACAAGTTTTCAAAATCATTATTATTTAAAGTTAGGTAGATCTATATGTACTTGCAGCACTTTTCATGTATTCTAATTTTGAATTGTTGACTAAGGAGGTGAAGATTTGATGTGCAGCTAGATTTGTCATAGTCTTCCAAACTGATTTTGGCAGTAATGTAATAACGTAAACAGTTGAGAATGCAGTTGTAATAAATTCTCAGTTAGCTAATACCCAGAGGGAATCCTGGTATGGAAAATGTGGAACAGTGGATCACTTTTTATATTTGGCTTTGAAGTTTATAAATTTTCTAACTCCCTTTAGTAGATTATCTTCAGAATTATTTCAGATTTTTCTTGGAGAAATTATCAGTTTAATTTGCATAGACTGCAGAGCTAAGAAAGATAGCTTAGAAGGAAGGGACATTATTCTGTTTCAAAATGCCACCACCACTCCACATTTATTTAGTGAGAAGTTAAATTCCTAATAGCGTAAAGTGCTGAGACTTTTTAGGATCTGTGTAAGAAGACACAGGTTCTTTCCTGACTCTTACATTCATTGCAAAACTCTTTTTTTTTTTTTTTTAAAGATTTTATTTATTTGACAGAGAGAGACACAGCGAGAGGGGGAATGCAAGCAGGGGGAGTGGGAGAGGGAGAAGCAGGCCTCCCATGGAGCAGGGAGCCCGATGCGGGGCTTGATCCCAGGACACTGGGATCATGACCTGAGCCGAAGGCAGATGCTTAACGACTGAGCCACCCAGGCGCCCCTCATTGCAAAACTCTTAATCTTACTAAGAATCAGTTTTCTAAGCTATGAAAAATAGGGGTAATACTATCCTATTTACTTCAGAGTTCTTACTGAAAACTGGATGATACATGTGAATGGTCTCTGTAAATTATAAAGTGTGATAGACATGTAAAATATGTGGCTTAGTTACTATTGCCTAGAGAAATATAAAACATACTCTTTTTTTTTTTTGTCAAGCTAACTTTATCTTGTTTTCTAGATTGTTATTTTGTGTCAGTAAGTAATCCATAAAGTGCCAACATGGGAAAGAAACGGACAAAGGGAAAAACTGTTCCAATTGATGATTCTTCTGAATCTTTAGGTATATTTCACCAATTGAATCTTTAAAGTTATGTTTATATCCCTAAATGGACATATATTTTAATATGTACAAATGGGATCAAAGTGTACATTATTGTTCTGTAATTTGCATTTTAACTTAATGTTTTTATCTCCATGTCATTTAATAGTCTTAATATTCTTAATGGCATGATACTCCATTGATGTAAAGGACCATGGGTACATATTTCATAATTTACTTAGGTAATTCCCCACTGTTACAAATTTAGGTAATTTTTAACTTTTCAGTGATATTGAATGGAGTGATAGTAAACATTTTTGTAGCTAAATCTCTTTGCACATCCAGCTATCTTTTTAGTACAGATTTTAGAAGTAGAAGTGCTGAATTAAATGGCATAAATATTTTCAAGACTCTCTTGGTTCCATAGCTAAATGCCCGTCAAAAATTTTTTACTACCTTAAAGGCCCCCTAGCAGTGAAATAAAGTGCCCATTCCCCTTAATGATATCAATACTTGCTAGTATCATTTATAAACATCTGCTGATTGTCTAGTTGAAAAAGAGTATTTTCTTTTTTTAGTTTGTGTTTCTTTGACCACCTACTGGGATTTAGTAGTTTTTTGTATGATCTCATTTGTATTTATTTTCTCTGGGTGCAAGTTCATTGTACATAAGCTAAATGTGCCACTTGACTGGTTTCTGAACCTCTTGGATCCCTGAAACAACTGAAGCGATTTAGAGTGACTTGCAAAACCCTTTACTGGTCTGGTCCCAACAGGGTTTTCAGTTTCAGGTCCAGCTGCTTGTTTTTACACATTTGTGAGGAAACAGTTTGAGGAGACAGTATGAACTTTGACATTTTATACCTACATACGTTTGTTCGTGGGATATGGCCTTTTCAGTTGTTCTGTAGTCCCTGAGTTCATAGTTTAAAGTGTGAGCTTTGAGATCAGGAAGACCTGAGTCCAAATTCTGGCATAGCCACTCTGTAGTTGTGTGATCTTGGGCACTAAATCTTAGTTTCCTCATCTGTCATTGGGGATAGTAGTGTCTTTCTGATGAGAGCATGTATGCAAAAACATTTAGCACAGTGTGAGGCTCATAGTAAGTGCTTAATACCAGAAAACTTTCTTACTGTTAATAAGACTCCAGATGTTACCTACCCTAGGTAACCGTCACTGATTTTAGCCCTTTGTGTACTGTTGCAGCACATTTTGGAGATAATTTTTTTGTTTGTTTTAACATTTTGGAGATTCTTTTTTTTTTTTTTAAAGATTTTATTTATTTATTTGACAGAGAGAGAGCACAAGTAGGCAGAGCGGCAGACAGAGGGAGAAGGAGAAGCAGGCTCCCTGCTCAGCAGGGAGCCCAGTGCGGGGCTCGATCCCAGGACCCTGGGATCATGACCTGAGCCGAAGGCAGACGCTTAACGACTGAGCCACCCAGGCGCCCCACATTTTGGAGATTCTTATACATTTATTTATTTATCTGCTTCTGCCAGAATACTACTCAAAGAGAAGAGCTGTGGCTTGGTCTTTTTTAGGTTCCCTGGCCCCTGCCATAGTGCTGGGCCTGCGATAGTTGTAATGTTGACTTAACGAAGGACCTTCTTCATGAACCTTTTAGGATAAAGAGAATAATTAATATGATAAAGGCCTTAATTTAAAGGAAATAGATAAATAAATTGAAGTGAATTTGGGATGGTGATGTTTATACCTAGGACTTCAAAAAGCCAAAATTTCAAATTTGTATAAAATCTCTTCCATCATCATAATATTCAAATGTGAAACAGAAATTTAAGCTTTCAGATTATCTAACAGTTTGTTTATAAATTCATTTTTGAAGTTCAAATGAAGGGTAAGTTTTGAGTTTAACTGCAGAAAGCCATTTTTACCTCACATACTCCTTTATTATTTGTTTTAATAGAACCTATGTGCAGACACATTAGAAAAGGATTGGAACAAGGTAATTTGAAAAGGGCTTTATTGAATGTGGAATGGAATATTTGCCAAGATTGTAAGACGGACAATAAAGTAAAAGATAAATCTGAAGAAGAAACGGAAGAAAACCCTTCAGTTTGGCTATGTCTTAAATGTGGCCATCAGGTATGCTTAGGTTTTGATCAATATGGGATTTTATAAAACTCTTCGAATTTATTTTAGAAGGTATTACGTAAAACCACAGTTTGGGTGAGTAGGCTGCCAGGGGGCATGGGCTCTATTCCCTGGGGAACAGATTTGGGGACTGAGGTTTGTGTATAGGTGGTTTATTGGGGAGTGCTTTCAGGTACCACAACCAGGAAGAGAGTTAGAGAGGCAAGATTAAGCAGAGGGAGAAGTTGAAGTAAGAGGCAGTGCTATGGGGCCTCAGCTGATCCCACAATGAATTCTGGCCTTCAGAGATGTCCTGAACTGAGACAAGGGGCCAGGCCTTTGTACTTGTGCATAGACTAAGATTGGATGTGGGATGCTGCTGGGGAGGGGGACTAACCTTGGTCAAGGCAGCTCCATTACAATCTGAGGATAATTCCTGGGGATGGATAGATTGAGCTGTGAGCTGTCAGTAGGCCACATTCGTGGCAGCTGTGGGAATGAGTACCTGGGTTTAGGGGCATGGATGGTATCTAGGGGCAGAACAGCTCACAGGTATTGTCATGATAATAACGGTCAGGGTCTCTTTCTCTGTTATTGGTGGCAAGTTAAGTTTATATGTTAGGCAACTGGGCTGCTAGGCATTCCTGTCATGAAGCTTCAAGATGAGGCAGAGGACTTTTTTTCTTTTAAATTGAAATTTTTATTGAGATAATTATAGATTCATATGCAGTATAAGAAATAATACAGAGATAGCCCTATGTACATTGCCCCATTTCCCCCAGTGGAGCTTTTTTTTTTTTTGAAGATTTTATTTATTTGAGAGAGAGCAAGTGAGAGAGAAAGAGCACAAGCTGATGGGGGTGGGGAGGAGCAGTGGGAGAGGGAGAAACAGACTCTGCTGAGCAGGGAGCCCGATGGGGGGCTGAATCCCAGGACCTTGGGATCATGCCCTGAGCCGAAGGCAGATGCTTAACCAACTGAGCCACCCAGGTGCCCCACCCCAGTGGAACATTTTACGAAACTGTAATATAATATCACAACCAGGATATTAATATTGATACAATCCATCAATTTTATTTATTTATTTTTTTAAAAAGACTTTATTTATTTGACAGAGAGAGACACAGCGAGAGAGGGAACACAAGCAGGGGGAGTGGGAGAGGGAGAAGCAAGCTTCCCGCCGAGCAGGGAGCCTGATGCGGGGCTTGATCCCAGGACCCTGTGATCATGACCTGAGCCGAAGGCAGATGCTTCACCGACTGAGCCACCCAGGCACTCCCAATCCATCAATTTTAATCAGTTCTTCCTAGTTTTACTTCTCTTCATTTGTATGTTATGTTGTACATGTGCGATTATGTATATTAAGTTCTGTGTAGTTTTGTCACCTGTCTAGATTCATGTATCCACTACCACAGTCAAGATACTGAGTACTTTTAAATTACACAGATCTCTAGTGTTGTCCATCCCCCTGCCCACTTTTTTTAAGTAGGCTAATGTGAGGCTTGAACCCATGACCCTGAGACCAAGACCTGAGCTGAGATGAAGAGTCGGATGGTCAACCAGCTGAGCCACCCAGGTGCCCCACATGTTGCCCTTTTTTAATTATACCCATATCCCTACTGCCATCTCTCCCCCAAGCCCCTGGCAACCACTAATCTGTTCCCTATTTCTAAAATTCTGTCATTTCAAAAATTTTATATAAATGGAATCATACAGTATGCAACATTTTTGGATTGGCTTTTTTCACTTAGCATAATTGCCTGAAGAGTCATCTAAATTGTGTGTATCAGTAGCTCTTTTTTATTACTGAGTAGTATTCCATGCTGTAGATGTACCACAGTTTGTTTATTCTTCTGTTGAAGGACATCTGGGCTGTCCCATTCCAAATTTGGTGATTACAAATAAAGCTGCTATGAACATTTATATACAAGTTTTTATGATTTCATTTTTCTGGAAAAATGTCCAAGAGTGCAATTACTACATCATATATTAGTTGAATGTTTAGTTTTTAAGAAACTGCCAAACTGGGGGTGCCTGGGTGGCTCAGTCATTAGGCGTCTGCCTTCGGCTCAGGTCATGATCCCAGGGTCCTGGGATCGAGCCCCGCATCGGGCTCCTTTCTCCATGGGAAGCCTGCTTCTTCCTCTCCCACTCCCCCTGCTTGTGTTCCCTCTCTCGGTACGTCTCTGTCTGTCAAATAAATAAACAAAATCTTAAAAAAAAAAAAAAAAAAAGAAACTGCCAAACTGTTTTCCAGAGTGTCCATAATGTTTTATATTCCTACCTGCAGTGTATGAGTGATCAGCTTTCTCTGCATTCTTGCTAGCATTTAGTATTGTCACAGTTTATTATTTTAACCATTCTGATAGGGGAATAGTGCTATCTCATTGCAGTCAGACAGTTTAAAAGTATTTGAATGTTGGGGCTCAGTTGGCTAAGCATCCAACTCTTGATCTCAGCTCAGGTCTTAATCTCAGGGTCATGAGTTCAAGCCCCACACTGGGCTCCACGCTGGGCATGGAGTCTACTTTAAAAAAAAATTGAATGACTGCAAAGAACATATTTATTATTTGTATTTGAAAGGTTTTCACTGAAGCTCTTAAATATATATGGTGAGAATGAATATATTTTGTTACTTGAAATTTTCCAGAATACATTTCCTATTATAAATTTTATTTTGCTACCTATTTAGTTCCTAAGGGTAAGACAATATCACTATTAATTGTTAACTTTTGTCCTACCATAGTTACCTTTTGCGCTGTTAGAAAGTGATTCTCAACTGCTGTCTTAAGACAAGTCATCTCATTCTTATGTTTCAAATGATCTCAAGTGGTGTTATTTCAAAATTAATACTCATTTATTTTATAATTGAATGTTGAATGGGATAAATTAAATCAGTAGTGTTGATATCATAATTAAAAGATTAGAAGCCATTGATAAACAGTTCCCCTTCGAGGTGTATTTTTAGCTTTAGAGAAACAGGACCTCTTCTGTAGTGCAATCCAAGGGAGTGGGTGGCCTGATTTCAGATGGATACACAATGAAGATATATTTCATAGCAGTGATTTAACCAGCGAAAGACAGAAAATCTGGCCATGTTCTTTTATGAATAAGTCTATACATACATCTTGTAGGTGAAAATCTCCCATTTGCTTGTTCAATTAATGCTTATTGACCTCCTTCCATTTGCTAAATTTTTTTTTGGTAATAGAAGATTAGTTCTGTTTTTGTATCTTCAGGATTTATAATCCAGGGGAGGAAGGATATAAACATTAACAACTTTAATATGAAGTAGAAAATAAGGAGTCCCACCAGGAATTTACACCATGTTTTGTAGGAGTTTGTTTACAGCGAGAATACAATGTTTTCTCATCTGGAAGGATAAGCATAGGCTTCTGAGAGGAGGTGGCCTTTGAGCTAGACCTTGAAGACTGAGTGGGATTTGATATAAGACAATATGAAAGCTAACCCTGGAAAGTAGGGTGAGCTCAGATGGTATCAGGTTTGTTAATTAGAAGTTTGAAAGCAATTCATAATTTTTGAATTGAGTATATGAACAGAGTTTGTTTTAGATACTATTAAACTGAAAAAATACGTTTGTGAAGAAAGAAGTCGAAGTCAGGAAAATACTTAGGAAGCTGTTAAGTGGCTCACACTAGACCTAGTGAATGGCTCATCAGCATGGTTTAGTTGGGACTGGAAAGCACAAGTTGGAGAGGAAGACTACGTTGAATGCACGGTTCCTAAATACCTTCTTGTTGAGATCAGTTGCCTATTTGTATTTAGGTTTTCACAAAATCGGGACTCTCTAGAGGCTAATCTGTTATTTTCAGAATTGTAAGAGTGACAGAATTTCTCAGGCCACTTTCTAGTGCATTATGGATTATGAATTCTCTTTTTGTGAACTTTCGTGGCTTCGAGGCTTATGATTATGATTCTCTAGGGCTGTGGCAGAGAATCTCAGGAGCAACATGCCTTGAAACACTATATGACACCAAGATCTGAACCTCATTGTCTGGTTCTCAGTTTGGACAACTGGAGTGTATGGTAAGTTTCAAGTCTTGTGCCTGTCAGTTGACTGGTAACTATTTGAAATATTGGAGAATGGAGGTGTTTAAGGAGCAAGAAAGTTTAAATTTTTGTAGGGTTTGTTTAAATACCATGACTTTCAGAAGGCTTGAGAATGTGATATTTGAGAACCTTTCGCTTAGGATTGTACGCACATAGAAATTGTAGCATGTAGAAGATACGAATCTTCACCCTTTTGTTTTTCTTGCTTGTGATATTATAAATGGCATGTAGTGGGTTATTTAAAATTTGGGACACTGAGAACAAATTTCAGATGAACTGAGAATATAGTAAAATTTTGGCAGTGAATATATAAATGTCAAGCTGGTATGTATATTTCTTTTTTTTTTTTTTTTGGTATGTATATTTCTTGTATTGTAACATCATCAAAACAAATTTTCACATCTTTAAAAAACATTTACACAGTAGTGTTCACTGCACATCATCTGTCAGTTGTAAAACTTGTTAATTTTGACGATGTAGGTCTGTAGTTTGAAATATGTGTAGAAAAAACTTTTGACTTTAATATTGTTAATAGCCATTTCAGTAAAATGATTGGAGTTTTTCCACAGTATTTATATGTAGCCACAGTTCTGGCTAGCCTTACTAAGTAAACCAGAGGTAACATGGATAGTCTTCTTCAAGAAAACACAAAATTTTTATTTTGATTTTCTTTAATAGAATAATTTGGTGGTTACACATTTTGGTTTCCAAGAATTATAATTCATCCGCTTTTTTGGTTGTGTTTGTCACTTTTCTTCTCTGTGGTTTTTTTGGGACACAGGTGTTACCTATGTGATGATGAAGTCCAGTATTGTAGTTCAAACAGATTGGGTCAGGTGGTTGATTTTGTTAGAAAACAAGCTGGTATTACAACTCCAAAATCAGGTAAAATAATTTCTTTCTTAATGTATACTGTAATGTTAAGTTAATGTATCTATTTAATGTGAACTTAATGTATCTATTTAACTTAATGTATATAATGTATACTGTAATGTTAACTAATGTATCTTAGTGTATCTATTAATATATCTTACTTAATGTATTTGTACTGCTCAGCATTACATATACCTGAGTAAAATGAATTATGGTTGATTTCAAACTGTAACACTATTTTTGGTTAAGAATGTAAAACAGTGGGAATAGAGATTATTATAATGTGTTAGAAGGGAATCTGAGGAACAGTCTAGTCAGATATGATAAAGAGTCTGTGATGAGCTGAAGTAATGAGCAGTGATACCCTTTCTGTAGGGGGCTTGAGAGAGACCTGCCTCATACTGAATTTATTTTGTTATATTTGTGTTTGGATGATATAAAAGTGAAGGCCAGATATTTTTCAGCTTTTTTTCATACATAATTAATTGGGTTGGCATACATCATCTGCTTTAAGCTTGTTTTGATTTTTACAGTCACAGAGTATCTTTGCATGGCCAGCATTGTTTGTTCTTAACTTCAGGATTCATTTTTGACCCATTCATTTAAAAATTTATTTCATGTCCACATTCTTTACTTGATTGCTTTATACTCTATTTTCATAAGGTAGGATGTGCTCATTTGGAAAAAAACAAAAAACAAAAAACTGTGCAGTAAACAGAGGAAGGTTTATGCCAAACATACACTGTTTGGTTTCATTTGTCAAACTAATGCTTCCATCACTTTTGAATATTTTTTATTGGTTTTTCTCTGGTGATGGTAATTTACTTATATTTATTAGAAAACATTTAAAATCAAACAGCTGGGAATAATGATGTTAGGTAAAAATTCACAAATTCTAGTACTCTGTCCCAAGTATAACTTTGCATTTGGTATAGTTGTATTACACATTTTGCTGGGTCTTTTTTTCTTCCTTTTTTTTTCCTTAAAGCAGCAAAAGATGGTAACATTGAACTTGAAAATAAAAAATTAGAAAAGGAGAGTAAAAATGAACAAGAGCGAGATAAAAAGGAAAACATGACTAAAGAAAATCCTTCCACGAATTCTGCTTCCCAAATAACTGTGAAAGGACTCAGTAATTTGGGAAATACATGTTTCTTCAATGCAGTTATGCAGGTGCCAATGTTAATTTTTTTCCCTCTTTAAAAATCTTTTTCCTCACATTACAGGATGTTTTTGCACACTTGTTACTTATAGTATTAAGTTTTTTCCCCAAGTAATTTATTTCTGAGTTTTCGAAGAATACTTAAGGAAATGTTGACTTTGCATGACAGTAAAACACTGTACTAAGCACTGGGGTGCGTTAGAGTTCAAAACAAACATGGCCCCTGGCTTCAAGGAATTTGTACTCAGGTGGGGGAAGTACAGGATAACCTAGTACAGAAACAAATACCTAGTTACAGGTGGTGGTGGTGGTAAGGTAGCTACTTCATGTTGGACAGTAGGCAGTGCCCTTTTGAGGTGATGAGTAAGCGCTGAACTGAAGAACTTAGGAGCCAAATAAGGTGGGGGAGAAGAGCATGCTGTTACTTTTTGTTTCCTAAGATAGATACAATGAAGACTGCAGTGTTGATAGTGATTTTCTGTTTTGGTAGAGTAGACACTTAAGAAATACTTGGATTATTTAAATATTTGAGTGATGAAATAAATATTTGATTTGCTTTTAAATAATTTTCCTTTTCTTTTCCATCCTTTATTCCAGAATTTGTCACAAACACCAGTGCTGAGAGAACTACTAAAAGAAGTAAAAATGTCCGGAACAATTGTAAAAATTGAACCACCCGATTTGGCACTAACTGTATGTACTTTAAGATTTTCTTTTACAGTCAGTAATTTTCCTCTCTGAATATCCGCATTCAAAATTATTTTAAAGAATTGATGCTCATTTTCACCTTTTTTCTTTTTTTTTTTTTAAAGATTTTTTATTTATTTATTTGAGAGAGAGAGAGAGCACATGAGAGGGGGGGGAGGGTCAGAGGGAGAAGCAGACTCCCTGCTGAGCAGGGAGCCTGATGCGGGACTAGATCCAGGGACTCCAGGATCATGACCTGAGCCGAAGGCAATCGCTTAATCAACTGAGCCACCCAGGCGCCCTCATTTTCACCTTTTTTTTTTTTTTTAAGATTTTATTTATTTATTTGAGACAGAGAGAATGAGAGAGAGAGAG
>NW_023270442.1:9778780-9860179 GCF_011800145.1 Mirounga leonina
TTTGAGACAGAGAGAATGAGAGAGAGAGAGCACATGAGAGGGGGGATTGTCAGAGGCCGAAGCAGGCTCCCTGCCGAGCAGGGAGCCCGATGCGGGACTCGATCCAGGGACTCCAGGATCATGACCTGAGCCGAAGGCAGTCGCTTAACCAACTGAGCCACCCAGGCGCCCTCACCTTTTTTTTTACTTGTTTTGTTTGCTTTTATTTTAGGCTACTGAGTTAAACATTTTCAGGCTAATAGATTAAGCCTTTAGATTTATTTGCTATGTGTATGTCATGTTCTGCTGTGCTCTGGTGTTTGGTGTCCTTGGGAAAGCTGTTGATAGGCGTGAAGCCCTAGGCACGCATTATTATTTTCAACAGCTTTTCAGGTGGCTTAAATTGTGTGTAGCAAAATGAATTTTAACCTATCCATTTTTATTATTCACATTTTGCTCTGGCTCTTTCAGTTCTTAGGTGGTCTGCTCCTGATATTCTAAAACTAAAACAGTAGAACTGAATTCTTCATAGTCAACGAACAGAAACTTTCTACATCTTTTGATGTACATTTTGAAGTTTTAAATGGGACAGCTCTATCAGGAACATTGGCATTAACAAGTTGACTAGCTACGATTTGGTAACAAATGATTCCATACTTTGACTGAAGAAAGTAATTTTTATTCCCATATTCAGGAACCCTTAGAAATAAACCTTGAGCCTCCAGGCCCTCTTACGTTAGCCATGAGCCAGTTTCTTAATGAGATGCAAGAGACCAAAAAGGGAATCGTGACACCTAAAGAACTCTTTTCTCAGGTCTGTAAAAAGTGAGTATCTGCTTTGATTTTGTTTTCAGTGCATCAGTAAGGTGCTGAGAAATAATATGAAAAACTCGTTAGAGTCAGCCCAGTATATATATTACAGCATGGCTTATTTCATTTGGGTTAAAAAACATGAACTTAATGTGAAAATTAAATCTGCTAAGGGTGTTGTCAAACTAAGTGGAAATTTTGAGAAACTAGAACCCTCTGAGATTTGGGATATGATCCTAGGATTTTGTAAAGATCTTTTACAAGAAGATTTTTTGGTAGATTCATCATTGTTTTTCTTTGTGTCTTGTCTTCTTTTTCCGTAGAGCAGTACGGTTTAAAGGCTGTCAGCAGCAGGACAGCCAGGAGCTGCTTCGCTATTTATTGGATGGAATGAGAGCAGAAGAACAACAAGTTAGCATATTTTGACCAGTATAATTAATCCCATCGTCATTCACTTGTCAGGCATTTGGCACCTTAGAGGGTTATTACAGCAATGAAACTAGTTACTGAGGCCATTGTATTTAAAACTTTTTTTCTACGCCAGTGGTTTCAACTGGTATATTTTACTCAGTAGAATGAGAGAAGAGAATTAGAAATGATTCTCCTTTTCACGATGCTCTGTTTTCCTTGCTGGTTGGGGCATTATTGTTCTTTAGTTCTATTCTGTTGTACTAGCCTATGCCAGCAGAGCTCCCGATTATTGGAAAATGTTTCTCCCCAAACAGTTCCCAGTTGCAGTGCGTTCTTATTCTTACTCTGAGTGTGATTTAACACAGCTTTTTGAGTCTAGGAAGTATGTTCATTTTTAAGAGTCAGGGAACATAGTTACGTTTTTAATTGTAAATTGCCAGATGAAAAGTAATGTATTTGGGGATGTTGAGTATAATTAACAATAGTAATACGAGTGATAACAAGTGATAACTAGTGATAATACTTATTTTGCTCTTATTTTATGTCAAGCACTGTTTTCAGAATCTTATGTGAATTACCTTACTTGGTCCTCACAAACGTTCTCTGGGGTAGATGCTGTTAATTATTTTCTCATTCCATAGACTGTGAAGCCAGGGTGTAAATAAGGTTCGGGACCTGGTTCAAGGTCACCCAGTAATGGTGGCTCTCAGCTTTGAACGCTGGAGTCCCCTATAGCTCTCATTTAAACAGTCTGCTCTTGGACATGATATTTCAGTGGTCTTTCCAAAGGAGGTGGGCATGTGCTGAAAAGCTTTGGTTTGAATAGATTAAAATCTTGAAGTAAGACAGTGCCTTTGTTCAGGGGTTAGTAATGGTTTTGTAATTTTTTTTAGCTCCTTCAATTAATTTTGAAAATGTGACTTTGGAAATACTAATTTTTATTCAGTAAGTTTGGGGAGCTAATTTTTGATCACTTTCTTGACTTGATTACATATTTTCTAAGGAAAATAACTATAAAACTTCAAAATTTTAATAGTGTATATATACCCATTTTATTACTTTTAGAGAGTGAGTAAAGGAATTCTTAAAGCATTTGGTAATTCTACTGAGAAATTGGATGAAGAACTAAAAAATAAAGTTAAAGGTAATGTCTGACTTTTTGAACTAACACACTATAGTTGAATTCTTCTGTAACTTAGGACAAGATTGCTGGCACTTGTATTTCAAATTCACAGTTACTAACATAATTTTTCTTTATCACCATTGATTTAAAAAAATTATTCAGTACTCCAAAGGTGAATATTTTTGAAAAATTTAACTTTGGTATATTTTTATGCTGTATTATAGTGAAATTTATAAAGATAGAGCTAAAATGAGATTACAGTTTTATTTTTCAAAAGCTTACACAGTTGACACTTGAACAATGCAGAGGTTAAGGGCACCAGTCTCTTCCCGCCCCATTCCCGCATAGTCGAAAATCTACTTCTGAGTTCTGATTCTCCAAAAACTTAACTACTAGTAGCTTACTGTTGACCAGGAGCCTTACTGATAACCTAAACAGTAAAGTAACATGTATTTTTTTTTGTAATCTGTATTATGTGCAGTATTCTTACGTAAAGTAAGTTAGAGGAAAGAAAATGTTATTAAGAAAATCATAAGGAAGTGAAAATACATTTTCAGTTCTGTGCTGTATTTATTGAAAAGAATCACATATAAGTGGACCCACACAGTTCAAACCCATGTTGTTCAAAGGTCAGCTGTATTTCTAATGAGCAGCGACATGTGAGTTACACTTGTCTGTGTGAGTTGTCAGTAGCTGGTTTGTTAATCATGGTGCCAACTTCATTATTATTGCTGTGTGGCATGTAAAGATTTAGGATGGATCAGTCCAACAGAACTTTCTGTGATAATGGAACTCTTCCATATTTATGCTGTCTGGTACGGTAGCCGCTAGCCACATGTGGCCATTCAGCCACTGAAATGTGACTGGGGCAATTGAGGGGCTAAAGTTTTACCTTTATTTAATTTTAATTTAAATCATCACAAGTGACTCGTGGCTACTATATTATTTCTATTGTTTCTTTGTTTTTGTGGGGCTTGAACTCATGACCCCTAAGATCAAGAGTCAGATGCTCTACTGACTGAGCCAGCCAGGCACCCCTGTGAAGCACAGTTTAGAATCAACACATAGCACCTGTTTGCGTCTCTGGTGTCCTTTAGGGCCAGGCCAGTAGCGGAGAGAATCCTGCCCTGCTGGTGCTCTTCTGTCATCAAGTGTGTTTCTGTATAAATGGACACACTTATCAGTGGAATAAGGCTTATACATTTCATGTATTTAGAAAACTGGGTGACCAGGTGGTAAAATTGTCTTATAGTAAACTTACCAAGATTGTTTCTGGGAACATAGAAAAAGTAAAAGGAAGATTTTGTCTGAAATGTTTTCCTGATTTTTTGTTTTTTGTTTTTTATTTTGATTTTGAATGGAGTTCAGTCTTAGAGTTTAAAAGCAAGTTATGTGCATTCTCTCCTTAACCAACTGAGCCACCCAGGCGCCCTGCATTCTCTCCTAAGTTTGCTGCTGAATATTATTAGAGTGGTAGAGCTAGAAGTGATCTAGAGTATCATCCAGCTTGGCCCCATCTGTTCATTTTACTAGTGGGTATAGAAGGTCTCACTGACTTGCACGATTTATTTTCCACTGACTAGATCTAGGATAAGAACTTTTTCTTTTTCACGAGACATGATTGTGTTAAATTGTGTTATGCTCAAAAGTGGAGTATTTGCTGCTGACTATAGCATAAAATAAAATTATGGTAATTATGAACAGAGAAAACCTGTGGGATAGGAAGTTAAAAATAAAATTTTAGGGTTAGATAGGTAAGTAAATAGTTCTGACTTATTCAATTAATTATATAAGGATAATTGATAAACTTTTTTTCCCCTTCTAGATTATGAAAAGAAAAAATCTGTACTAAGTTTTGTGGACCGCATCTTTGGTGGTGAACTAACTAGTACAATCATGTGTGATGAATGTAGAACTGTAAGTTGATGTAGTGTGAACTGGATTTATTCATTAATATTAATAAAGTATAATTCATCAGTTGTGTCTTTCAAAAACAGAAGTATCTAGTTTCATAAGGTTTTCTTTGTTGGGCTTCCCAAATCTTCATAGTTCTTTCCTGGGACTGTGAACACTCCTTATGTCTGAAAGAAGTTAGTTTAACTTTTTAATTTATTTCTCCTAACCCAAAGCCCTCAACACTGTGTAATTTTTCATTTTCTTAAGAATTTTTAAAAAATGTAATCCCCCCACCATAATCTTATTATATAATGTCTAAAATGAATTTTTTCCTTCCTTTTTACATTTATCTTTTTTGGTTGATTAAGGTCTCCTTGGTTCATGAATCTTTCCTTGATTTGTCTCTACCAGTTTTAGATGATCAGGTAAGATGTATCGAGTTTATTTTATTTAAGTAGATTTTCCCCCCATGTTAGATTTTATGAGGGAAGCCTTGCCACTCTTTTCCAAGTTCGTACATTAGCCCCTGGAGGAATTTTTTTAAATGTATTTGAGATAGAATTTTAAAGATTTGAATAGAAATTGGAGTAAATGCTTTTTTATTTTAGAAGAAGATAGATGGTGTGTCTAGAATTCTTTATAGATAATTAGCTTGATTGGTAGACATGTAGGGGAAGTATTTTCTTTATATAAAAAATTACTTTTTTTTCATTATTTAAGACTAAACATAAATCCCTTACAGTCTTCAGTTCATACATGTTAATAGAGAGTATCTCAGTTTTAAGCCGTATTAATTTGGTTCCGTCAGCTAGTGGTTGGAAAAAAGAAAGCCTGTTATCTGAATAAGGGATAAATCGTTATGCAACTTCATATGAAGTCAGGATCCCTTTAATCAGTGTTACTTAGTGATTAAAGTCTTAACCAAATTTACTTTATTTTCTCTTTTTCTAAAACTCTCATTTACACAGAAAGAAGGAAAAGGATAAAAAGGAATGCTTGTAGTGGGACAAGTAAATCACTGATAAACAGGAAGCGCAGTTAGAGAGGGGCATAATTACTGTGGGATGCAGCACATATCTAAAAAAATGCATGATATTTCTTTCTATTTTACTGGCATGTGAAGTTGCCTTTTTTACTGTTTTGTCTGTTGGCTTGTTTTCTCAGTATATAAGATTGCTTTCTAGTATTTGAGATGAATGAATTTTGTCCTGGATATATTTTCAAACATTATAGAAAGTAAATCCAGTGTGACATAGGAGTAGAAAAATATTTAGGTTAACATGAAATCTCTTCATCATTTGTTGTAAAATTTTATTTTTGGCCCATATTTTAAGAGTGGTAAGAAAAGTATAAATGATAAAAATTTGAAAAAGACGATGGAGGATGAAGATAAAGAGAGCGAGGGGGAGAAAGATAATGACAGTTACATGAAAGAGAGGAGTGACATTCCTTCGGGAACAAGTAAGCACTTACAGAAGAAAGCAAAGAAGCAAGCCAAAAAGCAAGCCAAGGTAGGTAACCAGGAAGAAAACTGTGCTTTTCTAATTTTATATTTGTAGCTATTAAGTCTGAAGTCTGGACTGAAAGAAAAGGTTGTGCTTTTGTTTTTTGTAATCTTGCATTACTTGTGAGAACTTCCTTTTTTTTAGAGAGAATGGGAGCAGGGTGGGGGGGAAAGGCAGAGGTGGGAAGGGTGGGGGGGAAAGGCAGCGGTGGGAAGAGAGAGAGAGATAGAGAGAGAGGGAGAGAGAATCCCAAGCAGGCTCCATGTCAGCCCAGCACGGAGCCCCATATGGGGCTCAATCCCATGACCCCGAGATCATGACCCAAACCGAAATCAGGAGTCAGATATCCAACTGACTGAGCCACCTGGGCACCCCTGCTTGTGAGAACTTTTAAGAGTTTTAGTTCTTTTTTAACAATTTTTTGAGTTCTTAATACATTGACTTTCAAAAATTTAAAAATACATAAAGATGCACAGTGAAAGTACCCCTTCAACCCTGTCCTTTCACGACATAGATAACCACTTTCATTAGTTTCATATGTCCTTCTGGAGTTTCTTTTGAAAAATACGATCAAATACAAATATGTAGTCTTGTTTTTTCCTCCTAATTTTTAAAAAAAATTATACACACTGTTCTGGACCCTGTGTTTTGTTTCTACTTAATTGGATTCTTGGAGATGTTTCCATTTCAGGACACAAGGATTCCGTTGTTTGTTTGTTTTATTTATTTATTTATTTATTTATTTATTTATTTATTTATTTATTTATTTATTTATTAAAGATTTTATTTATTTATTTGACAGAGAGATAGCGAGAGCAGGAACACAAGCAGGGGGAGTGGGAGAGGGAGAAGCAGGCTCCCCGCAGAGCAGGGAGCCCGATGTGGGGCTCGATCCCAGGACCCTGGGATCATGACCTGAGCCGAAGACAGACGCTTAACGACTGAGCCACCCAGGCGCCCCGATTCCGTTGTTTTAAACAGCTGTATAATATTCTGCTTTATGGATGTACTGTCGTTCATTTCACCATTTCTCTATTGATTTGGGCTGTTTGTAGTCTTTTGCTATATAACAGCCAGTGCTGCAGTGAATAATCCTATACTCCTGTTATCAGTATGGCACATTTTGAGAAGAGGGATGGCATTTGTAGTTTGGATAAGTGTTACCTAGTTGCCCTCCACAAAGGCTGTACCAATTTATATTCCCACCAGCAACAATGAGACTTGCTGTTTCTCCTTATCCTTGACGGAAGTGTATTATCAAACTTCTGGATTTCTGCCAGTTTCATAGATGGAAAATATTTTCTCAGTGCAGTTTTATTTTCCATTTATTTTAATATAAGTAAAGGATGTTTTTATGTTTCAGTCATTTGTGCTCCCTTTTCTTTCCAGTATTTGCTTATATCCTTTCTCCATTTTTCTTTCATGTTGTAACCCTGTTTGTAGCTGAAGCAAAGTGGAAAATGTTTGTGTCCTGCGTGTGTCTCAGCCTTCTGGTATTACAGATTAGCCTCGTGGGGATTGTCATTTCACTTTGAGTCTTTAGGCATTCCAGTGACAGGAATGTGGATGAAATGCCTTTCTCCCCACTCTGCTTGGAAATAGGCTGCAAAGAGGGCAAATAAAAATGATTTTAGGAGGGAAGTCCTTTACTGTCCTCTGTTCATGAGGCTTCCTTGCTTCCTCCCTAATTTGGGGCCGTTTATTTCCTGAGATGTTTTCCTCCATCCTGCCCAAAGCAGTCCTGTACTTGTGCATCCTTGAGTTTTCATTTTGTTTTTTTCTTCCCTCAGTGCAACCTTGACCTGATAATCATTAACTCACATGGATACATCCCTTCCTGCTCTCTGTGTAGTTGGACTCCCAACATGGTTTCATACTTGGCTGCTTGGATTTGGCAATTTCTGTCCTGTCTACTACCCTGTCTAGGTCACTTCCCTTAGAACACAGACTATGTCTTGCATGTTTATGTGCCCCGCGTCACAATATTTTGATGATTGGTGATGGTTTATTCCTGCTTTCCCCCAGTGAAAGAACTTTCTTCATAATTTATTTGGTCCCTGATAGTAAAAGGAGCTCTAAGGATCAGAATTCTGGGAGTGCAGTCTTCCTTATAAATTTTTTGATTGATAAACAAAAAAACTTGATGTGGTACATGTATGCTCTTTCTCTTCCTTTTTTTTTTTTTTCTTCTTCCTTTTTTATTTTTGTATTCTAATGTTTTATGCTTTTTGCACAGAACCAACGAAGACAACAAAAAATTCAAGGAAAAGTTCTTCATTTAAATGATATCTGTACCATTGACCATCCTGAAGATAATGAATGTGAGGTTGGAATGTCACTTCAGGGAGAAGTGGATGTTAAATCCAACCATATTTCAGAAGAGGACATTAGGCATAAAGAATATTGTGTTAATCAGAAAGATTTGAATGGCCAAGAAAAAATGGTAGAAAGTGAAACTGACAATCAAAAATCCACAGAAGAAATAGATATGAACAACGTCAACATGGATAATGATCTGGAGGTTTTGGCATCTCCTCCCGCTGACTGTTCTAGGAATTTAAATGGTGCCTATCTGACAGAAGGGAGTGGTGAGGTGGACATTTCCAGTGGTTTCAAAAACCTTAACTTGAACGCTGCTCTTCAACCTGACGAAATAAATGTAGAGATGCTGAATGAGAGTCATTCTCCTGGGACCAAGGTATATGAAGTTGTAAACGAAGATCCAGAAACTGCTTTCTGTACTCTTGCAAACAGGGAAGCTTTCCATACTGATGAGTGTTCAATCCAACATTGTTTATATCAGTTCACCCGAAACGAGAAACTTCGAGAGGCAAATAAACTGCTTTGCGAAGTATGCACCCGGAGACACTTTAGTGGACCAAAGGCAAACATAAAAGGTAATTTAGATTCTCTCGCTGAAAGTGAAATTAATGTTCGGGGGCACATTTTGCACGGAGTAGGTAGAATCCTGCTCTCTTAATTGTATCGGGATTTGCATGGCATCAGTAAGTTCCCTCCCCTGTGTAAATATTTTAACAGAAGGTTGAACAAACAGATTAAAGTGGCTAAAACTCCGTGGCAGCTGAACAGCAGATAGAGTGGGACCGTTTGCTCTCCAACACCTCTGTCTGTGGGTAGATCATCCCACTGGGTTGTTGCTACAACAGGGACCTTACAGATAGCGGCTCTTTCTCCGTATGCTCAGTTTCCTGTCAGCATATGCACTGGCCCTGTCCTTTGAATGCAGGAAGCTACACTTCATTTCATTCATGTACTTCTGTGACATGCCCAGTGCAAGGTACTGGGAGGACAGTGCTTTCTTCTAGTCTCCCTCAAATATAGAACAGAAAAATTGTGATGATTCCCTTTCTCCCCCACCCCCCTTTTTTTGAGCTTGGGTAAGTGGGATAAGGAGGGATTGTGGATTCCTAAGGACTCTTACTAGAATTATTGAAACTTTTAAAAAGTCTAGCTTGCATGTCAATATAAAAAGTAAATTGTGTTGATTTTATAGCATTTCTGTTTGCTTTAGAGCAAACAGTGGCCAACTATTGTCCACAGTTAGGTTTTTGTATGGTGTCTATGTTTTTTATTGATGAACATTTGAAAATGATTCAGTGGTAGGAAATACTGACTTTGAGCCCCAATTAATTAAATGGTATCTCTCCAAAAATAATTCCGTTCTCCTTGGTAGACTGTAGTCGTACTCAGTTATTGCTATACTTTGAATTACATCAGTAAAATTTGTGGGAATTTGTGGAAATTTTTACTGATACCTACAAAATGTCCTTAATTTTGCCTCTTGGTCCACAGAGCCCCAAATATTTATTATCTGGTCCTTTCCAGAAAGTTTAAAGATAAATCAATTGTGTTAGATGTTTAAAATGATTTTATAGCAAATGTGAATGCTTCAGAAGTCTAAAATGATTTTCATGCTGCTAAAATTTCTTTCTTTAGGTGAAAGGAAACATGTTTATACCAATGCCAAAAAGCAGATGCTAATTTCTCTTGCTCCTCCTGTTCTCACTCTTCATTTAAAGAGATTTCAGCAGGTACCCCTTTGTTAGCTCAAATTTGTTTTAAATATGTAACATTTGCTTTATTTGTTATTGTTTCACCATATTACTGTGTTTCTTTGGTTTTCTGTTATTTCCTAGTTCTAATTTAAAAAAAATTAAGTAGTAAGTAAGAAATATACCTGGGCATGACAAAAACTTAGATGAAGACGCCTGTCAAGGTGGAGGAGACATGTAGGCGCAGTCCTTCCTCAGTTTTACTAGAACTCATGTTGTCCTTTTTAGTAAAATTAGCATCTTACTCTTAACTTTTTTTCAGGCTAAAAAAAAAGTCCAGTTTACTAGCTGTATCTCACACTTAAGAAAAGTAGTGATATTCTTTCTGTTTTGGGTGTGGTACCTTATTTTTACTGACCCTTCATAAAAAACATTGATACCTTGGATTTTCATCATTTTGTTGACCCTGTCTTTTCTGGAAGACTTTGGTTGTAAGCACTACAAGTTTTAAATTAAGTTCCAAATTCCCAAAGTACCTTTAGAACATTTTCTCTCCAGTGGTTGGTGTATGGGTTTGACTAACTGGGTGGGTCTCCATGAACCAAGCACTAAGCTTGGTTTTAGAAAGGAGGCAGAGAGTATGTGCTCCACAGAAAAGTATTCTGCTATTGCTGAGTTTTAAGCACTCAAAACCTCTGAACTAATCTGGCTTTTCTGGATGGCCAGAGCAGAAACACTGAGAATTTTCTCAGGGGAGCAGCTTTTTTTTCTTTTCTTTCTTTCTTTTTTTTTTTTTTAAGTAGGCTCCACTCCCAGTGTGGAGTGCACCATGGGGCTTGAACTCACACCCCTGAGATCAGGACCTGAGCTGAGATCAAGTCTGTGGCCATACCACCCTCAACGTGCCCGATCACATCTGACCTGAGATCAAGAGTCAGACACTTAACCAGCTGAACCACCAGGCGCCCCTGGGAGCAGATTTCTTAATGCGTTGGGGTGTGTGTGTGGTGTGCACCTAGCAAAAATCATTTAGTGGTCAGAAAGAAAAGAGTCTCCTGAGAAGATTGAACCTAGGGTTGGATGTTGGTGTTTTATGCATCAGAGTAGGACTACAGTTTACTTAATGTGTACAGCTTTTCCAGGAAAAGAACTCAAATCTATTATCTCCCTTTTTTTAGGCTGGTTTTAACCTTCGCAAAGTTAACAAACACATAAAATTTCCAGAAATCTTAGATTTGGCTCCTTTTTGTACCCTCAAGTGTAAGGTAAGTGAAAGTGGTCTTTTTGGGAAAATCCTTTAAAGGGAAATCATAGCTTATTTACCAGATACTCTAACAGTAACTCACTCAAGTATAAAGTTGATAAGAATGACTGAGTAGAATGGGTCTTTGATCTTTGTACCATTATAATTTCAAGATCTGTGATGAATCATTTTGAATATTAGGTTGTTAAATTCGGTTCGTTTTTTGAATTTCTATTATGGTGGCAGACATTGTCTTGGGAGCTGAGGGCACAAAACTAAAGATCAGCAGGTAATTTCAGTTTAATATGGTTGAGTGTTAAGATTGGTATACACAGAGCAGGGTGGTTATGCACTTAACCCAATATGTTGGTAGTTCAGGGAAGGCTCTGTGAAGTAGACCACACCTCAACCACTACTTAAAGAAGGAGTAAGAGTTAGTGTGATGAGTCAAGAGGAAACTAGTTTTCAGCAGAGAGAACAGAGCAGCTGGAGCAAAGATGTGTACAGTGGTGTGGTGGGGACTAGTGACTAGCAGGAGAAGCAGTGTAGAGCTTACAGTACAAATCCTAGAGAACACTGGGAGGTGAAGCCAGAGAAGTGAGATGGGAATGAGGTTTGGAGGATTATCGTTGTGAGGAACTTGGGCTTTATTAGGTGTGTAGTAGGGTGCCACTGAGCAGTTTAAAGCAATGGAGTGACATAGCCAGATGTGTGTATTATACAGGTTACTTGCTGAAGCATGGAGGAGGTTAGATTTTTAGGAGGAAAAGACTAGAGAGGCAGGGACTCTCTAGTTAGGAGGCTGTTGAATTAATTTAGTCAATGGTGAGGACTTCAAGTAGGGTAAGAGAAGGCAAGATTGCAAGAGTATTTTAGGAGGTAAAATTCACCAGACTCGTGATTGGATTGGCTCTGGAAGATGAGGAAGAGGCCTTGAAATGGATGGTAAGGTTAATACAACAGGAGGTGTTGAGCATGATTCCTGAGGCCTGGCTTGAGTGACTAGGCAGCTGGGCAGATGGGAGTACCATTAGCTGAGGTAGGGTATAAAGTACCGGAAGAAGAGAGGGTGGGAGGTAGAGAAAGGATAATGAGTTTGGTTTTGGATACACTGAGTTTCAGCTATTTTTGAAATATCCATGGGGCTTTGTTTAGAAAACATTTGGATGTACACATCTGAGGCTCAGGGCAGGGAGGTTAGGTTTGGAGATAAAGATTTGGAAATCAATACATAGGTGGTGGTTTAAACTGTGAGGATAGGATCCCCTGAGTAGAGCATGGGGAAAGAGAAGAGACGGTTAATGACAACTCCGGTGAGCAGCTGAGTGTAAGAGGCATATGTAGACGAGGAGGACACTACCAACAATCTCAGCAAATCTCCATGTTGAAGAATTTGGACAGAGAAGCTATAGTAGTATATTCAGATTTCAAATGCTTCAGTATCAACATTAATAAAGTTTATGTGCAAAATTTGAAATGATAGAAATTCTCCTGTCCTGCCTCCCAATTTAAAAATTTAAAATCCTTCAAGAAAGGTATTTCAGAGCTGGTGGGTTGCCAAGAATGGGCAACTTAGAGTTGGGTAGGTTGTATCTCCGTTTTCCTGAAGTGGGGGGTGAAGTCAACAGCAGAGATTAGTAAAGGTTTGGGGGATAAGGGGAGGCTAAAGGAATGGGCCAGTTGCTGTGAAGGAAATCCATGGAACTAGGGAGCTAAGGAACAAGTTACAAGATCGTAGTCACATGCGAGATCCTGATGAGTCCTCAGTGAGTTTATCAATCTGCAGGGTATGTAATTTTGCTGCCTAGGAATAGCAGCTGTCTGGGTGTGGGGTTGGGAAGGGTTTGTTGTAGGATTCAGAGTAGGATTTTCTTTCTTTCTTTCTTTTTATTTATTTATTTATTTATTTATTATTTATTTATTAAAGATTTTATTTATTTATTTGAGAGAGAGAGAATGAAAGACAGAGAGCACGAGAGGGAAGAGGGCAGAGGGGGGAGCAGACCCCCTGCCGAGCAGGGAGCCCGATGCGGGACTTGATCCCGGGACTCCAGGATCATGACCTGAGCCGAAGGCAGTCGCTTAACCAACTGAGCCACCCAGGCGCCCCCAGAGTAGGATTTTCTGATCAATGTGCTGGCAAGGCTGGTGGTGGGTGTTAAGAGATTATTTTTAAGACTGATGCATGTGGTCTAAGTTCTCCAGCTTTAATGTGTGCATGTCACTTGGGCATCAGTAGGTCTTAGGTGGGGGTCTACGCAGACACTGCTGTTCTGTTGCCATTTTGAGTAGAGAAGACACAGACTTGATCGGGGAATGAGGCCAGGAGAGGCTTCATCAGCCAGGAGAAAATGAGGACTGGAGCATCCAGTTAGGTTGGAGAGAGAGGGGACAGGTGAGATGAGAACTGGAAGAACAGAATTGTGGGCTGAGACTAGAAAAATGGGAAGACTTGAACAGTTCCAAGTGAGGACCCATTGCAGAATTTAGTCCTGGGTATGGCAGTGAAAACAGGATGGCTGCAGAAACCCTGGGAAGCACACAACCCATGAACTCCCCAAGGAAGCAGACAGGATTTGGGGTGAAGTATGAAGTTTTCCAGTGAATGGGGGCTGTAGATTTAAAGAGATGACAGTTCTGTGGAAGGACAGTGATGCCCATTCAGGACTTTTTACAAGAGAACCTAGGTTGGAAGTTGTCTGAAAGTGGCCCCCTGCTCGGAGAATGCCTTTCCTTGTTACCAGTCTGCCCTACAGCATACGGGATTTTAGAATAAGCAGGCTCTGAGGTCTAGATGGTGAAAGTGATAAGTTGAATCTTTAGGGGACATGTGTAAATGTAAGGGGGAGTTTTGGCACAACTTAAACGCTATCCTCTTGATCTTAAAAAAGGCTTACAGTCTAGGGAGGAACTGGACTGGTAGCGCTATTGAGGTATTTTGCAATTATCAGAGCCCAGGACTCATATAGAAACTGGCAAGTTCAGTTATTTAAGTATCTGGGCCAGGAAACTGCAATTGCAGCAAGTGGCCTCTGGTTTATGATTCTAGCAGAGAAACAGCAATGGTGATTTTCTAATAAAAGCAATAAAAACATCAAGCCATGGTGACAGTACTCAGTAGGCTGGGTAAAGGTAGGGAAAAAGTCGTAGTCAAGGTCGAACTTGATTTCTACATTCTCAAAGTAAAGGTTAGCCACCCTTTGCATAAAGTGATCTTGCCACTGGCATCTATAAATGGGACTAGAACTAATTTTTGAATTCTGTTCATTTTGAAAGAATGTCGCTGAAGAAAATACGAGGGTACTGTATTCCTTATATGGAGTCGTTGAACACAGTGGTACCATGAGGTCAGGGCATTATACTGCCTATGCCAAGACCAGAGCTGCGAATAGTCATCTCTCTAATCTCGTTCTCCATGGTGATATTCCACAAGGTAAGAGGTCTTGGAAAATTCTGGTATTCCGATTATGGCAAAACCAAAAAATAATGAACTTGAATCTTCCCATTTATATGTAACTTTCTCTCGACAGATTTCGAAATGCAGTCAACCAAAGGGCAGTGGTTTCACATCAGTGATACACATGTGCAAGCTGTGCCTACAGCCAAAGTACTGAACTCACAAGCGTACCTCCTGTTTTATGAGAGAGTATTGTAATAGTTTCAAAGAGTGCTTTCTCGGCTTTTAAAATGGCTGTAATTAATAATAATAATAATAAAGAAGTAAAGACTAACTGTAAAATCATGTTCACTTAAAATTAAACACATGCCAGAAGAAATCATGTTTATTAAAATATTGAAGGGAAAATACCTAAAAATTTACAATGGTTTTGTATTGTCATAGTGGTTTTTATTCTTGCTTCCAGTTTCTGGAGAGGATTCTGAATTCCTTAAGTCCTCTGTGATTAAATATGTCTGGGTGGTGGGTTATAGCATCAATAAACTGACTTACCCCCAAAGCTTGTTTTATTACTTGGAGGATTTTAAGTTGTGTTCTTACCCTAGCAGGTAACATTTAAAAAAATGTTTCAGACTGGCTAATGAAACTTCAGGTGTATTTTTAAAAAGTGTTGATTATATAAGCATAGACATTTGATATTGGCAATCGTATATACTTGGAAGAAATACTCGTATTTACAATTCTGATGGCATACAGTGTACGTAAGCTACGGTGTGGTGTGGGCCTAACTGCACTTGTTCCGTGCAACTGTTAACTGACCCAAGGTAGACACTCCCGAGACTCAAGTAATTTTATACCAGGTCCCCCTTAATGCTAGCATGCCAGAGAAAATGTCTTTACCCAAGGCAGCCAGCATCGCCAAGTTGCTTATAATCCTAAGAGCCTTAATAGATACCAAGCTTGTCTATAAACTTCCATTACTCTTTAACACTTGACTTTATCTAAGTCCCAGTCGTACTGCTCCCAAAATTCTTTCCAAATACCAAAATATAAATTTTAGTTTTTTTAATATAAAATTTCAGTGTTACTCATAGACCTTACATAACCAACACAACAGTAGCCTGTGTCCCATAAAATCAGTTAACCTTTCATGTTTTTTCAAAACTCCTTACTGATCTTAAAAAATTAAGATCTACTTTATAAAAACTGACTTGCTTATTAATTTATCTCTATTACCAGATAGATTTTCAGTTGTATTACAAGTATCTTTACATTCTACTACTGGACTGTATTTTAAGCTAGCTATTCAACAGATCATTCATTGGTACTACAACAAGCCCTCTCAAGTCTTAGAATTCCCAGAGCAGAGCTGTGAAAAAACTGAAATCCAATCTGGGAGACAGACCTCCTGTAAAGGGACAGATAGTAAATATTTTAGGCTTTGTAGGCCACTTAGTCTCTATCACTACTCCTTTACCCTGCCATTTCCTTACAGAAAGCAGCCATAGACCGTATGTAAATACACGAGCATGGCTGTGTTCCAAACGGGCAGCAAGCCAGCTATATATTGGAATTGGCCTCTAATTAAGTGGCTTGCCTGAGGTCCCACAGCTAATTTCATTACCAAGGTTGAGACAAACAGGTCATTCACGTCCAAGAACACTGCTCATCAATGAGGCTTTGATACCAACAACATGTTTATTGTATCATCCAGCTGAGGATATAAACACAAAACACTTCTTAATTTAAGGAAAATATGAAAACATCAAGCAATTCCTAGACTACTACTACAAATGTAGTCTTCACCTATAGTAAAAACTAAGCCAGTCAATCATTCTGGTCATCATCCCAGTCTTTCTTCCCACTTGGAGGTTTGGGCCCACCGGCTGGTTTTGCCATGATGATCTGAAAAAACAAACCACAAGTACATACTTATAAACTTACCTTTAAAATGAAGAGAAAGAATATTTTTCTGCTAGACTGATTCAAGACGAAGCAATCCTCTCATATAAGCAAACTGTTATATACTGCATATGAGACACTATCACAAAGTTGTTAGCTTCCAGCAATGCTTTGACGGCTCTTGTGGACATTAACAGCAACAAAATCCAAACACGTTAGTGAAGGGCATTCTAAGACATGCACTTCAGTAACTCAATAACCCTAGCCAAATGTGAAAAATACCTGCATGCATTACTAATATAAATCAGTTTGGCACCTGATTTGCTATTTATATATGAAGTTCGTCTTGCCAATCATCTTTATCCCAATTTCCTTGTGGTTTAGGAGGTTTAGGTCCACCTGCCAGTTTTGCCATTATAATCTAAAGTGGTTGGTACATAAATAAAAATATATATAAAAGTTCAACACTGAAATTTTCTAGTACCTGTAAATGAAAACCATTCAAGTGGCAGGAAGTGCGTATTCATAAACAATTACCATATATGTAGTTTCCTGGTAACTTAAAAGAACACACCAAGAAGCCCCTAATTTTTCTAAAATGCACTAACCACCAAGTATGTTCCAAGTATAACCATCTAGCATTTTTAAAGGATTTATTTGGGAGAAAAAAGAGGGGTAGTGGCAGCTTTGGACTCAAATTTGGGAGAATCTAAATTAGCTGGCTTTCCTCAAAGTAGAACTCTCAAACTCTAATGTACATTCTGAATCTCTAACCTGAAAATAGTACCCATTGCTTCCCAAATTTATAGGACTAAGAGATCTTTCTGTAGAACATCAAGGGGTCTTGCTTGTGTCTCGAGCAACACAAACCGTAAAACATCTTCACTACCACTTCCAGTAGATTCAACACCCCTTTTTTCAGAAGCTTCTACAGGAAATCTAAACTTGAAATTCTTCATATAACATTTCACTAATTGAGGTTAAATTCAGGCTGAATTAAAGGTATTAGGTACAGTTTTAGAACCTGAGTGTAGCTTGATAAAACCAAACATCTCAGAACAGTTCTCAGCCTAGTAGGCATCAATCACCAGAGAGCTTATTTAAAATAGACTGCTGGGCCTCCTCCCAGAGTTTCTGATTCAGTGGGCCTGTTAGGGGCCCCGAGAATTTATTTATATTTTTAGCAAATTCTTAGGTGATCTTGATGCTGTTGGTTTGGGGACTATAATTTCAGAACTAGTGAAACAAACACCTGAACAAAGATGAATCCAGCCCTAAGTTCTTCAATACTTAAAACTTGATTCGCAAGTCCCTTAAAGAGTACAAGTTCATTATAGTAACAAAGTGGTTACTGATAGTCAGATGGGTTCTTCAGATATTTGAAAAAAGTCCAGAGACACAACAATCAACATCCTGCTCTACAATAAAACAAAACACAGGCATCCCAGTTTAAAACCAAAATTGAGAAGTGCCTCTGTGATCAAGGCACTTGGGTTATTAGTAATAATTACTGTCTCACTTGGATAACTGACATTTAAAAAGTTCCTCAGTTAAGGAACTCCCACTATTAGAATTCCAGTTTACCTCATGCTTCAATGTACTTAGCTTCTCCTGTCCCCTTCTATTTTTAGTATAAATTTTAGAAAAACCATTTTCTTCGGCCTGCACTATTTGAGAACTCCAAAACCATATTCTACTGGAAACCACCTGATACACTGATATAAACACACCCTATTAATAAATCCAGGACATGAACATCCAATTTGTTTATCTCCAGTGAGTTGAAACTGGCTATCCAGTTCCATTTTTTGTCATCTCAAGGACCAAAAGTAGGAAAAAAGTTCTTATTTCTACTGAGGTGTAGAATGTTTTAATTATCAACAACTAACCGGTCCTTGTTATGCTTAGAGTAAGTCTAAACTCCTCTCCATTAATTTCTACTTATAACTTGTTTCTCCCAAGATTAATTTGGCATGATTTTCACCTAATGGATTTATAACCATGCCCCTCACAATTACAACTTTCTATTAAGCAATACTTAACAATCATTTCTAGAATTCTGAAGGAAAATGGATTTCAGAAAACACCTTTTGAAAAATCCCCTTTGAATTCAGGCTCATATCTGAACCTAGAAGAGTCTTGACCATTTTCCTCTTTGCCACAGTATCCTTCCCACCACCCCCTGCAAAAAAAAATTGGCAGAAATACTATGATTTTTGACACTTTTTAGTTCCTCAAAACAGTTTAGCAGAAAGAATTCTATGCACCTAGGTTCTAGCAACTCCATGGACAACTAGAGGCTCCATTTTCCTTAAAGTTGGTGGCGTGCACGTGCTTCAGGGCTTCATGGGCCTTCCACATGACACAGTGAACTCCCGGAGTTTCCATGTTATTTGTAGAAAGGGGTTCCTAGGCTAAAAAATGTCTGAAAACTATGGACTTGTTTTATCCATTCCAGTTTAAAAATGGCAAAGGTTTCTTTCACTGAAAAGATACTCATTTATTTTAGCTGAAATATACTAAATACAATTTAAAACTGTAACAGAAAAAACCCCGAACTTTTCTGGGGGCACTGTAGCATCTCTAAGATGAAAAATAAAGGAATATGCCTTTGGCTAGAATAACCAGTTCAATGAAAATACACTACTGAACCATATGAAAATTAGTACTTTTAAAGATCAAAATTTCTCTTGTCACTCACCTGATCCACTCTGAGTACAGTGACGGCAGCATTTGTAGCCAGTTTGATAGCCCAGTATTTTCCCAAGTAAGTGTCTAGAATACCAGCTTCCAACATGTCCTTTACAGCAGGAACTTCAGCCTGTTAGCACAAAAACAATTTTCCTTCTTTCACTTTAAATTGTTGAATGTGAAAATGTTTAGCTCAGTAATAAAAACACATGGCTCCTTATGTAGAAAGTTGCCAGATGAAAGTACTCTCCTACGCACACTATAAAACAAAGGTTATTTAAAGGAAATGTCAGACAAACTATGTCAAAGCTTTTGTTATGAAAATCATCTGCTTACAAATCAGAACATTTTCTGACTTTCCCTTTTAAACTTACTACTTCCATTTTTATGTTTTATATTGACAAAATAAGTAAGTTTACAGTGTTTGTTTTTTCAAATACCTCAATATCTAATCCAACATTCTTATTTCCTTCTTGATGTACTGCATACAGTTTGGAGATGACTTCATTGGCCTTAACTCCAGAATTTTCTGCCAGTGCCCGGGGGATAGCTTCAAATGCCTCAGCAAACTTCTTAATGGCATACTGTTCAAGTCCAGGACATGTCTAAAACAAAAATGTGTTTAGCACTGTACTTTATTCAAGGAACACGACAAGAGTCAATTTATACAGAGAAAGCTATACCTCTCCATATGATGTGATCTGCTTGGCTAACTCAATTTCTGTTGCTCCACCTCCAGGAACAAGGCGTTTATCCTAGAATATGTAGGAAAAAAAAAATTTACTAAGAAGCAATTTATAGTTTTCTAATCTTCTCAGATTCTAGTACTCCACCAGACTAGAGCTTTTAATCAGGCATTGTTACACAAATTCTAATTACAAATTTTATAATAATGGAGTGACTTGGGCAAATTACCTTATAGTACATAGGGTCTGGTATATGAAAAGGGAGAACCAAAGTTAAGAATGGGAACAGCACACAATATACCTGCATTTCCATAGACAAGGCACTAAGAATAATGCTTAAGAAACTAAAGGTACATTTAAAATAAAAAAACAACCATAAACTAACTTTTTCTAACAGTTAAAGTCAAAAGCCTTGCTTTGCCGCTTATTTTTTTTGCATAATCATTTCAGAAAACTATCATACTCATCAGCAACGGACACTTTGGCCTTAAGTAAAAGAGGTACTTTGCTTTTACATAAGCCATTCATTTTGAAGTTCTCTGCCAACTATGTTTGAAACCTTAAAAATTACTAAATTAAGAGTACTGTTAATACTGACCCTTGTGAGAACTTTGAAAGTATTAACACCATCATCTACTGCCCTTTCTATATCATCCATCAGATTGTCTGTAGAGCCTCGAAGCACTATGGTAGAAATGGCACCATCTTCCTTTTCTGTCAAGAAATTTAAATATATGAATACAAGCAAACGAACACCCCATACTTACATAAACATACTTGACCATTTCTACATACCATGCTTAAAAACCACCACCTGTGTGTCTCCAACTTCTGAGAGGTAAACACTGTCACAATGTCCCATTTCTTCAAGAACAGGAGGAGTCTAAAAGAAAGTGACTGTTATAATAAAAGTAATTCAAAAAGGTTCAACTACATTTTAATGTTGTCCAAAATACATACCAATCTAGGAAGAGCTGTAGCACCGACTGTTTTACATAGCCTTCTGAGATCCCATTTTGAATTCAACCTTTAAAAAAACCCAGAGAGCTTAAGAGAAGTTTTAATTCCATCAGATACCATAACACAATGCAGAGATGAAAACAGGAAAACTGTACACTGGTCCCCAAGTCACATTCTTGATTCTGAATTTAAGCTCAATAGGTATGGACTGCACATGTAATCCAGACATAGGTCTACGTAGACGGCATTATTCTAGAATTGGGGGAGTTCGAGCCTCACTAGAATGTCACGAATTACAGTTCTAAAACACTAAGGCAGGCCTGGTATATAGAAAACTTCTGCTTCACTCTGGGCAATCACGAGAGCCCCAAGGAAGAGAAGAGATTTACACTGCATATTTGGTCAGGTGCTGGGAGGGGTGGGAATGGGTAGGTAAATTGTCTCCTGTGCCCCATAAACGGGTTTATGGATTAGAAGTTACATTCCGGATCCCATACCCTGACCGTGTGCACCAGGCTTGAGTCTGGTCTCTCAAGCTGTGGCTTTTGCCTGGAATGCTTTTTCCTCTCCCTCTTCAAATAACATCTGTTGATTGGTCCTTCAGCTCTCAGTATAAATATAAGTTAGTTCTCACAGGCGTTTCCTGCCCCTCTAGATCGAGTTAAGTCCTGCTATTATTTGATCCAGTATCTTCTACTTGCCCTTTTTTAAGTCATGAATTCATGGTGTATTGAAGGTGTTCGGTGTTTCACCACCAAAAGGCTATTTACAATACAGGTTAATAGAATGCAGCTCTCACCTCACCAACATGATATTGTACTTGTTTGCATAATGAAGAGCCATGTCTGCCACTTTGCCACCGGTTACAATTACATTTGCACCGGTATCAGCTATTGCTTTGACTTGTGCATCCATGAGATTTTCTTCTCCCTTACTAAAATTCATCAATTCTTCAGCGGTCTTTATCAATACTGTTCCCTAGCAAAACAAGCAAGCATGCTCTTTAGAACCATTTTACTAGTTTGGTGTTCGACGTCATAGAGTATTATTTTACTGAATAAAGATTTGGCAAAAAAATAGGAAAATAATTACACACACATTATGAAACAATACAAAATGTGTATAAAACTCATAAAAACTCAGCTTACTGCTAGAGCCCCCCACTCCTAAAACTGATGCATTTTGCTCTTTGACAGGCACTTTGTAGAAAAGTTGGAGAAACACTTATTTTAGATATATTGGGCAGGTGGTCTTGGCATTTCTTCTGACAAATGTCAATTGGTGTACCAAAATCACCACGTTGTGATTCTCGAAGTTCTTCTAAACTTTTCTAAAATGACTCCCCCTGGCTCATCTACAAACTGTGAAACTGTTTAAACCATCAACTCAGATTTTAAGAATTCTAGGGACAAAGACAGAAGTGACCTCTAAACAAGAACTTCAAACTTCCTAACAATGTATTTTTAAAAACAAACCTATTATTTTCAAATTATATTAGCATGTTTGTTTCAGGATGCTGCAGGATCTCAACTTCTAAATATACTAATGAAGAGCACACAGTACTCCTATTCCGTGAGCATTTTACTTGCTAAGCAAGTACTTACAGGAGTCAAGAGTTGTTAGAACATAAACTATACTGCTACCGTTTCATGTTTCAAATTTAGTATATGAACTAGGTATCCAAAAAAGAACAGGAATCTGATTCTCAGAAACACAACCCTGCAATCTTCAATAATTAAGCAGTAGAGCAATCTGTACCTAAAAACTTAAGAATCCTAAAACATTAACCTGAAAAGGCAGTGTCAAATGTTTACCTTTAATTTTAAGGTTTTGAAGTCTACATACCTTAGTTTCAGTTATCATGCCATCGAAAGGACAAGAGTACACTGCTATTTTCGCATTTTTGACAGATGTTACATCACCTTCGGTTTCCTTCTTAAAAACCATGCCATGTAATACTGAGGAGGAATAGATGCCAGAGCCCTAAAATTGAATACGAAAGTCATCCATGATCTCCTCAAAGTAACATCAAGGCTCAGTTGTTTATTTTGCATGTACCAAAAAGACCTGTTTCTAAATAAAGTAATATACCAAGGAATTGACTCCTGGTAATTAGGAGTGGCGTGGTGGGCGCAAAGCACGAGTCTGCTTGCGGTAGAAATCACTCTGAGAATGAGCCACTGTTAAGGAGGCAGGGGGCCTTCAGTGCACTGGGAGCAAGCGAAGACCGAGAACAATGGCTCTGAGCCATTCATTCTCTCACTCCCCAAATACTTGGTGCCAATGGAGCAGGCACAGCTGTTAGTACTGGGGACAGAAGAGGGAACAAAGCAGAGTTTCTGATCTTACAAGCTTACAGTTTAATGGGGGAGGAGGAGGTAGTGCATGGAGTCAGAAAATGCACAGCATCTGTATAAATACACAGCAGGTATATTTATATAAGCAAACTCAACTGAAATTATAAATTTTACTATAGGAAACACAAAATTAAAAAAGAATACTCTTATTTCAATACTAACATTAAGATGTGATTCTATTGTAGAGCCACAGAACTTCATCTCATTCGAAACTGGCTTCTAAGTTTATTGTTTTAATTCAGCACATATGAAAAATATAAGACGTGATATTTTATTTATACACCATTCTCAACCTTCAAGTTGTCATGGAGAGATGAGGACTTTACAAGGAGATAATACATCAACCTTTAAAATTTAACCTAATATCAAAAGGTACAAATGATACCTCAAAAGGCACAAAGTCCTAAATGTTCAAAACCTGGGGTAAAATTTAAGTTTGGATGAACACATTTTTCCTTTCTGCAAAATATAATTGACCTATGTAGACAACACTGATGCATTTTCTAAACTTACCAGAATCTTACAAACTCTGATGTTATCAACATTGAAATGGCCAGAATCAGGAAAAATAGACACTGTTAAGAAAATGAGACATATCAAAAGATACATTGCAACAACAGAGAAAATATCTTAGTCTCATTAAGACATTTTAATTTTGGAGCTTTTCATTTACTGATATACTCACCACATGCCTGAGCAATAAGCTTGGCCAGAAACACTTCATTACCATATTGTTTACTCATTATGGAGGTATGAAGCAGAGATGACACTTCATCAACATCTCGTAGAGTTTTTGCAGAACAACATACTAAATCAGGAAGAATCTCATGGGCTTTTCTGCAGGCTATTTCGTAACCTTCTATGACCTTAAAAATAAAGAGCAAAAACATTTCTTCAAAAGACATAATTTTGACATGACTTAAAAAATAGCTTATTTTGGTAACCCAAGGAATACGGGTATTTGTTTTCCAAATATAATGAATGACAAAGTATACTTTCAGAATAGCATCAACGGCATAGCCTACTAACCAAGAGTTCAGGCTTTTGTGATGGCCCGAATTTGAATGCTAACTGCCACTTACAGATTTTTCTAAGTTTCCCTTTCCTCATCTAAAATAAAGTATAGGCCATACTCACAGAGTTCTTGTAAGAATAGGAGAAGATACTGCACGTAAGGCACATGTGCTCCAGGAAGTGGCACAAGTAAACCGCTCAACGTTAACTATTATTACAATGATGATTCTTACGGTATGTGTATATATAGGCACAAATTAAATAGGAGTACATTATAAAATGAAGACTTGCCTCTGAAACTGACAGGCCAATTCTCAGCAGCTCTTCAGCTAGTTCCAGAAGGGCTCCAGCAAATACCAGAACAAAGTTCGTGCCATCTCCAACCTCTTGCTCTTGCATGTGAGAGGCCATTACAATCATTTTTGCGGCAGGATGCTGTACCTGGTAGAAGGGATTTGAATTTAAATATCAAAAACATTTGATCCTTAAAGCAACACTAAGTTTTTCATTTCCATTCCTTCTTAAATTAACAGACTCCAATCTCCCCGTGGGCTAGGTAACTCCATTCAGTCATACTGCTATATATTATAGTGTGGTCCCAGGAAGACAATCCAAATCCCTCTGAGACTGTCAGCACAAATGCATCACTACAAATGAAAACAACTTAAAACTGCATCTTCTTTTGATGGTCATCTAGTACATACATCTTCGCACATAAGGTTCAGAATATTATTACAGGCATAAATTAAAGATTTATTTGAGAGAGAGAGAGCAGGAGCGTGTGTGCATGCACAAGTGGGGGCGAGCAGAGGGAAAGAACCGCAAGCAGACTCCCTGCTAAACTGAAAGCCCAATGCAGGGCTCAATCCCTGGACCCTGAGATCAAGACCTGAGCTGAAATCAAGACTTGGACGCTTAACCGACTGAGCCACCCAGCTGCCCCGTCACTATGGTTTTATCAAGGCAATATTCCCACCATCCCTGAATAACTCCTGAGTCCATCTTAGTGTCCAACATTAACACTTACAATGACTAGTCTTCCCATAAACATCTTCTGGAATTAAATTTGTTCTATTCACCATATTATTTTAAAAACAGACTGTTATTTAAGCAAGTAGAGAAATGTTAACATACCTAGAGTTTCATTCAAAAAGATTAAGCTCTGATGCTTTAAGAGCTAAGTTCAGGAAAATTCCTTGAAGTTGAAAATATCTTTCAGCTACAAAGCAGCTAGATGAGGAATGGCTCTCTGATGTTCAGGTGCCAGACCTTTCTCACAACCCTGCCGGTAGTTATCTATTCTACAGACTCTGTAACATCAAAACTGTAGGTGAACAAAGCAAAATGCCACCAACTGTTTTATTTTCACAAAGCCAAAGAAACAGTTTTTTTTTTTAAACCACTGTTTTATGTATCAGCTATTTCTGCATTATGGAATAATTCACTTCAGTGTTCTACTCTATAGAATGAGACAAATACTCACTTTGATATGATTATTAGCAAATATGCTTTTATCACATCCAATCCTCCATAAACTAATAACTTGTGAGGTTTTTAAATTTAAGTGGTAAGATGTTAAAACTAAAGAGGACACCATAATTAGGAAAACTGAAAATAATAAACTTTGAAGCCGGGGGGGAAAAAGTCCCTTATTGTCCTAAGAGGTTTTTTCTATGTCAATATATACTTAATTTTTGACATCACCAAACATTCCTTGATTTCAAAGAAAAAACTTACTTCTAGCTCTCTTAAAATAGTGGCTGCATCATTTGTCACAAACAACTTCTCCAGGTGGTTGATAACCATTTTGTTCATTCCTGAAAAAAAAAAAAGAAAAAAAAAAAGTTAGAAAAAAAAAATCCATTATCGCTCAAATCCTTCTCCAAATACCCAAGAAAACCTAGTCAAGAAATATAAGCTTGTATCTATTTTTTAAAATAACTATAAAAATTAGACACCTATTATTTACTCTTTAAAACTCTATTAGCCTAAATGCACCCCCATATTATTCCTGTCCTTTCTAACCTCCTAATGTTTATTAGGGAGGATGTCTATCTTCTCATACTTTTGTTCAATAAATGTAAATTACAGTAACATAAAGACCAAATAATCTACCTAAAAGTATAGTTTTATTGCTTTCCATACATGTGTACCAATTAAATTCAGTTGATGGCAGGAGGCAAAAGAGAACTTTCTCCCTTACATTAGGTATCATCTCAATAGTGAAGCACCATAATTTTTCTATCCTCTCAATATGATAAAAAGTAACATTTTGATTCCTATTTTTCTAAAGAGACCTGAGTTGCTGGTTAAAAACTGAAAACACTACACTGGTGGCAATGAACTATGAAATTGCTTCTGTATGGTAGTTAATACTCTCATTTTATGTATAATATTCCCAGAGTAAGTTTGAAGAAGCTAGTACATAAAATTCTATCACTGTATCTTTTAAAAACATGAATTTGGAAATTACCATTTGGTCCATATGCTGTACGAGTTGTTTGGGCAAGCTCCTTGCAAGCTTGTATGTTCCTGTACACAGCCTCTTCTAATCCGGAAAAATGCTATAAAAAAAACAAAAACAAACCCCCCTTCTGATTAGACAGAACAGTGAAACACAAGGATTTTCTTCATCTTAAAAATGGGTATAATAATAGTACCTACCTACAGGACTGCTGAAAGAATAATCAAGCAAGGCTTATGGAAAGCATGGTGCTTGCTATTCATAAATGATCCATAAATTTGCTCACTGGTTGAATAAAGTGACATTTTTAGGGACCACAGGTACCTGCTTACACATCAAAACATAAAGCCTATAATTTTTTTTTTCAAATGTAGTCAAAGTGCAGGGAAGAATGCTGTGATTGATCAGTGAATGCAGATGAGGTATTTCAGGTAAAAATACCTTTCAGTTTATCATTACTTTTTGACTCAATTTGAAAATATGGTATGAATATTTTTATTATGTTAGGAACCTGAGCATCATAAAGCCAGCAGTTTTCTGTTTGTTGGGAATTTCCACTTAACATACCTGCCCCCAAATGTTTAGTATACGGACTTCTGAATGCTTTTGTGAAATGGAACACAATTCTAATGCATCCATACTGAAAAACTGCTGAATTGCTCACAATATGAAAATTCTCAAACTTTATACCGGACTGCTAAGAATTGGGATTTACTTGCGGCCTCAGATGGGTTTCATGAGCCTCCTGTTTGTTCATGTGAACATTTTTCTAGAGTTGCTATGCCTAACATAGTAGTCATTAACCACATGTGGTTATTTAAATAGTTAAAATTAAAAATTCAGTTTCTCGGGATGCCTGGGTGGCTCAGTCGGTTAAGTGTCTGCCTTCAGCTCAGGTCATGATCCCAGGGTCCCGGTTCTCCCTTTGCCTCCAGCTCCCCGTTTATGCTCTCGCTCGCACTCTGTGACAAAATAAATAAAATCTTAAAAAAAAAAAATGCAGTATCTCAACTGCACTAGCCACAGTTCAAGTGTTCAGTAGCCACATGCGGCTAGTGGATACTGTATTAGACAGAACTGATACAGAACATGTCCCTCATCACGGGTAGTTCTATGAGATGGTTGTGTTCTAGAGCATAAGGTGTGGCTTTTATAATATTCATAAAAGGAACTGTGATCTGCATAATGTTAATAACCATTACTTTAGAAGCAATATCTTCAGAGTCGAGAGCTGAACTTTTAAAATAGCACTCAGTCTGATCTTGCTTACATGCTGGCGTTTTCCCTCACCCATTCTCTGAGGAACAGCCATGTGATCATAATTCGGATCGTATCAATGGTTTCCCATCACTCTTACGATAAAATGTAAAACCCTCCTCAGGGCTACAAGGTCCTATACGCTCAAGTCCCTACCTACAGCTTCTCTAAATTCCTCTCTCACCATTCTTGCTTTCCCTTAATGAGGTTCAACCCCAGCACCTTTCTGTTTTCTTTAACAGGTCAAACTCATTTCATCCTTAGGGTCTTTGTACCTACTAGTTTCTCAGCCTGGAACACTGCCCTGTTTAAGCTCTGCTGTTTCCTTTTGTCACTCAGTACCTAGCTAAGAGTTCTTTTTTTTTTTTTTTTTTAATTTTATTTATTCATTTGAGAGAGAGAGAGAGCATGAGCAGGGGGAGGGGCAGAGTAAGAGTTCTTCCTTGAACATCTTACTTAATTGTAAGATGACCCTTCATTTTTTTCGGGGGGAGGCAGACTTTCTTACTTTGTCATTCTCTACTACAGTACTTTCTATCAAATCTTTTTTTTTAAACAATACTCTTTCTTTCTTTTATCAGTATTTGAAATTATCCTTGTCTCAAAAGAATAAAAACTACGAAAAATTTTCAGTCTCACTTTTTAGAATAGTCAATGTCATTACCAGCAAAGCTGTTTTACTAGGATTTACATTAAACTATTTGATATACTCATGTTATCCCAAGTGTATTCTGCCAACAAAAACCTAGTTCCCGAACACTGTTACTGTAAACTGAACCACAATGATCTATATTTAAGTATTGGAAATTTGGGAGACAAACAAAGGAACACTTTGAACACAAGAGAGAAACTTATCAGTAGTATATCAAGATATTTTAAAGAACTTATGTTCTTGAAATGACGTTCACGATCTGACCACAAAACAAAAAGTTTTAATTAGTCCAGGGCGTCCCTTATACTTAACCCGGTAAGCCAGAGTTACACCGCAAAGCTGCCATCTTTTGCTTAATTTAGAGAGCAAAGCAAGACCTGAGGGTTGGTTTTACATCCAACTAGCTAACCTAAGTTGGGACCAAAACCCATTTGAATTGAGAGTAACGTTTTCCCTACCATAACGAACTACTGCGAACGAACCGGGCAGCCCTCCCTCTACCCCTCATCTGAAGGAAAGCTGTCAAGGACTGGCCCTTGTCCCTCTCCTCGGATTACCCACACCTTGAACTGTGTCAATCGGCTTCGCGGTTCCCAAATCAATTTCACCCACGTTATTCGACTTCACCCTCAAAACACCCTTTAAGGGTGGAGAGCCAAATCAGCCCCGTTTTAGGGATGGAGGAAAATGCACCAGCTGCTTTCCGCTTGCCCGGCTAGGAAGCACAGTACGCGAATTCCGTGGCCTTGCCCCTCTCTCGCCGCCTCTGCCCCTTGGACAAAAGTCGGGGAAGAACGGAAACGCCCGCGGGCCTCGGTGGCCGAGCCTCCCTGCGCCTCCCAGAACACCTCCCTTTCTGGAATCTTCTTTTCCTCCGACCGCTGTGCCCGGGGAGCACACCCGGCCCGTTAGCAGGCCCCTCTCCTTCGCTCCGGCCGCCGCAGCCGTACGGTAACGCTCCTACCTCAGTCCCTCTTCCTCCATGCCTTACCTTCGCCCCCTCCTTGAGCATCTGGGCAAAGCCCGGGGCCTTGGGGACGTGAAGCGCCATGGCCTGCGCAGGTAGCCGTTCACGCGCTCGCTCAGAAGATCCGGGAGGAAGCGAGGGGCACGCAAAGCCTCCTGGGGACGCAGCGTGCGGCGACCTCACGCTCCTCTTTGCTCTCCAGCTGGGCCCGCCTCTTCCCTGGCCGCCTGGTCTGAAGCCTCGCGAGAAAAAACAGTTCCTGCCGCCAGAACTGAGTTGACGATCCTCGATCACGTCGATCGATTGGGCCGATCGCAGAGCGCGCCCTCGGTCTTCCGGCTGGCAAACGTCCAAGCGACCTGGCGGTCGTCGCTCGCTGCGCTGTTAACCCCGTTGCTTTGTTTTTTTGCCATTTCTGACCTGGAACCCGCTCCTCTTAAGATTAGCTTGCACGAAATCTTCCAGACCCACCCAGAACATCAGGGCAGGTGTGCCTTTTTTCTCCGAGGCGGAGCACCTGCTCTCCTCCACCGAAATCTGTCGCTGGGCGTCTGCTGTGTCTTGGGCCCTGTGGGAAGCGCTGGCGCCTTGAGGGCGATAAATAAAATCTGTAGGAATAACGATACAGCGAATGCGCTCGTGTGTGCCGGGCTCTGTGCTATTTACTTTACGTGCGGTGTTTTAGCTAATGGTTCATCTTAGGAGTTCACTATGACTATCTCCTTTTGATACGGGGAAACCGACGTTTACAAATGGTAATTTGTTCAAGATCACAGCGCTAGTAGCGTTAAACCTAGGATTGCTACCCAGATCGGACTGATTACAAAATACGAGCTCTTAACCATTACCTATATTCATGTTTTCTGCTTCTTCCTGGAAATATAAATCTTTTTTATGCGCCCAGAATCTTAAAACTCGATCTCTGTGTCTTCCCAAATCAACGTATGGCTGATTGCAACAAGGTTGAATGTAATATTTTTAGGAATAATTTCACTCCGTGAAAGTAATCCACTCTTGTTAAAATACAGAAAACGTGAAGCAGAACGTTTTGGCTCGACTTTTGTTCTTTGACTCGGACACTTGCAAATTGCTTATTTTTTAAAATTGGGACAGTTTTGCTGTGCCTTAAGGAATTATCAGATGCATCAAGTGTATCATCAGTTATAACTTCTAATAAGCACTTAAAATACATAATTATTGAAATAAAACTTTTTTTGCCATGTCAAATCAAATGATATGTGAACCACTCGTTGGGAAACATTGTAAGATATCAGGGATTCTCAAAGTGTGGTCCAGGCACCTCTGCGGCTCACCAAGACCTTAGGGTCCTCAGGAGAAAACTATTTTTATAAGACTGAGACATTTGCTTTCTCATTCTTTAATTGGGGAGTTTTCCAGAGATGCACGATGTGTGTGATTAAAACAGTTTGAATGTAAAGGGCATGAGAAGCCAGGTTTTTTTATTAAGCCAAATATAAAAGAGATTTACAAAAATGTAAAACAATGCCACTCCTCGTTATTTGGTTTTGAAAAATAGAGTTTTACAAAAAGGATTATTTATATATTTTAGAGAGAGAGAGTGAGAGCGCACACACGAGTGGGGGGAGGGGCAGAGGGAGAGGGAAAAGGAGTGAAGGGGACTCCCCCCTGAGGGGGAAGCCTGAGGGGGGCAGGTAGGGGAGGCTCCCACCACCCTGAGATCCCTCTTCCTCTGCCTCTCCCTCCCCTTCCCCCCTCCCCCCCCACGTTGTTCAACCTCTCTCTCAAATAAATCTTAAAAAAAAAAGAAAGAATTACACTGAAACCAGAGGTACTATGAGATTGCAACGCAGGCTGTGGGATACCACGACTAACTGTTTTTATATTCTGCCCCTCTATTCTGCAGGGGATAGAATAGGATGATCCATACCCCATCAGAACCCTGGAGATAATGAGAAACTGCTTCATGACAGCATCCCAGAGGGGATAGGGAGGTGTTGAACTTTAGGCCCAAGATGGAACCACTCTTGTTCAGGGTGCCATATCAGCAAACTGAAACTTAGACACCTTTTGTGTCCCTGGAAACACTCTCTGCCCAGAAATGCAGTATATCCAGTCAGCCAATCCCCAAATACCAAGCCATCTCTGGGCCTTCTCATTCCAAACAAGGCTGACTATGTGGCCCCAGACAATCAGAAATTTTCTATTTGTCTTGTTCTTATTCTTTATCCTATAAGAGCTTTTTGCCTTGCACTCCACTTTGCAGTTCTCCAAAAGGTGACTCTTCATAAAGTTTGAACTGAAGTTTGTTTTTATCACCTACATTGTCTTCTTTAATAATTTTTTTTTTTGGCAGAGGTGAAGGGGAAAGGGCCTTGAAGAAGCTCTTTGAAGGCTTCCCATCCTCTTGTATTCCAGGAGAATCCCAAAACATTCTGCCAAGACCCAGGTTAGTTTGGGATTGCCTTTCCTTATGTGGTCTACATGGATAGATGCAAAGTTGCCATGGCACCAAGGCAGATCCATTCCCCTAGTTTCTTGACACTGTGTTTCCTTGTGGCTATCTTTAGAGGGTTCACTCCAGCAGTGATTCCTGGTCCTCAAAGGGGTGCATCTTGCCATTCCATCTTTTGAACGCTTACCCTTCCTCCCCACTCTGCTGAAATAACACTTCTGTAGCCCCATGTTGTGAGAGATCTTGCAGCCTTTTGTTACCCTTGATTATTTCCTTATCAATAGAATACTGGCTTCCTAAAATATCACCAAGACAACATGTTAATGAGGCAAAGCTGAGTTTATTGTACTGCAGTCAGGGAGAATACTGCTTTGATAGAATCTTAATAACACCTCATTTGGGGAGTTGCAAAGTTAGGATGTTTATGGGTTTTTGAAGTCCAGGTAATGAAGGTCTTTCAATGCAGGGGCTTGGGTTGGTTTGAATATGGATCATGATATAGGATTGATGAGCACAGCAAGATGAGGATTTGAGGCAAGGCGTTCAAAGAATCTTGAAGTATAAACTGTCATTTGATGCTTTCTATTGAAGAGTTGGTGGATCTTTCAGGAACTTCCTGGAAGGAACAATAAAGTTATTTATTTGCAGCTTTTATCTTCCTGGGTCAGTGTTTCCTGGAATAATTAAGTTGATGAAGACATCACACTGGTAAAGTCATGCTAATGTGGACATCAAGCTGTGTGGGTGTAGATGGTTCAGTTGTCACTCCTGACACTTTACCTAGTGACAATCAAAGGGGATCCTCTCCAGATGATTAAATCTCCTGTGAGCTCAGCATCAGGAATGGTATATTAGTCCAGAGAACCTGCGCGTTTCCATTGATCTAAATGCTGGTGGTGGCAGCCATGTTTGGAATCAAAAGAGGGAGCTGGATTGATCCTGAGCTGACACAGGCAGATGTCTCTCTTGCTGACACCAATCCCCACACCATGACCAATATGTCTCTTCTCTATTTTTGGTTGTTTAGCCGGACCTTGTTACCCTTCCAGTGAATAAAATTCCTCTATTAGCATGTGGCGTAGTTGGGAACTTAAGACCTTATTTTAAAACTATCAAGTGAACTTACTATATGTATTCTGGCTATATATATATTTTTTTTTTGTATTCTGGCTATATTAATCATTTTACTGACGGAGGCCTTAAGTCCAAGGTTGTAGGTTCCTCTTTTCTTAGTTATAGGGAAAAAAACTTGCACAGAGGTAAGGAGGTGCTAGTTATGCTCGTGTTTTTCAAACTTACAGGAGGCAGAGGGATGGTGGCTGTCAAGCTCTCGTAGTCAGCTCAGGCTGCCACAACAGAATATTCTGTTTTATTCTGAGGCCTCTTTCTTGCCTTGTAGGTGGCTGCCATCCTGCTGTGTGCAAGATCTCTGATGACATTTCTTAGGAGGACATTGATTCTATTGTATCAGAACACCACCTTAGGACCTCATTTCGCTTAAATTACCTCCTCATAGGCCTATCTCCAAATATAGTTATATTGCAGATGAGGGCTTCAACATATGAATTTTGGGGCATTAATGTCAAAGTATTCTCCATTCTTATAGGAACTTTTTGGTCCTGATTAATTTCTCTCATAAACCAGCCGAGATTCACCTTGATGCACATATTGCCTTTAGTAGACTTCCCACTGTCTTCCGGATGTTGGACGACATTTCTGTCATCTTTGGACTTTCATTTATTCTATGAACCCCCTAGCAGGAAGAACCATTTAAACACCTGGTCTGTTAAAGAACAGGTGGAGACATTCCTCCAGCCTCAAAACATCAAAAGACAGATTTAATTTCCCATGAGCCATTTCTCTGGGACCCCGAAGGAGATGTTGAATGGTAAATTTCCCACCAACTTCATTTGCAAACAGATGCTTCTTATTCTAAACAGTAACACAAGGCACAAACCTGGAAAGGTCAGTTCCCTCTATTCTGGGAACTGAGTTAGGCTCCTTGAGGTTGCAAGGAAAACAAATCACTTTAGAGGGTGTGGATTATTAAGGATTGCAAAAAAGTAAGAAATTGCACATCTGTCCTAGGGCAAGATGACTTCAGGTACATGCTACAGGTTGGTGTCTCTGAGTTACTATTTTTATACCTAAGTTTATCTCTGTTTCTATGGCTTCTGCTTCTCTTCACCTCTTTCAACTGTTGGCCTCTTTTTCTTCTCTCTACATTTAGCTTCAGCTTCTTTCCTTGTCTCTATGTGTCTCTTAGCTGCCCTGTCCCCCTCAGGTGGGTTTCTGTGTGTTTCATATTTAAACATCCCAAAAGAGAACATCTGGTTGGCTCAGTGAATTGCTATCTAACAAAAAACCCCCAGGTTCTGCTGAATTCTCAAATCAAGGGTACTACAAGCCCCTATGGCTGCCTTAGCCTAAGCAAGAATTGCTGGCACGCTTAATGGTGACCAGGGGCCAGGATCGTCTGTAACTTTAGTATAAGGAATGCCTATGACTTTTTTGTTCCAAGATGGACTGTGGTTGTGACCCACATTCAGAGGTTCATAAGTAGTCCAGCCAATCTGTCCAAGGCAATGCTGTAGTGAACAGCTCCCCTGAAGTCTTTCTGGGTCAAAGCAAAGTAAAAAGAGCTGAAATGTGTTATAGTTAATCACTCCCTGAGTATTAACCATTCTGAGAATGGAGATCTTGGACTGTATGAACGTGATCATTTCCTCTTACTTTAAACGTTGGCTTAGTTGCCCCTGTGGCGATCTGTGCCTAGCCGGGATTGAGCTGGTTAGGTTAAGGGGATGAGAAAGGGGAAATGGAGAAAGACACATTTAGATTCCATTGGTGATGGCTCAGATCTCTGGAGATTGATGACATCTCTGTCCCAGGGGACCGAGAGACAAGTTCTCCTTCTGCTTTTACGAATGGATTGCTGATACACTAAAACTGTGCTCATCACTCCCTCTTTTAGAAAAACGAGGAGTTACCGCCATAGCTCCTCTGATGGACATGCAAGACTGATGCTCTTGTGCCAACTTGTGTTGCAGAAGCCAGGAAGCCCAAACTGTACCTTCCAGATTCCCTCATGGTTACGGTGCTGGGTATAAGTGAGATTTCCAGCAGCTAGATACACTCGTGTGAGGTTTGGAAGGTGGTAGGGAGATCTGGTTGATTTTCATGAGGACTTGGTGTGTCCTCCAGCAGGCAGGGTCATGACAGGATGCATTTTTGGCATCCCTATTCCACAGTTAGTCTCCATGCAAAATGTATGGCCAGGAGACAGCTTCCTCATCCTGGCTTCTTGCTCTCTGCATCAGAGCAGTAGTGGGGTGCTCCTGATCTCAGACTGTCCAGTGGTGTTTCTTGATTCTCAACTTTCCCATTATGTAGAAAGTATAGATCTTAAGGTGGGTCAGTTCTGTGACATCTGGGATTTATTCCTGGAGGACCATCTTAGAGCTTAGGACCATCCATCCTATCACGGATGTTTCAAGCATCTGATTCCTTGTATTAAAGCCTTTCTGCTTATAATACTTAGAGTGGTTTTTGTTTTCTACATGGGATGTTGATTGAGAAATTCCTGTGTGTATGATTTTTAGGAAGCTAAAAGCACTCATGGCCAGCCTTGTGAGCTAACATAGGAAATGAAATTCAGAAGTCCTTCAGGATCTTGCCAAATCCAATTTTTACTCTTGATTTTTAAAAGTTTTGTTTTTAAACTTAATTTCTTGTGGCTGGCCCAGACCTGGCAGGTAGAGCTGAGAGTCAGGAAAGATTTTGAGAAGAATCTGGTGAGGATGATTGAAGAAGCCCCAATAGCAAACAATATGAGACACCCCCCTTTTCTCAAATTTATAATTTGAGATAATTTGCTCTCTTTCTAGTGTATGCAGAAAACATTTCTTTTCATAGTCTTACTGATTTAAAAGGTCAAATTAAGTTCCCTGGTGAGGATTTTCTGTTATTAAAATAGTTTACTGTCTGCTGGTGATAGACCTTTCTAACTTTGCTCTGATGGGCAAAGTATGTAATACATTCTGCTCCCCACCCCCAACCTCTTAAAAAAGAGAAATACTCCTTTCTAATTATGGATTTATCAGATTACTGTTTCTTTAAAAAAATATTTTAGCTAGTTGCCCATGAAAAATTACAAGCCTGGGTTTCTTAGGCCAATATTCTATAGAAGCAACAGGCTTTTGGCAAGGCTCTTCCATGGTAAATTATTTTTCCTTTCTGTATATTTTATGCAGAAATCTTTCAAGAACAAGATAAGATCGTTCACATCTTTTTTTTTTTTTTTGATCTTTACTTAGTATTTGGTTCTGTGGATAGGAACCAGTCGTAGGCTAACCTATACAACATTGAACCCAATCCAGAATCTTCTATAGAATTTGCATCCTAACACCAGTGTAAAGATCTGGGTTTGGAAGAACAGTTTCCTGATCAATTGAACAATTATCTCAAGATGAGTAAAACAGAAATGTTTGAAGACCTCCTTTCTTTTTACTCATTTTTTAATATTCAATATTACTTTTGGATGAGCTAATTGAATCCCTCCCTACTCCCATTCAGAGTGGAAGTAGTAAATATTATCTACTAATATTACCAAGCTCTAGAAATGACTTTACCAACTCTTGGTACTATTTTCGAGCTAATTGAATCCCTCCCTACTCCCATTCAGAGTGGAAGTAGTAAATATTATCTACTAATATTACCAAGCTCTAGAAATGACTTTACCAACTCTTGGTACTTTTTTTTTTTTTTTTAAGATTTTATTTATTTATTTGCGAGAGAGAGAATGAGAGACAGAGAGCATGAGAGGGAGGAGGGTCAGAGGGAGAAGCAGACTCCCCGCCGAGCAGGGAGCCCGATGCGGGACTCGATCCAGGGACTCCAGGATCATGACCTGAGCCGAAGGCAGTCGCTTAACCAACTGAGCCACCCAGGCGCCCTCTTGGTACTATTTTCTAATACTACGTAAAAGTATAGCTCAAATTCCGGTACTGTAGCAGTTAGTGATTGCTGTATCAGCTATCATTAGCAAACCACTCCAAAGCTTAGCGGCTTAAAACAACAACCACTTATCATTTCTCACACGTAGAGGACTGGTTGGGCGCTTTGGTTGATCTGGACCAGGCTTTGTTGTATTAGGGCAAGGACAGTCAGCTGGTGGGTAGGCTGGGAACTGGCAGGGTAGGAGGCCTCAAATGGAACAATTTAGCTGTGTCTCACACGACTTCATCCTCCAGCAGGCTACCTGGGCTGGTGCTCGCTGAAATGGAGAGTTCCAAGAGCGCAAGCTGAAATGAGCAAGCCTTTTGTCAAATTTGCTACTATCATATTGGCTGGAGTAGGACACATGGCCCAGCCCAGAATCAATGTGGGAGGGCAGTACTGGAGAGTGTAGATGCAAGGAAGTATGACAATTGAGCACAATAGTGCATGCAGTCTACCATAGCCACTCAAACACCAATCACCCTTTTTTGCTAAGAGTTTTCCAACATTCACTGGCTTTTTATTCAACAATTCCACTCAGCAGGTTATCTTAGGAAAATATCAGAATGAATGTGTCTTGTAGGATTCACTAGAAAGCAATATTATTTGAATTAAGGTTTCCTCCAGTGTTTTTTTTTTTTTTTTAAATATTTGGCCAACAACTGTTCTCTCATTTATTTATTTTTTTAAAGGATTTATTTATTTAAGACAGAGAGAGAGAGAAGCACAAGCGGGGGTGGGCAGAGGGAGAGGGAGAAGCAGACTCCCCACTGAGCAGGGAGCCTGATGCGGGACTCGATCCCAGGACCCTGGGATCATGACCTGAGCTGAAGGCAGACAATTAGCCGACTGAGCCACCCAGGCGCCCTCCTCCAGTGTTTTACTGAGTTTTGTTTTTCTTTTTCTTTTTCTTGAGCCACAGTGAATGATTGGTAATATCTGTGTTATAAAGATTCAAGCTAAAAATTAGTGTAGTCATTCTGTGTGTTGTCGAGCATTGGTATCTTTTCCATTTATTTATATATATATATATATATATTTTTAAAGATTTTATTTATTTATGTTGACAGAGAGAGAGACAGCGAGAACAGGAACACAAGCAGGGGGAGTGGGAGAGGGAGAAGCAGGCTTCCTGCCGAGCAGGGAGCCCGATGTGGGACTCGATCCCAGGACCCTGGGATCATGACCTGAGCCGAAGGCAGACGCCCAACGACTGAGCCACCCAGGCGCCCTCCATTTATTTATATTTTGAAGTGAATTCAGAAATATTTGCAGGGCATGATATCAGTCCACTCCCAAGGTACCTGGGTGTTTATCTTGGTCAGTTCTTCAGTTTTCCCTGCTTTATTTTGCTACACAGAATATCTGTACCCTGGAATTCTAGTTTAAGAATATAACTTTTAATCATCCTTTATCCTTACCAGAAACCTAATTGCAAAAATTTATGTTTGTGAGAAATCCCCTGAATGCCATGCAGTTCATTCTCCTTTAGATAACAAATTTGCTGTTGGATCAAGCCAGACCATCAAAATTCTAGTTATTTGGAGAATTGAGTTTGACAAATTGCATTTTGGTATCATGTCATTGTCTTATAATAAGGAACAGCCAAATGTAATGGACTATTGTCTCTACTCTCGGCCTGTTTTCCTGGATGTCAAACATTTCATTACATTTCCTTTTTATGTGACTTGTCGGGAAAACTTATCTCATTATTCCACCATTGTTTTTATTTTATGGCCTCTATGAATCTTACAACTTCTGTGTTTCTCTCGTAAACTGCTGGAATTTTTGAGCCAAATGTGTAGCCCAGCTCTGCCAACCATAGAGGCTAATGGTGCACCATTTCTGTATACTACTTTTACTACTTGGTTTTATTATTTTCTTGCTTGTTCTTTCTTTCTTTCTTTTTTTTTCTTTTGACTATCTCAGCTTAAAAAAATATATTTACTGATTTTATTTGTTTTTTATAAACCTCATCAAATCCTTTATGGAATGAGGTGGGATAAAATATATATATATTTGGGGCGCCTGGGTGGCTCAGATGGTTAAGCGACTGCCTTCGGCTCAGGTTATGATCCCAGAGTCCTGGGATGTAGTCCCACATCAGGCTCCCGGCTCAGCGGGGAGCCTGCTTCTCCCTCTGACCCTCTCCCCTCTCACGCTGTTTCTCTCTTGCTCGCTCTCTAATAAATAAATAGAATCCTAAAAAAAAAATATATATATATATATTTAAAGTGCTAGTTTATGGACTTACAGATGGTTTGAGGATGATTCAAGGGCTTAGAAGCCTCACTTCAGAATGATTTTTTTTTTTTACTAATTTAGGGAGAGGAATTTACAGTTTTTGCTAGAAACACAACCAACTATAAGTACAACAACACCAAAGTTTAAAACTTACATTACTAAACGTAGATTCTATTAAAAATAATAAGGGGAAAGGCTCCGTCAGTTAAGCGTCTGATCTTGATTTAGGCTTGGGTCATGATCTCAGGGTCGTGAGATTGAGCCCTAGGTCGGGCTTCATGCTGGGTGTGGAGCCTGCTTAGGATTCTCTCTCTCCCTCTCCATCTGTCTGCACCGACCCCCCACAACCATGTGCTCTTGTGTGCTCTCTCTCTCAAAAAAAAAAAATAATAATAAGGGGAACTAAAGGATCATTGTAGAATTCTTTTCCTTAAGGTACACACACTAACTGATTCATGTAAGATGGTCCCTGATTTCTTTTGGGTACTTAGCCCATGAGCCAGTACTTATTTTTGTGGTTGGATTAGTAAGGATGCTTGATGGTTCAAATGCTTATCAGCCATCGTCATGCTTGCTTGTCCTATTCTTAATGTTTTGGCTATTTTTATTACAATGATTTCCACTAGGATTTTCATTAGGGTCAGTCTCAGGGAGATAAAAGTTAGAACGGATCCATGTGTCTATTTATGTAGTGGATGGCTAGAGAAATTACATTTTCTCATTGTTATTTGATTTAACTATTTTCTGTTTCTTCACAGATATTCACTCTTCTGACTGTGCCAAATCACACTACTGAGGTGAAAGTTAAATCACAGCAGGAATCCTGATCAAGAAGGGTAATGGCTACCAAAAATCTCCTTCCAAAAGATCTTTTTGTTCCCTTACATCATCATACAGGGATTTTTGACAACTTAGGCAAATACAGGCTAACAACACTTAGAAATTAACTTTCTGAGATGAATAAGATAATTTATGCATAAATGAGAGATACAGGGAAGGAACATGTTTAGAAAATGCAATACTATACAGTCACTTATCTCAAGATGACTCTCAAGCTTTGCCCAAAAATTACAAAGGAAAAAGGAAAACGTGTTAGCCAGGAAACTGCATCCTCCAGCCCACCACTTTCTTCTCATTTGAGGTACAGAATGACTCTTAGGCCCCTACCTGGGGCCTTTGGGACTGAGAATTATTGTCAAAAAATGCCACTCATTCCCATAAACTCTATACTGCGGTCTAGTTTCTCACACAGGGCAAATGAGAACAGGTGTGAGAATGCATAAGCTAACAGTCCGACCTACTGATAGTTGTGAAGAGTGACAGAGAATAGCCAGACAGACGAGGGCCTGACATTCCTAAAGGAGACGTGAAGGACTAGAGGAGCCAAAGTGGGGCTATTTGGTGAAGTGATTGTGTGCAGCAGTGAGTTACACTTCAAGTGATCATTGGCTGTGAAAAGACAAAACAAATAATGATTCTTGCATCTTATTTAAGTGGTTGCTGAATATGTAAAATACATTTAAATTCTATCAAAAATGATGAAAAAACATCTTTTGATCCTTGATGGGCGAAGCATCACTTTTCTGGAAAATTCATTTATGGAGAAAACCTCATTCCCCCAAAATTATGTATGAGTGAAATGTGACTATATTTAACAGTATTGAGTGCTAATGACATAGTGTGTTGTTTGAAGCAATGTTGTGATGGCTTTGATGTAGAAACATAATTCTTTACCACTCCTGTGAAGGACAACTTGGGTAGTTCAATTATTTCCATGCAAAGAGGGGCGCCTGGGTGGCTCAGTCAGTTAAGCGTCTGCCTTCGGCTCAGGTCATGATCTCGGGGTCCTGGGACTGAGCCCTGCATCAGGCTCCCATCTTGGTGGGGAATCTCCTTCTTCTTCTCCCTCCCTTCTCTCCACTTGTGCTCTCTCTCTCTGTCTCTCTCAAATAAATAAATAAAATATTTAAAAACAATTATTTCCATGCAGAAACCAAGCAGTTCACATCATTGAACCTTCTGCAGTTAGATGGGAGGTGGCAACAGATCTTATTGTATGCCAACTCCCTCCCAACCCCTTCCTGTAAGACCCTCAACCATAGTCCTGTTTTCACTAAAAAATAGGGTAGGAAAAATGTAGAAAAGCAGCAGAAAGAAATGAACCCTGGAAGTCTTATAGCCCACTATTACTGTTGGCAACCTCTGGGCAATCTGCGGGAGGTCAGTCGCCTGTTTGTTGAAGTGCTGATTGAAACTCTGGGACACCGGTTCTTTCCCTTAATACAAAACCAATTTCAAGCCAAGTCACTTAAGACCTTTTGAAAACCTTCTCCAAAATAGCATGTGATATCCTGAGGAAAAAATAAACCATGATTTAGTAAATGAAATGATCCACGTAGTAAGGATGGCTTTATATAGTGTTCTCACAGAAAGAGAAAGCACAGATGGTCAAGTGTGGCCAGGAAAAAAAAAAATCTTTGGCCCACCCACGTGAGTTCCAACTTGAAATGGACTTCTCCATATTCCCAGCCCAGTAAGTATTTGCTCCCTACCAGCTCTGGGAAATGGGTGGAAGGATTCTCACCAAGCCCGGAAAGTAGAAAGTCCACTTACCTGACGATGCTCTGGAAGAAATTAAGGAATGTTGATGACATTTTATAGTGACCATGGCATTAAATCTTGCTCCTTCAGATTGATTTTGCCATAGGCACATTGTCATTGCATTCCAGATGGCGAAAGTCAAGGCTGGGGAACAGTGCTGGCCTAAGATTTGACTTCAGTTTAATTGCTGATAATCATGATGAGAAAGACCACAGAGTAAAAGAGGGCCCACAATAATGAGAATTTGGCTTTATGCTGCTTGGCAATTGACTCCTATCCTCTGTTCAGGCCCTGTTCTCAAGTAATCTTACACTAGCTTGACCCTGACTTTTTATTTTATTTTTTTAAGATTTTATTTGTTTATTTATTTGAGAGAGAGAGAGAGCAAGCAGGGGTGGAGCAGAGGGAGAGGGACAAGCAGACACTGTGCCAAGCACGGAGCCTGATGAGAGGCTCGATCCTGTGACTCTGAGATCACGACCCCAGCCGAAATCAAGAGTTGGACACCCAGCTGACTGAGCCACCCAGGTACTCCGACCCTGACTTTTACATGAATGAAGATTTTGGGCCTCACTTACAGTATTGTATGTCAGAGTTGTCCACGTAGCCATGGTGATGATGACACATCTTGTTGCGTATGCACTATGCACCATGCATTTGCTGTGTGGAGCCCTTCACAGAGGTTATCTCATTTAATCTTTACAACCACTGGGATGAAAATCCTCTAATGACTTTCCCAGTGGACTTATAATAAAAACCAGACCCTCTACCAGGACCTCTAAGGCTCAGCGTGATGCAGTCTCTTCACGCCCTGCTTCTTTCCCACTTGCTCTGCCTCGTTTTGTTCTTAAACACCCCAAGTTCGTTCCCTCCTTGGAGCTTTTCCACCAGCGGTTCCCTCTATCTGGACAGCTGTTCTCCTAGACCTCGGCACGGATGGCTCCTCCTTGTCATTCAGGTCCCGGATGAGGTCTCACCTCCCAGAGAGGGTTAGCTTGACAACTCTGTCCAGAATACCTCCTGATACCCCTTTCACATCACTCTGCTTTATTTTCATCTAACACCTAATTTTCCCTGAAAATGTTCTTGTCGAGTGATTTTAAAAACTCTCCATCTCCACCCATTTGAATGTCAACTTGCTGAACATTTGGACCATACATATTCTTTATTATTATGTTCCCAGCTCTCAGAACAGTGCTTGGCACATGGTAGGTATTCAATAAATGAAGAACTCCAGTTTCCAGAGCAGGAAGCTGAAGCACCGAGAGGTTAAGATACCTGTCTTAGGCCACACGACTCCTAAGGCGCATGAAGGATTTATCCAGGCTTAATTCCAAAGCCCATTTTCTTTTTTTTATTTTTTTTTAAAGATTTTATTTATTTATTTGAGAGAGAGAGTGAGAGAGAGAAAGAGCACAAGAGGGGGGAGCGGGAGAGGGAGAAGCAGACTCCCTGCTGAGCAGGGAGCCCGATGCGGGACTCGATCCAGGGACTCCAGGATCATGACCTGAGCCGAAGGCAGTCGCTTAACCAACTGAGCCACCCAGGCGCCCCCAAAGCCCATTTTCTTAACCACCACGCTATGACGTGGATTAATAGATTTCTTTCCATCAAACCTGGACTCATGTAAGGGTTATAGTGAAAACAAAACTTAGATTCCCAAGAGGGGAATTCTGGTTGTGTTTTAATCTACTAAGTTAATTGAGTGGGTTAAGAGCTTCTGTATTGAACCTATACACTTTTTTATGAGCCACTATTAAATAATGCCTGTATTTCTCCAAAGTGCTGAATTTCAAGACTGTGCCCTCAGGAGAGAGTAGAGCTGTGAAAATATTTCACTTATGTCCTAATAGCTCTGATCAAGATACATGCTTTTATTTTTTTCAGGAGTTTATGTGAAGTGAAGCTTAAATAGACATATAATGTGGGCTGTTCTAAATATTCTTGATTAAGAAGCTTAAATATAAGCATAAGAAACAGCAAGTAATAAATGCTATCACCTTTGTTGCACTTTCCTGCATTTACTTATTTTAAGATATGTGATCTATATTTGACAAAGTACACAAGTTTGCAGCCTTGCACTACATTTTCATTGTGTTTTGAAATATGTGTAAGGAATAAATATAATTTCTGGGTTCTTCCAATCTCCTTCTCTAAAGCTCTCCTTAAGTTATTTCACACCCTGCAAAGTTTAATTTAACCATGCTTGTTTTATTTGATAGGTTAAATGGAATTAAATTGGTTTTAAAATAAATTACGCTGCAAATAATAAAAATGCTAATGGGAAATATATTCCTTAATACTAATGCTATATTTCTTGAGGCTTCTGAAGCCCAGTTATTATTATCATTACAGACAGTCTTAGCCTACAATTGACCAATTTATGGGTGAATTTTGGTAACACAAGGAAAAGTATGTGTGTGTGTGTGTGTGTGTGTGTGTTGAAGAAGGCAAGACAGTTCACCTTTTGTGGTTCTGCTTTCTCTGATCTCACAGTCAGAAATTTCTTTCCTTTCTTTTGTTCTCTAGTTTGGAAATCTTGAGTATGATTGTCCCAGTGAGTTAGCTTCCTTTTACTTACAAGCTACTGGTGCTGGGCTCTCTGCTATGGGTGTCCCAGAAGTACCTTTCATCTCCAATTCCAGAAGCTGAGAAGCCTGCTCATACTGCTCAAAGAAAAGGAGGATGGGCTCCTGAGATACTGAGTTGAGCCTTATATTTGTCTTTTCCCATAAAAATACTGCTATATTACTGCTTGATGAGGTAGAAATCATGGTGTTATTAGTGTAATGTGTATTTGTATTTTTGCAAACTTGCCCTGGAACAAATGAGAAAAAGATTTCCAATTCTAAATGACCAGTGAACAAGCTGCCTTTGGGAAGATAACCCCTTCCTAAGTTGAGGGCTGCTTACCATTATGCACTTGACTCTATTTAAAGTTTGTAGCTGGTGAATGTTTATGGTCTTACTGTGTCTTGATCCTGTCTGTGAAGTTGGGCTTTGAAACATGAATCACATATTAACCTCATGAAGACATCGTATAGAAATAAGCAGCATGTATCTCTAAGTTGAATTCGACCTTATGGCTCTGTCTTTACATAGGATTTATATAAAAGGTGTGTCTGAGAGGTTCAAAGAGTGAAAGAAAGAAAAAATGAAAGGGAAGAAGGAAGGAGGGAAAGAGGGTAGGACTGAAGAAAAGAAGAAAGGGTTGGCATGCTCTAATACTAGTTTCTCATTATCAAAACTGTTTTCTTGCCTTTATTTTCATCATTATTGAATCCATGGTAAAAAAATGTAAAAATAGTAATGTGAAATGTAATTCATTCGTTCCTTTATTCATTCTTCATTCTTTTTATAGACTCCTTCACTGTGCCAATTTTTTTTTTTGGCGGGGACAGGGTACAGTATACTTTCTTGATCATACTTGACAAGGTAGGGCTCCCCAAGCCCCTCTCCTTCTTCAGGGGATCTGGGATGGAAACTGTGGAGGTTGGGAGATTCTCAGTGTGTTGGGAGATGAGTTTGGGCTAGGACTCCCCAGCAGCTGAGGGCCTCTCTCTTCCTCTTGCTGGGACTGGTGGTCCAGGGAACTCTTACATTTTGGAGGCCATGCGGACCATAAGGTCCACCACCCAGTTACTGTAGCCAAATTCATTGTCATACCAGGAAATGAGCTTGACAAAGTGGTCATTGAGAGCGACGGCAGCCCCAGCATTGACGGTGCAAGAGTGACTGTCACTGTTAAAGTCACAGGAGAAAACCTGGTCCTCAGTGTGGCCTAGCCGGCCCTTGAAGGGGCCCTCTGATGCCTGCTTCACCAGCTTCTTGATGTCATCGTATTTGGCAGCTTTCTCTAGGAGGCAGGTCAGATCCACAAATGATGTGTTGGGACCCGGAAGGCCATGCCAGTGATCTTTCCATTCAGCTCAGGGATGACCTTGCCTACAGCCAGTAGAAGAAGAGATGATGTTCTGGACAGCCCCTTGGCCATCATGCCACAGCTTCCCAGAGGGGAAGCTTCTGGGTGGCAGTGATGGCATGGACTGTGGTCATAAGTCCCTCCATGATGCTGAAGTTGTCATAAATGACCTGGGCCAAAGGGGCCAAGAAGTTGGTGGTGCAGGAGGCATTGCTGGCAATCGTGAGGGACTTGTACTTCTCATGGTTCATGCTCAACACAAACATGGGGGCATCAGCAGAAGGAGCAGAGATGATGACCCTTTTGGCCCTACCCTTCAAGTGAGCCCCAGCTTTCTCCGTGGTGGTGAAGACCCCAGTGGACTCCACAACATACTCAGAACAGGCATTGCCCCATTTGATGTTGGCTGGGTCTCACTCCTGGAAGATGGAGATGGGCTTTCCATTGATGACAAGTTTCCTGTTCTCAGCCTTGACTGTGTGGGGAATTTGCTGTGGGTGGAATCATACTGGAACATGTAGACCGTGTAGTTGAGGTCAATGAAGGGGTCATTGATGGTGACAGTATCCACTTTGCCAGAGTTAAAAGCAGCCCTGGTGACCAGGCGCCCAGTGTGGCCAAATCCGTTTACTCCCACCTTCACCATCGTGTCTCGGGGTCAAGGCTGGCTCTGCACCAGAAGATGCGTCTGTCTGTCCAACGGGGAGGAGCAGAGAGCCACTGTGCTGAGTTTTCTTTTAAAATTCTACTAAATAGCCTGCAGAGGGTGCACTTTCCTTAATTTAGGTCTTTCTAACTGCTTACTGACCAAAAAGGGACAAATTGTTTTATAAGATTAAAAACTGTTATCTTGTCATTCACAACAACATGGATGGAGCTAGAGGGTATTATGCTAAGTGGAACAAGTCAGACAGAGAAGAACAAATACCATATGACTTCACTTACATGTGGAATCGAAAAACAAGACAAATGATTGAACAAAACCCAGAAACAGACTCATAAATACAGAGAACAAACTGGTAGTTGCCAGAGGGGAGGGGTACGGGAAGCTGGGTGAAATAGGTGAAGGGGATTAAGAGGTACAAATTTCCAGTTATAAAGTGAATGAGACAGGGGCGCCTGGGTGGCTCAGTTGGTTAAGCGACTGCCTTCAGCTCAGGTCATGATCCCAGGGTCCTGGAATCGAGCCCCACATTGGGCTCCCGGCTCCGCGGGAAGCCTGCTTCTCCCTCTCCCTCTCCCCCTGCTTGTGTTCCTGCTCTCACTGTATTTGTCTCTGTCAAATAAATAAATTAAAATCTTTAAAAAAAAAATAAAGTGAATGAGTCATAGAGATGTAAAGCACCGCATAGGGAATATAGTCAATAACATTATAATAATGTATGGTGACAGATGGCCACTACACTTACCCTGCTGAGCATTATATAATGTATAGAATTTTCAAATCCCCATGCTGTACACCTGAAACTTATATAATACTGTATGTCAACTAGCCTTCAATAATAGAAATTTTAAAAACTATATAATAAAAAGGAGTCCAAGTTCTCTTTTCTTTCCTCTACCAAATATTATGGAATGGAATATGTAAAAGGCATAGGAAATATAGTCTCTTTTACCTTTTTGCTAATACAAAAATCAGTCCTGATGTCTTCCTTGCTTTACATGGAGCTAGGCTCATCAAGCCTTACGAACTGAGGCTTTTTTTTTTTTTTTTAATTTGTTACATCCTTGTGGCTTCCTTTTCTCCTCACTCTTTTGTGTATGTGTGTGTATGTATCCCTAACTAAAAATTAGCAGAACAGGGTGTACTACAAAATGGTGCTAAGTATGCAGGGACCCTTTATGTTTAATTACCTACTGATTTGGAAGCAGGAAACATGAGAAACGGTCTATGTCCTTTTGAGAGACTTTTATCTACCAATTCTGAGAGCTTTTTAATAGAATGTAAATAATATTTCTTAGCCAATTTTTAAGTGGCTCTCATTCCTTCTGTCACAATATGAGGTACAGACTTTAATCAAAACCTTCAATTTTGGGGGTGTCTGGGTGGCTCAGTTGATTAAGCAGCTACCTTCAGCTCAGGTCATGATCCCGGGGTCCCGGGATGAAGCCCCGCATCAGGCTCCCTGCTCAGTGGGATGTCTGCTTCTCCTTCTGCCCTTCCCTCTGTGCTCTCTCTCTCTCTCTCACATGCTCTCTGTCGCTCAAATAAATAAAATCTTTTTAAAAAAACCTTCAATTTTATTTTTCCGAGTGTCCATTTTCAAATGTATAATAACAACGACCATTTATTTCATACTTCTTATGGGCCAAGGACTGTGTGCTAATTGTTTATCCAGATGATTCCATTTAATAGTTACAATAGCCTTTTGGGTTGGGTACTATTACCATCACCTCTATTTTAAAGATGAGGTCACTGAGGATAGGAAGGGTTAGGCCCAACTAACACAGCAGAGCTGGGATTTCATGCTCGGTCTGAATGAATCTAAAATTCTGGCTTTTTAAACTTTATGCATGATGTTTCCCAAGTTGTGGGTATATTAACTGCAAGTTTCAGATGTTGGTGAAGAGTATTATACTCACTGAAGGAATCCTAGACTTTCTGTAGTCACATCTCTCTGCTTTATGGAAAAAAAATAAAACCCAAACCTGATGCCAGGGCAGGCTCAGTGGTTTCTCCATTGAACATCCAGGACCAGAACCCAGGCCTTCTGACTCCAGGCGCAATGCTCTTTCCTCTGATTAGAAATGTTTCCAGATTTAAGCTCCAGTTTATAGACCTTTAATAATCCTCTCTAAAGAAGAGGCAAGAGGTTTCAAATTCTTCTCAGAGCAAAAAAGAACTGACATCAAAAAGTTTCTTTGGGGTCATTTGTCTCATGGTGACTTTGAGTTGGCCTTGATCTTTATTTAGAATTTCAGTTTTATGCTCTGCAACAAGTTTGGCCTTGTTGGAGGACTGTCCAAAGGTCAGCGAGTTGGCTGCTGGTGATTGGATGCGCACCCAGAAGCCAAAGTCTATTACTGTGCCCGTGGAAATCCCCAGCTCGCCTCTGGATGAGTATCACATCCACTCCCTGGAAGCTGTGGGCCTTGTGGGCTTTTTGCACACTGCTCCCTAGGAGCCTAATGCTGGTTGAACAGCACTTCATTCTGCAAGGATCTGGGTCACAGCGGGACAATGGCTCTCTGGTGTTCTGGGTTTTTCTCTTTCTTTCTCTCGTTCAGCCAATGATTCTGATTCTGTTTTACTTTCCCCAAAAAGGTATGGTTTAGAGGACAAAGAGTCTTCCTGGCTTTGTTTAGCTGTGCTATTTTGTACTACTTTGATTTGAGTACAGATCTCCCCAGTATCTCTAAGGCTCACAGAAACTGTCACAAAAATTTTCTTTCTAAGTAACAGCCCATGCTATCTATGGATAGGCTTACCCTACTCTTGCATACGCAACACATTTCATATTGAACATTCTATTTAAGTATTCCTACAACTACTATTTCTCAGCTAATATTGGATTTGTTCCAAAAGCAATATATATATATATATATATATTTAGGATTTTATTTATTTATTTGACAGAGAGAGCACAAGCAGAGGGAGTGGCAGGGAGAGGGAGAAGCAGGCTCTCAGCTGAGCAGGGAGCCCAATGCAGGGCTGGATCCCAGGAGCCTGGGATCATGACCTGAGCTGAAGGCAGACTCTTAACCGACTGAGCCACCCAGACGCCCCAGCAATGATATTTTTCAAGGATAGAAATACCCCCTTTATAGCCCATCTATTAAGATATTGCTGTTTATCTATGAAAAGGAAACATCTGGGTTTGAGTTCCAGCCCAGTTACTTAGCAGGCAGTGATCTTGGGCACATCAAGTAACCTATTTGAATCTCAGTTTCCTTACCAGTAATACGAGAATGATGATAATTACCTTCTGCATAGGATCAATGTGAGAACAAGTGACATATATATCAAAGTGCTTTGTAAACCATAAATGATTCAAACCTTAGTTTATGTCACATTGTCACATACCTGTGAACACTTGAATGCATATATGTTATTGACATGATTGTTTATATGTCACGATTTAGGCTTGGACCAGTCCGGGCCATAGTTGTGACTCTAGGGCAATGGTTCTCAACTGGGGACAATTGTGTCCCCCCAGGGGATATTTAGCTTTGGAGATTTAGTCTGGAGATATTTTGGGGTGTCACATTAGCAGGATGGTGCTGGAATCTAGCAGGTCGATTCCAGAGACTCATTTAAATATCCTACGATGCCAGGATACCTCCCTACAACAAAGATTGATCAGTCCTAAAATGCCAATAGTGCTGAATTTGAGAAACTCTCCTCTAGAGCAGTGCCTCTCAAACTTCAGCATGCATCAGAATCACCTGGGACTTGTTAAAACACAAATTGCTGGCTCCTATCCCTGCATTTTCTGATTCAGAAAGTCCAGGCTGGGGTCCGAGAATTTGAATTTCTAAGAAGTTTCCAGATGATGCTGATGTTGCTGGTCCAGGGACCACACTTTAAGAACCATTGCTGGAAACATTTCTATCAATAAGCATTGGTTGATTTGATAGGCTTCTTTGCTTAGTCAATGCAGCAAAATAGTGTCTTTACTTGGTAAATGGTACAAAATTTGTATTAGCTAGTATGGCTCCAGGTCTAAATTCTTTGTGTGATCTATGTGTGATTATAGGCAATGACAAGGCTTTGCCTCATGGAGGGAAGCTGCCCTCCTCACATCAGAGATGGTACACAGCTAGTGCATTATAGTTTTCTGGGGGAAGTTGCATTTGAGGACTCAGGTCCCCCCATTCCACCATGCTCATATACATAGCCACCTTCCTAACTCAGATGTCTCTATTTATTGCCTTGACTGTTAAGATATTGCTGTTTATCTATGAAAAGGAAACATCTGGGTTTGAGTTCCAGCCCAGTTATTTAGTTATTTCAGTTACTCAGTTATTTCCTTCTCTTGACTTGCCTTTCCATTTCTAGCCCTTCCTATCTTCCTCTCCCCTGCTTATGGGGCTGGGAAGTTCATGAGTGGATCTGTCCTCAAGGGGAATGAAAGGAAACCATCAGGCCTGCCCCTCTGCTCTCTTCCTGTCCTCTACATGCTGGTCTTACTCTCTTCCATTTCAGAGGAGCTTCCTCCATATGGTTGGGAAATGACAACTAATGATTAGAGGCATGATTAGTACAAGGTTTATAACATCTCATTTTAGCAACTACAAAGAAAAGTGAGGTTTCCTCTCTTTCATGATGCATATAAAATCTCAGATAAGAACTCTGATCACATCATATATAGGCCACTGATTATAGCTGGGGAATGGGAGGAATACCATGATTGGCTGTCTTGCTAAAATCACAAGTGGGGGAAAGAAGAAGAAGAAGATAGCAGGAGGGGAAGAATGAAGTGGGGGAAATCGGAGGGGTAGACGAACCATGAGAGATGATGGACTCTGAAAAACAAACTGAGAGTTCTAGGGGGGAGGGGGGGTGGGAGGATGGGTTAGCCTGGTGATGGGTATTGAGGAGGGCACATTCTGCATGGAGCACTGGGTGTTATGCACAAACAATGAATCATGGAACACATCTAAAACTAATGAGGTAATGTATGGGGATTAACATAACAATAAAAAAATAATAAAAACAAATCACAAGTGGGGGACAGGAATATCATCTTAGGGAGAAAGCAGTTGCAATTATCAGAAAAAAAGTGATCCTGGGCAGACAGAACCAAAAAAATCTTCATAAGCATCTAATAAGAATATGGAGGGGGTATGCATGCCATGGTGAGACCTTGGATTTTTAATGTAGCTTAGATGATAAGTTTGTTTTTGAACACATTGTTTAGGTGTATATGGACTAAATGGTAGCCAACAGATATTTGGAACTTGCCTAAGGAAAATGAGAAAAGAAAAGAAAAGAAAGGAAGAAAAGAGAAAGGGAAATTGGAAATTTTACTATTAAGCATTAAATATGAGATAAAACAAAATTAAAATTTATTTTCAATTTTAACAATCACCACTACAATTCCCCATAAGTCAACCTTGAGATGCCTGCTAAGTATCCTGTGGTGTGATGAACATTTCAGTTTTTAGGCTACAAGACAGTGGGTTTACTACCAGTTCATTCTGAATCCTCTTGAAATTAATAGTTTTTCCTATAGGCACCATGGTCAAGCAACATGATATATAGTTTCTTAGCAATTGACTTCCCATACTTTAGGCAGAAGACCAATATTCCAGTTAGTTAAAACATGTAAAGATATAATTTTTATAATGATGTTTACAGTTGGTCAAAATGGGTTATCCCTTACTGTCATAATATTGGGATGAACAGAAGTAGAGGAGTCTTTTTTTTTTTTATTTATTTGAGACAGAGAGAATGAGAGAGAGAGAGCACATGAGAGGGGGGAGGGTCAGAGGCAGAAGCAGGCTCCCTGCCGAGCAGGGAGCCTGATGCGGGACCCGATCCAGGGCCTCCAGGATCATGACCTGAGCTGAAGGCAGTTGCTTAACCAACTGAGCCACCCAGGCGCCCCAGAAGTAGAGGAGTCTTGATAATTTTTTCCCCAGGTTTTAGCTCAGTCAATAGAAACCGGTCAAGTAGTTAAGACTGGACAAGATCATAAGAGTGTATGTGAGAGCAGATCATAGGTTCTGTAAATTGTGTCTGTATAAGTGGAAGAAATTATAGTGGGAAACATCTAGGGGGCATATTACCCAGACTTGCACTGTCCAATATGGTACATATATAAACTTGGCCATAGTGCCTATGGGAAAAATGTTTAATTTCAAGGGGATTCAGAAGTGGGTGGGGGGGGAGTAGATGAAATAGATAAAGGGCACTAAGAGTACACTTATCATTATGAGCACTGAGTAACATATGAATTGTTGAATCATTATACCTGAAATTAATACAACACAGTATGTTAACTACACTGGAATTAAAATAAAAACATTAAATAAAATTAAAAAATCAATTCCTTAGTCATACTAGCCACACTGCAAGAGCTCAAAAGGCTTATGTGGCTAATGTCTACTATATTGGACAGCACCTATGTAGAACATTTCCAGCGTCACTGAAAGTTCTTTGGACAATGCTAATCTGGATAGGATTGGGTCAAGTTCCCTTTCTTTGGGATGAAATAAGCTAAATATAAATTTTAACAGGGATTTTTTTTCTCTTTCCTTGTGCCTTATAGTAAATCCTGTCAACTCTACCCTTAAAACCTCACGGTATGTGGGTAAGGCAGGTCAGCGAGGAGTGGAAAACAGCAAAGCTCGCCTCCAAGTGGAGGAGGTGCTTGTTGTTCAGACACTGTGCGGTTGTAAATGAAATGACCTCTGTGGGCAGTCTATACATGGGAACCTCAAGGGAAAGGAATGTGTTGTTTTTAAAGCATTATCTGGGGTGATGCTGATGCTGCTGGTCCAAGGACTACCCTTTGAGGAGCAGGGCCTTGGGGGACACAAGCCCTGAGGCTGAGTGACAGGAAAATATGCATCAAAAAGAAAAAATGGGGCGCCTGGGTGGCTCAGTCGTTAAGCGTCTGCCTTCGGCTCAGGTCATGATCCCAGGGTCCTGGGATCGAGTCCCACATCGGGCTCCCTGCTCGGCAGGAAGCCTGCTTCTCGCTCTCCCACTCCCCCTGCTTGTGTTCCTGCTCTCACTATCTCTCTCTCTGTCAAATAAATAAAATCTTTATAAAAAATAAAATAAAATAAAATGGTTTAAAAAAAAAAAAAAGAAAAAATGCAAACAACATCATGGCTGGAGTTTGTGTTGATGGGAACTCAACACCGTGGGCCAGTGGGTTGGAAAACCAGGAAGGATGAGACTAGGATGGCCCTTTTGAAGTAACTTGCTGCATAGGAATAAGTACCTAGTACAAAGGAATTTGGCAAAAGTTCTTAAGAGAGACATACACAAATATCCTCTTAAGGTTGATTTTGTCATCTGACCCACAGAACTCAGTCAGTTACCAACAAGGCAGGCAAGAGATGCCCTATGCAAGAGAAAGCATCATGGAGCTGCTTTGTGTCAAAAACCAAACCAAGAGATGAAAAGAGGAAGTACAAAATACAAAGCCTTAAAACACATCCCAGACCTAACCACTTCTCTCTTTTTCCACTCAAACCCCCTGAGTTCAAGCCACTAGTATCTCACTTTTGTAACTGCAATAGCCTCTGGATTCATCTCCTTGTTTCCATTCTTCCCATTTATATACGGTCTCCCTAGAGCAGCCAGGGTGATTTTTAAAAATGGAAATTTCTTAAGAGAAAAAAAAGCATGCAAAAGAGGAAAATCCAGCATTTATTGAATCCCCACTATTTGCACCACTGTGCCCTGTTCTATCTTCTTTAACCTTCACAATAATACATGAGGGAGGTTTCATAATTCCCTCCTTTTTGCAAAGATGGAAATTAAGGCTTAGAGAAGGCAAATAACTTGTCTGTGTTCGCCCACCTAGTAAATGGTAGAACCATCGAAGAAACAAATGGATGATCAGACAGCAAAGGCCTTAAGCTTCCAACTAGTCTGCCTTGCTAAATACTATTAAACCCCAAGAGATTTGTTACTGGGCCTCTTTCCATTGAGGAAGAGAGGAACTTGTTGTACCTTTATCTACCTTTATCTACCTGTTTGTTTATCCGGACTTCGTGTCTTCAGTTATGAGGACAATAGCCTCTTCATCAGGTTAAAGTGGAAACTCTCTATTCCTTTTACTTCCAAAGATGCCAAAGTGGCAGGGGGAGTTTTGAAGGGGCTTCTGCCGAAAGGTCCCCTCCCTGATCAAGGTGGGCCATTGTCCTAGGGTTTAGGGCAGTAGCTCCCACGTTTTTGGGTTTGAGGCTTAGCTGGAAACACTGGTTTTTGAAGGCACCACCGGTACAGATCGAAAGAGTCAAAACAGAACACATACAAAAAAGCCAGTGAAAATGATAGGAAAGCATGATAAAGTGAAACAGAATCTCAGAATGTGTAAGTTGGGGTGCCTGGGTGGTTCAGTCAGGTAAGTGTCTGACTCTTGGTTTCTGCTCATGTCATGATCGCAGGGTCCTGAGATCGAGTCCTGCATTGGGCTCCATGCTGAGCGTGGAGCCTAGTTAAGATTCTCTATCCCTGGGGCGTCTGGGTGGCTCAGTTGGTTAAGCGACTGCCTTCGGCTGCAGGTCATGATCCTGGAGTCCCGGGATCGAGTCCCGCATCGGGCTCCCTGCTCGGCGGGGAGTCTGCTTCTCCCTCTGACCCTCCTCCCTCTCATGCTCTCTGTCTCTCATTCTCTCTCTCTCAAATAAATAAAATCTAAAAAAAAAAAGGGGGTCCCTGGGTGGCTCAGTCCTTAAGCATCTGTCTTCGGCTCAGGTCATGATCTCAGGGTCCTGGGATTGAGCCCCGCATCGGGCTCTCTGCTTGGCGGGAAGCCTGCTTCTCCCTCTCCCATTCCCCCTGCTTGTGTTCCCTCTCTCTCTGTCTCTCTCTGTCAAATAAATAAAATTAAAAAAAAAAAAAAAAGAAAAAAAGAAATAGACCGCATCCCCCTTTTATCCTCTGAGTGGCAGCACTGGGACATATGGGAAGCGGTTGGCATCAGCTACAGAAATAATGGAGATTCCTAAGCCTCAGTGGTTTCTGACTTCAATGTATTTCTTTAGCTAAATCAAGTGATCTTCAAATCCTCACCCCTCACCCCCAACATTCTCTAGCATAAAAGTCATTTAAACTTGCTTCTCGGGCTGTGGCTAAAGCAGAGGAGGGGGATGGAATTTTATAATATTAGAGATGAATAATTCGTTTCAGTCCCCAATTTTACCAATGAGGAAACTAAGAGTTTGATGTTACTTGCTCAAGGTCATAGAGCTAGATATGGGAATAATTATTGTAAGTGGAAAAGAGTGTGGATTTTAGAGTGAATCCTGTCATTTACTAGCTGTTTTAAACCGGAAAAGCCATTTAAATACTCTGAGCCTTTCTTTACTCATTTGTAAAACTAGGATGATAATATTTAGGTTGCAGGGTTGTTTGTTGTTGCAAGTTTAGAGATATCTATTACAAATCACTTAGAAGAGTCTATTAGTTATCTACTGTTGTGTTACAAAATTTCTTGGACTTAGCAACTTATGACAGCAAACATTTTTGGTCTCACAGTTTCTATGGGTCAGGAATCTGGGGGTGGCTTAGTCGGACACCTCTGGCTCAGGATTTTTACAAAGCTGCATGATCTGTCATGCAAAATATCGTTTACGTGGGTGTGAAAAGCAGGAGTTGGGATCACTGGGGACCATCTTAGAGGCTGCTGAGCATGGAGTATCTGTTAGGTAACAGTTGATTTGGCTTAGATGCGGGATCAAATTGTATTGGTACCCAGATAGCCTATTGGATCAGTCTTCATTTCTAGGTTCTATTTTCAGCCTGGCCTCATTTAAAATTTTTATCAGTGACTTAGATGATGATATTAAACAATAGTCTTTAATATTTCCTGATCATGCATCTATAAAAACTTCTGAGCGTCTACCTCAATATACATATATTTATTTATAAATTATGAACATCTGCTGACATTAATTTATAAACATCAACTAACATTAACTAATTTATAGTAAGGCTTAATTTCTTTCTTTCTCTAGATGAATAAAACCCCTTAGAAACAGAAGTTTTTTTTTTTTAAACCTGAACCCAAATGGATTGTCTCATGTATTCTCTGGGTATGTGTAACCTCCTGACATATAAAGTTATGGAGACATAGGGAATGTGGTGAATACCAGAGTCAGGACCCAAATAAATCTCAACAGGCTGGAGTTACAGACAAATATACCAAGGTTGGGGACAAATCATGCAAAAAATCAACATCCCAGGTACATAAGTCACCTTTTATGTAGATCCTTGTAGAGGTGGCTCCTTCAGGCAAAAGAATGACAAAAATTGTTTCCTTCTTCAGGGGACAAGGCTTGATGAACTGAGTGCAGGCTAGATTTCAGCCCCAATTTTTCATCTCATCCGGGCCCCTTACACAGTGTACACACTGTACAACCATACATGGCAGACCTGTGGCTTCCCAGTAGCACATGGGATAAAGAGTCTTGGGGACGCCTGGGTGGCTCAGTTGGTTGAGCGTCCAACTCTAGGTTTTGGCTCAGGTCATGAATTCATGGGTCGTGGGAGTGAGCCCTGCGTTGGGCTTCACACTCAGCGGGGAGTCTGCTTGAAGAGTCTCTCCAACTTGGGTGAGTTTTAGGTCAATGAGCTGAGGCCCAGGGAACAGAGAAATCAAGTACATGGTAAAAATAGGCTTCAGGAATAAGGCTAAATCTCAATTATTAGAAATGGAGCACACATTTGGCCCAAGACATCAAGACTGATTTGATGCCATCATCTTGTTTTTATGTTTTGACCCCTCACAAGAGAGACACTAATTCTTTACCTTTTGAGTGTGAGCTGGACAAATGACTCAATTCCAAAGACTAGGATATGGCAAAATATGTATGACCAGGTCATAAAAAGATGTCATGGCTTTTTTCTTACTCTCTCTCTCAGATCTCACGTTCTGGAGGAAGCCAGCTGCCGAGGACACTTAAGCAGCCCTATGGAGAGGTACATGTAATGAGGCCTCTTGCTAACAGCCATTTGGAGGAGCCATCATGGAAGCAGATCCTTTAGCTTTCGTCAAGACTTCAGATGACACTGCCCCAGGTTGACTGCAACCTCATGAGAGACTCTGAGCCAAGACCACCTAGCTGAGCTGTGCCCAGATTCCTGACCTAAAGAAACAGTGTGAGGTAAAAGATGTTTGTTGTTTTAAGCCAGGAGTTGGCAAACTATAAATGGAAGACCAAATCCAGCCTGCTGCCTGTTTTTTTTTTTTGTTGTTGTTGTTTGTTTGTTTGTTTTTTAATTTTTATTTATTTTTATTTATTTTTAATTTTTTTAAATTTATTTCTTATTTTTTTTTTAAAGATTTTATTTATTTATTTGAGAGAGAGAATGAGATAGAGAGAGAGAGCATGAGACGGGGGAGGGTCAGAGGGAGAAGCAGACTCCTTGCCGAGCAGGGAGCCCGATGCGGGACTCGATCCTGGGACTCCAGGATCATGACCTGAGCCAAAGGCAGTCGCTTAACTAACTGAGCCACCCAGGCACCCCTGTTTGTTTGTTTTTTAAAAGATTTTATTTATTTGACAGAGAGAGACAAGCGAGAGAGGGAACAAAAGCAGGGGGAGTGGGAGAGGGAGAAGCAGGCTTCCCGCGGAGCAGGGAGCCCGATGTGGGGCTCGATCCCAGGACCCTGGGATCATGACCTGAGCCGAAGGCAGACGCTTAACGACTGAGCCACCCAGGCACCCCTGCTGCCTGTTTTTGTAAATAAAGTTTTATTGGAACACAGTCATGTCCATTGATTTACATATTGTCTATTGCTGCTTTCCCATTACAATGGCAGGGTTGAGTAATTGTGATAGAGATTATGTGAACCACAAAGCCAAAGATAGTTATCATTTCATTCTTTATGGAAAGAAAATTTGCCAATCCCTGCCTCAACTGTTAATTTTTGTAGTAATTTTTTTTTAATACAAGAATAGATATGTAACACAGAGGAATATGGCAAATATTCCTAAGAGAGATATACAAGAATAGACATTTTCTTCTTTTAAAGATTTATTTATTTATTTGAGAGAGAGAGTGAGCGAGTGCATGAGAGGGGCAGAGGGAGAGGGAGAGAGAGAGAGAGAAACTTCAAGTAGACTCTGCACTGATCACGGAGCCTGATGCAGGGCTTAATTGCAGGACCCTGAGATCATGACCTGATCTGAAATCAAGATTCTAACACTTAACTGACTGAGCCACCCAGGTGCCCCAACATTTTCTTCTTTATATTGATTTTGTCATATCTAGCTATGACCTTTGGAAGTGCTACTGCCATCTTGTGACCATGGTAAGAGTCAGTTGAAGGATAAAGCCAACACAGAATAGCAGAGCTTAAAGAAGCAAAAACCATTAGAGACCCTATAGTTAATAGAGAACAAACTGAGGGTTGCTGGAGGCAGGTGGGTGGGGGATGGTCTAAATGGGTGATGGGCATTAAGGAGGGCACTTGTGATGAGCACTGGGTGTTGTATATAAGTGATGAATCACTAAATTCTATAGCTGAAACCAATTTTACCATATATGTTAACTAACAGGAATTTAAATAAAAACTTGAAAAAAAAAGAAGCAAAAAGCTGGGTGTGATGCTAATTTTATGTGTCAACTTGGCTGGGCTCAGGGATGGCTAGATGGCTGGTATAACATTATTTCTGAGTGAGTCTGTGAAAGTGTTTCCAGGAGAGATTAGCACTTGAATCTGTAGACTAAGTAAAGAAGATGGCCCTCACTAAGGAAGGGGAGCATAATCCAATGTTCTGAGAGCCTTAATAGAACAAAAAAGATAGAGGAAGGGCAAATTTTCTCTCTTGCTTGAGCTGGGATATGCATCTTCTCCTGCCCTTGGCTGTTGGTGCTTGGGTCTCAGTCTCAGTTTGGTACTTACATCATTGGCCATCCTGGTTCCCAGGCCTTTGGGTTTGGAGTGGAACTACACCACCAGCTTCCCTGGGCCTCCTGCTTGTAGATGGCAGATCGTGGGACTTCTTAGCCTCCATAACTGCATAAGCCAATCTCTTATAATAAATCCTTTCTATATATCTATATGAATCTTAGCGGTTCTTTTCCTCTGGAGAATCCTGACTAATACATTGGGTCTGCGATAAAGTCATCAAACCACTGAATTAATCAACACCGGAACTAGTCTACCTCAACTCTGTCTTGTACCCTACAGATTTTCTTATTGTTTCAGTTCTTTGAGTTGGAATTTTGGTTAGTTGCAGCTAAAATCATCTTAATTATATGACTATATATTTGAACAAAGTGGCTCTGCAAGCAAACAGAGCCTAACTCCACTCAAAAGCCTATTAATTTGTCTAGGCAACTGGGGAATGTGTCAGTGGTATATTGGAGGATCTTTGTAGCAAAACTCAAATTGCCTCCACCTCCCACTTTTCCACTGTTTCCTCCTCCCCTCCAAATCTGCACTGGTTTCCATGGGAAGGGAGCCAGAACACATTAGGCTGCCCTGGATTCCTGGTGCCTTGAAGGGCATGCACAGTAAATTAAAGACCTGGGAGAAGAATGCACCTAAAGAACACCCTTAATAGCTTGTGGCATGCCCATTGCTTCCATGGTGGCCTTGACACCTGCCCCCCACTCTGACCAGTGAGTGGTCTAGGGAGTGCAGAGTAGGCCTGGTCTCCTAGGTCAGAACTGTGTTGTGGGGACCCACTTCCACCTTTAGCCTGACACTGACCAGGTGGGGGTGTGCTTTGTATTTTGTACTTCCTCTTTTCATTTCTTGGGTTGGTTTTTGACACAAAGCAGCTCCATGATGCTTTCTCTTGCATAGGGCATCTCTTGCCTGGTTTCTTGGTGAGTTCCTTGGGACAGATGACAAAGTCAAGGTTAAGAGGATATTTCTGTGTGTCTCTCTTAAGAACTTCTGCCAAATTCCTTTGTACTAGGTACTTATTACTATGTAGCAAGTTACTTCAAAAGGGCCATCCTGTTCTCATCCTTCCTGGTTTTCCAGCCCACTGGTCCATGGTGTTGAGTTCCCATCAATACAAACTCCAGCCATGATGCTGTTTGCATTTTTTTAATGCATATTTTCTTGTCACTCAGCCTCAGGGCTTGTGTCCTTCAAGGCCCTGCTCCTCAAAGGGTAGTCCTTGGACCAGCGGCATCAGCATCACCCCAGATGATGCTTTAAAAACAACATGTTATTTTCCCTTGAGGTTCCTTCTGTTCTCCTTCCAGAAACATTCTCCAGGTCTCCTCTCAGCAAGAGCTATGGTTTATATTTAAACTATTGTCATCCCAGCAGAACAAACCCCTTTCCACAGTTAACTGCGTTCCCTTTTCCTCTTTCTATTGTGTGTGGTCTGCATGGGGACGCCCAACAGAGGTCATTTCATTTACAACCACACAGGGTCTGAACAACAAGCAACTCCTCCACATGGAGGCGAGCTTTGCTGTTTTCCACTCCTCCCTGACCTGCCTTACCCACATACTGTGAATTTGAGAACCTTTGCTCAGAGGGAAAGCTTGTCTGGATTAGAAAAGTCCTGCATAGAAACCTGACACTGTCCTGAGCTGGGAGTATTTGGAATCACACACAGGAAAGGGCCGCGTATTTGTTGACCTGCCTAAATGACAGAATGTGTGTGTGGCCATCTCTAATTACAACGCTCCCGGAAGCATTACCCCGAAAGTACGTCTGCTATGAACCACAGCATATCCTCCAGCTAATCCTCATTAACCGAGGTGGACATTCTCTTTCTGCATGCACTGGCTTCTCAACCGTGTCCTTCCTGCAGTCTTCGCATGCCTTTGAGACTCAGTGGTCAATCTTCTGGGGGCACACAAGCCTAGCTCTGCCCCCAACTAGATACATTTAATAGTTATTTGTAAATAACTAGCTCTCCTCAGCCAAACTCTGGGTCCCAGTGAAGGACCACTCACTTCCCTGTGAAGCCCAGAGATAGGACTTGTCACACTGAGAAGCACATTGTTTCCTGATGAGCAGGGAAGGAACTTTCATTGACTGTCTCCTATTGTACCTGGGACCGTGTGATTTCCATCCAGGTATCTACCCCCGGCTTAGTGGTGGGAACCAGTTGCAGATTAGCCTCTGGACCAGGCCTGATCTTTTGCTTTGTGTCTCTAGGACTCCAACACAGGAAGTAGAGCTTGCCCTGGGGGATTCTATGCTGAAAGAAGGACTTTCTCTGATTTTTCTCAGCCTTCCTAGAAGTGTTCATCCTTTCTCTTTCATGTACCTGCTGGCCATCCGTATGTCTTCTTTGGAAAAACATCTCTTCAGATCTTCTTCAGATTGTGCTTTACAAAGTGACAATTAATTAAATATATCAAATAATGCTCCTTTTTTTGAAAATTAAACAATATTTTCCCCTGTAAGTTAAAAAAAAAACTTCATACACCTATGTACAAATGAATAAATGTGATCAAATCTTGCCTCCTTGTTTAAGTGAATTTCTTTTCTTTTTTTTTTTTTTAAATTTTTTTTTTTTTAAGATTTTATTTATTTATTTGAGAGAGAGAGAGAATGAGAGACAGAGAGCATGAGAGGAGGAGGGTCAGAGGGAGAAGCAGACTCCCTGCCAAGCAGGGAGCCCGATGCGGGACTCGATCCCGGGACTCCAGGATCATGACCTGAGCCGAAGGCAGTCGCTTAACCAACTGAGCCACCCAGGCGCCCGAATTTCTTTTCTTTTTGATTTGGTTTCCCCTCCTACCATCCTTAGAGTCCCCACATTACTCACTGCTCCTCCTCCCAACCCATGTTAATAAAAATCTCCTTTAATATTTCTCTCCATGCCCATATGATCATATTCAAACATAGATATGCATAAGCCTACTTATGACTATGTATATGTATTATACAAAGAAATTATGTTATACATGCTTTTCTGCATCTTGTTTTTCTCACTCAGCAATAATCCCTCCAATCCAACTTCATTGGCTCTAATTCATTCTTTTGAATGGCTATATGACAATCCTTTGTATAACAATATTGTGATTGAACCAACTTTCTCCTGCTGATGGGCACTCATTTTGTTTCCATTTTTCCCATTATGTACCATAATCCAGTAAACGGTCTTGTATTATACTGTCTGTACCACAGCTTTCATTTTTTGTAGGGTAGATTCCCAGGAGTGGGACTTCTGGGTGAGAGGGTATACACAATCTTTAATTTTAGTTGATGTTGTCAGTTTACTCTCCAAGAAGACATTAATCTAGCAATCCACAGCTGTATATTTTCCCTGCAGCCCTGCCAACAAAAGATGTTTTCTGTTTTTAAGAGGTTATCAGTCCAATGATGTATAAAGTGATATTATATTGTATATTTAATTTGCATTTCCTTGATTTAGAAAATTCGAGCACACTTTCACTTCTCTTCAAAACTTCTACAACTTGTACCCATGCAAGTTTTTTTCTTTTACTATCTTCAATTACACCTTGGGACCAGACATTTTACTTTAAACACAAAATTAATCTTTTTCCTTCATAAAAAGCCTCACATTCATTATACGGACATACATTCATATATCTCTGCCATTATGTACTTTAATCACCCATAATTAATTAGTTATAGATCTTAACTAAAGCCATTAATTTCGAGGTACATTTTCTACTTTTTCACTTTCTGGAACTCCTATATTCAAACAATGGTGGGACTAGTCCTCTAATTTTCTTAACCCCCACCACATTCCATTTTCCATCTCTGTGCCTTTTTGTTCTACTTGCTGGTAGGCTCTTAATTTTCTTAATTTTCTTTTCTACCCTTTCCATTGAGTTTTTCATTTCTACTTTTTATTTTTATTTTTAAAAAATATTCTTTTTTTTTTAAAGATTTATTTATTTATTTGAGAGAGTGAGAATGAGAGAGATAGAGAGTACATGAGAGGGGGGAGGGTTAGAGGGAGAAGTAGGCTCCTCGCTGAGCAGGGAGCCCGATGCGGGACTCGATCCAGGGACTCCAGGATCATGACCTGAGCCGAAGGCAGTTGCTTAACCAACTGAGCCACTCAGGCGCCCTCATTTCTACTTTTTAAAGTGAGGTTTATGCCCCCCATTGGGCTTGAACTCATGACCCCGAGAAAAAGAGTTGCTCTCCTGACTGAGCCAGCCAGGCGCCCCTCATGTTCTTAATTTCAAAGAACTTCTTTTCCTTCTCTGAATGCTTCTTTGTTTTATACTATCCTATTTTTGTTTCATGGATGTTTCATCTTCCTTTAAATCTGAATATAAATATATATATTCTGAATATATATATCAAATCTGAACATATATATTGATTGAAGCATAATTAACATACAGTGTTCTATTAGTTATATTAGGTGTACAATATAATGATACAACAATTCTATACATTGCTCAGTGCTCATCACTATAAGTGTACGTTTAACCCCCTTTATCGCTTCCACACATCCCCCCACCCTCTATCTACATGTATTTTAAGATGTATTTTTTCCTCTCTCTGTAGTCTCTGCATCTTCCAATAGCTTTATGGTTTTTGTTTGTCTGTTTGTGTGTTTTATTTTTTTGTTGTTGTTTTTTATTTTTCATGTTAGAGGTGTTCCTAAGGTGTCTGGTGATCTCCGGTTGTCTGCTCTTGTTTAAAAATAAGGAGGTAAATGCTGGCTGGAAGCTCTGAATGCATAGGTGGGCCTGTGCACTGGAAGGTAATCTGGCTATTGGGTTTGCTGGGAGCTCCTCCTCCTCCTGGGATCAGTCTCTTTAGACCCGTCTTCTTGGGTCTGTCAGATTTTCCTGAGAAGAATCTTCCAGTCTCCTGTGTGCCTGCACTGCAGAACGGGCGGACAGGAAGACCTGTACTTTCACTTAACCACACCTCTCCCCCCTCCCCGTCCCATTTCCAGGCAGGTGTACCAACTCATCCTCTCTTCTCCTTTCTCCAGAGAATAAAACACCACTCTTTTACTGGCAGTATGGAGTAGAACAGGAAATTAAAGGGTCTGACAATGTCTCAAACAGATTTCAATCCATCCTCCTTATTTTAGTTTCTCACTTCATCCTCCCTTCCAGAGGTCCCTGGTGCCACCAATTGCTGAGCCTTTGGAGGATTCTGTGATGTAAATGGAGTTGGATTTTGACTTACCCTGCTGATGGCTTATACCCTCTGGTTTGTTCAGCCCTCTGTCATTCTCACATCTGGATATTTCCAGCCCTAAACTTCATGTTGCCTCCTCTCCTTCTCTGTCTCCTTAAGGTTGCGTGCTCATTCATTACAAAATCTTTTGCTGTAGTTTTGGAAGGATTGACATTAAATGCAATCCTTTATCCTTATGAAGGCAAATCTTTTTTTTTTTTAAAGATTTTATTTATTTATTTGACAGAATGAGAGAGTATTAGTACCATCGTCATGAAGGTTTTATGAGGGTTTAGTTATTTACTACATGACAAGTACTTGAAACACTGTCTTTTTCATAGTCTTTTAAAAAAATATTTATTTATGTGAGAGAGAGTGGGGGGGGAGGGCAGAGGGAGAGGGAGAGAAAGAATCTCAAGCAGACTCCCCACTGAGCACAAGCCCAACTCAGGGCTCAATCCCAGGACCCTGAGATCACAACCTGAGCCGAAATTGAGTGGGATGCTTAACCGACTGAGCCATCCAGATGCCTCTTTGCCTCTTTCATAGTTTAATAAATGTTAACTTACTAATACATTTATAAACATTCTTAAATATTATACCATTATTCATTTACATGCATACCATCAAGATGTACATGAATATATCTATATATGTATGTATGTTTGAGTGTTTATATCTATCTGTATGAATGTGTGTATATATTCAAGGTTTATCAATCATTTCTTTTCCTCTTTTCTTTTCCCTCTGTGCCTTGGAACCTCTATTATGATTTATACTGACAGGTGATTTAGATACAGGATTCTTGGATTATAACCACTTTCTCTCAGAATTCTTTACTTTTTCTTTCATGATTCTATTTATATTTTTGCTTTGTGCAAAAAGGATATTTATTCCTTTAGTTATTTTATACCACCATTTTGGATATCAACATGGCCTTCCTTTCCTCCAACTCATCTTGTGAAATGTTAGCTGGAAAATGATAATTTTTAGCTCCAACCTGTTTCTGGACCTGAACTGGGACTTCATTTTTTTCCCTTTGGCATTCTCCTACACTTCTATTTCTCTTGGCATGTGCTAAATTGGAACAATCTGATGGATTACTCTCTCTCTCTGAGCCTCCTTTTATGTGTGTCTCTTTTCCTTTTCAAATTCATTGTGGCATAGTTTTGCTCAATGGGGTCTCCAAAAGGTGGCAGCCAAGTCTGCTGGGAAGGCAGGATAGGCGCAGGATAGGCACATGTAGGCTGCTAACCCATTGCTGAGACCCCTGGAGGGAAAGTCTCTCTTCCTTTTCTCTTAGGCTTTCCCAGCTTCCCAGTCAGGGAGGGCTTAGCTTACCCCTCAAGGGACAGGGAGGCCATTTCCTGGGGGTCCATAAATCCCTGCAGGCTGAGGTGGGTCCTCCAGTGATGATTCCCAGGTTTTCGCCCAAGCCACTGGGAAGAAAGCCTGCACCAGTCTTCTGCTCTGCAACTCTCACAGAGCCTGAGGCCCTCCTTGTATCCAGTTGTTGATTATGTGGCCTTTGTGCCATCAGGGAAGACAAATAGGTTGGAGCTGGTTGTGGAGGGGAAGCAAGTATCGATTACTGACTTCCTGAAAAGAGCCTTCAAATATCAAAACGTTGTTAAAGCAAAGCAGAGTTAGTAGCTTCCTGGCAGCGAGAGGGTAAAGGTGGGATATTTATGGGGTCTGGTTTAAGGTGAGTCTTTCAATATGGTGGGGATTGATTGGGATTGGGCAAAATTTGTTATATAATAGTTCAGAATTGGCAGACAAACTGAGAATGACACCTGTCAGGAAGCATAAAAAATCATCTGATGAGTCTGGTTGAAGGCTCTACTGTTCTGAGAGGTGGTTATTTACTCTAACGAGGAACCCTGAATAGTCTAGTGTTTGGATAAATGAATTTTAGGGAAGTTCCTGAAACACTCAAGTTATTTACAACTTCATCTTCCAAGTTTCCTGCAACAGTGATGTGATGTTAACCTAGACGGTGACCTGTGTGGTTGCAGGTGGTTTTTTGTGTTCAGGGGTCCAGGTCAGACACCATCCTGGCAAACTCCCCTCCTGCCAACTATGGCCTTCACAGGGGCATCCTCAGCTTTGCTCTTTCAGGGTCGGTGCTTCTGACTTTTGGTTGCACATGGAGCAATGATGCTATTGAAAGGAATTCCAGGAGGGACAGGATATCTGACACCAGCCAAATGCAGAATGGATTTGGGGACAGGGAAGCCTCTTTGGGAATCCTTACCTGGTCCTTGATGGTTCTGAGCAGGGGGACAGAGGTTGGGGGACCTCCTAAGAAGACTGATACTGGTTAATTTACTACATACTAGAAGGCACAGAGCCCCTATCGACCAATCAGAAAATCATAGTAGTCTAAGAACTATGGGACCTTGTATTGACTTTACATACTCCAATCAGAAAACACGCAGTGTTGTCAGAGAACTCGAAGATTCTTGAAAACCATTCATTTCATGTAAGACTCCACCATCAGTTACTGGGTCTCTCTCTTCAGTGTGGTTCTGGTCTGCACTGCGCAAGGGCAGTTAGCAATAAGGAGCGTGCTGGGTTCCAAGCAGCAGCTTCCAGGGTTCGCTTTGGAGACATCATTTCTGCCCAAATCTGGGTGGCCTTTTTATTGACCTGTATTTGGAAGCTAGTTTTGAAATTAGTAAAACAAGAGAGTTTTATTCTGATTTTTTAAAAAAATCGAATGTAGAGCGCAGACAGAAAACGAAACAACAGCTAATAATAATAATAATAATAATAATAATAATAATAGCCCTCAGAGTTTATGTGGTCTGGACCAGGCCCGGGATTACTGGGGAATGTCTGCAGTCCATCCCCTTGAGCTCATAGGTTTTAGTCAAAGTGAAACACCCACAGTTACCTTAGATAGAAGATGGGGATGGAAGAGGGTTGGCAGGAAACTCCAGAGCAAAAGGAGGCCAGATGCTTCTCTCCACAGGAGACTTGACCTTTGACTATGTGTCCTCAGGATATCTTGAATCTTTTCTTTAGTATTTGATCCTCAGCTGATGCAAACCTTTTATTTATGTTTGCCCGGGGGACAACAGGGCAGTAGGGCTGTTTTCACGTCTATAAAAGGCAGCGGAGTGCTCCCTTTGATGTGTTCCGCCTCTGCTGTGGTATCACCGTTCCCAGCTAACTTGGTCTTTCCCATGTAGGGCTCTGGATCCCACTCCTAAAAGCTCTAATTTGGGGATCAGAGCCTGAAATAGCCCCCAAGGTATCCTGTTTAGCTCGTCATTTAAATAGCTAAGCCCCTGCCATGACCACTTCAAACCCTCTCACCTTTCGTTTAGCTAAGCAGTTCTTTTTTCAAATTTGGCTTGTTTGTGAACGCAACATCTATTTTTCTTTATCCACCGCAATTCTGTAGCTATAAAAAGCCTTGATTGAAGGAGGAAAGAGTGAAAGCAGCATTCCTCTTAGTAAAGGACCTATGTTAGGATTGCAGAACCAGTGAGGAACTGAGCATAAGGGCTTCCAGCCTCTCCCCCCAAGGGGGTTCAGAGGTGTGCAGGGTATGAATCCCAGTTCCAATAATGACCAGCTTTTGGACCTTGAGAAAGTTACTTAACCTCTCTTTGCCTCAGTTCCTGCATCTGTAAAATGGGAGTGATAAGAGTTCTATCTAACACTTCATAGGCAGGATTTGTTACATAATTTGCTGAGCCCTTTGTTCAAATTTCAGTGAAGTGAATGCTGGGCCCCTTGTTCCAATTTCAAGATGGCGACAGCAGAGCATTAATCCAAGAATGGGGTCTTTCTGAGCACGGGGCCCTCTGTCGCTGCCCAGGAAGCTGGCCCTAATCATAGGATTGTTGTGAGGATTAAATGAATTACTGTATTTAAAGCTCTTTTTTAAAAAAAATTATTTATTTGAGAGAGAGAGAGAGCACAGAGGCGGGGGGCGGGGGTGTGGGGGGCAGAGGAGAAAGAGAGAGAGAATTCCAAGCAGGCTCCAAGCCCTGTGGAGCCCGAGGTGGGGCTCAGTCTCACAACCCATGAGATCATGACCTGGGCCGAAACCAAGAGTCAGACGCTTAACCAACTGAGACACCCAGGCGCTCCTGTATTTAAAGCTCTTAAAGCAGCGTTTAGCATATATGCAATCTATATAAATGTTAATTAGATCTAAAAAATGAAGTTACCCAACTGTCATGTATATGGATTTAGAAGAGTCAGGTAAATGACATTGGGATCTTGTCCTCAAAATATGAACAGAATTTATCAGTGTAAATTATTTTTTAAAAAAGATACATGTAAATATAAATGATGGTTGAGTCTCTTCATGGGTTAAAGCAGGAGATGATTTAGATGATTTAAAAGAAATCTAGTTCTAGCATTAATAATGTAATCACCTGTGCTCCAATCCTTTGTTAATGCTCAAGGAGACACAACTGGAAAGACCTAGTTGAAATTACTCTGCTTTTTGCTCTTAATGTGTTTTTTATTTTTTTAAGATTTTTAAAATTTATTTGACAGAGAGAGACACAGCGAGAGAGGGGACACAAGCAGGGGGAGTGGGAGAGGGAGAAGCAGGCTCCCTGCCGAGCAGGGAGCCCGATGCGGGGCTCGATCCCAGGACCCTGGGACCATGACCTGAGCCGAAGGCAGACGCTTAACGACTGAGCCTCCCAGGCGCCCCGCTCTTAATGTGTTCTTAAAGAAAATGATTAAAAACAGCTCAGATCAATGGCAGATAATTTTTTAAAAATCCTTGCTTAAAAAACCTAAATGGAATACAACATACTATTCATTCTACCGTCACATTAATCTTCATTTACTCTTTTGCTTGGTAAAAGGGAACATAATTCATGTTCATGTGAATTTCAGAATCTAAATTTGGAAAGGGAATTCTAAAAGCATGCTAATAAGGCTCTGCAGAGAGTTCTTTAAAAATTCGACTACAGGGGCGCCTGGGTGGCTCAGTTGGTTGGGCGACTGCCTTCGGCTCAGGTCATGATCCTGGAGTCCCGGGATCGAGTCCCGCGTCGGGCTCCCTGCTCGGCAGGGAGTCTGCTTCTCCCTCTGACCCTCCTCCCTCTCGTGCTCTGTGTCTCTCATTCTCTCTCTCTCAAATAAATAAATAAAATCTTAAAAAAAAAAAATCGACTACATCTATCTGGTGAACACTGAGTAATGTATAGAATTGTTAAATCGCTATGTTAAATCACTGAGATTTAACATTGTATGTCAATTGTAAATAAAAATGTTTGAAAATATATATTTTTATATATTTATATATATTCATATATATATAATTTTAACATTCAAAGGATGAAGTAGCTATAGTTTGTCCAGAGGACATTTTTTTTTTAATAAGCTTCTCTCTTTTTTTTTTAAAGATTTTATTTATTTATTCATGAGAGACAGAGAGAGAGAGGCAGAGGCAAAGGGAGAAGCAGGCTCCCCGCCGAGCAGGGAGCCCGATGCAGGACTCGATCCCAGAACTCTGGGATCATGACCTGAGCTGAAGGCAGACGCTTAACCGACTGAGCCACCCAGGTGCCCCAGTCCAGAGGACTTTTTTTTTTTTTAAAGATTTTATTTATTTATTCATAAGAGACAGAGACAGAGAGAGAGGCAGAGGGAGAAGCAGGCTTCCTGCTGAGCAGGGAGCCCGATGCGGGATTCGATCCCAGGACCCTGGGATCATGACCTGAGCTGAAGGCAGACGCTGAACCATCTGAGCCACCCAGGCACCCCAGTCCAGAGGACTTTTTAAAGCAAACTTTTTTCATGTTCAGGAATGCTTTCTTGATAAATAACTTCCATTTTCATGGAACTCAGTCCACAAAGGACCTTGTAGTACAGACTTGTCTAATTTAAATTATTTGGGCTAATCTGGCAACCTGTGAAATACCACTTGGATTCTTACCTTGGCTATGCTAACCTTGGGTAAGGCTTTTTCTTAGAGATGCATGCTCTCACCTGAAACACAGAAGCATTTGTGAACTCTGTCCTCGCTATTGATAGGTTTCTTATATTTAATATATTCTCAGATCTCAAAAGGAGATCATCTCCTGTCCTTTACTGGGATTTTTCTGTTCCAGGAAAACGTCAGTTTCTATTTGTAGACTCTTCTAGGAAATTTTCTTCATTCTCATTTAGCCGGAGCAATGATAGGAAGCTGTCCTTTCTCTGATGGACTTAACGATGCTATTTCTGTATCTCACTGGAGAGACGAGGCAGCCATTCATTTGCGGTTAATACTGTAATTCTTAAAATGTATTTTTAAGGAGTGGATGGAAATATTTGAAACTCCATTTTCGTTTGAATGCTATCACTGCATAAACACACACAGAACTGTCAGCAAAATGCTGTTTGTGTTGGGCAACTTCTATGCATTGAATGTGGCTAAGCTAAAAAAAGGGAAATTGACAGGTGTCTTATTAGGCTTTAGCTATTAGTCATTTTTGTAACTGCACAAGTAATTGACACCCCACTTCTAAACAAGGATCGTGCATTCGCATGCTTTCAGGAAGAAGTCCTGCTGGGTGATTCTAATCCACTATTTTAGGATGTGATGGCTTAATTTGAAAAATGTTTTGATGAACAAAACATGATCTCTTCCTTGTCACTTTCCTCCGGTTTCACGGTATAATCAGGGACTGAATGGATTTTGCTGGGGTATGAAATATCTGATGACTAAATGGGTTTGGCAGTAAAATTGAGGGTGGTGTTGGGAACTGGCTTCGACAGGAAAAAGGAGAGGGATTATCTTCATTCTGTTCTTTTCTTGACGGTTGCTGTAAAATGTATTTTTGGCTTATTACAAACCGGTTGACCCTTTACTGAATCAAAACTAGGGAAGGAATTCTGAGGATGATTTGCTTTTTTCATTTTGGGGGCTGCTGTACCTCTCCAAATGAAAGAATTTGGAATTATAAGAATTCCAGAGAGCCTAAATTTTAAATCTCTCCCTTCGAGATCAGGAAAACTGTGGCCCTGAGATGTGAAATAACAATCTCAATGTGGCTACGTGTGTGAGAGACAGAACCAAGATGAAAAGGTGAATAAAACACTGTGTTGGGTCCTTTTTCTTTTATCATCGTGTTGGTGGCTTTTCCTACAAAAAAGGTGAATTGCTAAGCCATATCCCGCTCTCTTCTTTGCTTCACTTCGAAGTCATTTTACTTTTCTCCTTCCTCTGAAAACACTGAGTCTATGTAAGCCAATAATGAAATGGAAAAGTTTGAGTTGGCAATTTGATTAATTAAATACCTCCACCATCAACAGCAACATTTTTCCATACCAGTAGCTTCCCATTTAGATGAGTCTTGCAACTCTCCGTGTCATTGGCCTTTGTGATACTATTCAGGAATACCATGTGTCATACTCCAAAGTGGCTGAGCCCTTTGGGTAACCTCTGTTGTCTCCCCACAAGCAACTTTGGGTTTAGACTTACTACTTTTTGTTTTTTATATTTTATTTATTTATTTGAGAGAGAGAGAGAGAGAGAGAAGCATGAGCAGTGGGGAGTGGCAGAGGGAGAGGGAGAAGCAGCCTCCCTGCTGAGCAAGGAGCCCGATGCCGGACTTGATCCCAGGACCCTGAGATCCTGACTTGAGCTGAAGGCAGCCGCTTAACCGACTGAGCCACCCAAGCGCCCCCAGACTTGCTACTTTTTTACATCCTCAAAATACACATGTCCAAAAGCACTGGTGAACAAGGTGGATTTTACTGTATGTTTCCTAGGGAGACAGATCACACACTGCCCAGAAAAACGTAGACTGTCCCTTTGGAATCCCATGTTTCTCTTCTTGGCATCCCGTTTCCTGGTCTCTTTCCTCACTTCCTCTTTCTCACATAGCTTTTTCAATTCCCTTTGTTTTCTGGAGCCACTCATCTCTGGCCTGGAGAGTGTATGGTAGTCCCACCTTATCCATGGAGGGTATGTTCCAAGACCCTTGTGGATGCCTGAAGCCATGGACAGTGTCAAGCCCTATGTATGCTTTATTTTTTCCTGTACATATGTACCAAGGTAAAGCTAAATTTATAACATAGGCACAGTAAGAGATGAGCAAGAATAACTAAGAATAAAAGAGAACAATTATAACAATATACTGTAATAAAAGTTATGTGAATGTGGTCTCTCTCTCTCTCAAAATGTCTTATTGTACTGTACTCACCCTTCTTGTGATGGTGTGAGCTGATAAAATGCCCATGTGTTGAGATGAAGTGAGGGGAATGACGCAGGCATTGTGACCCAGCACTAGGCTACTGCTGACCTTCTGATGATACGTCAAAAGAAAGATCATCTGCTTCTGGACCATGGTTGCCTGGCTGTAACTGAAACCATGGAAAGCAAAACTGTAGATAACTGGGGGGACTTCCGTATGCCCCTCGGCAAAAGAGAGGTCCGTGGTCAACACTGACCTGGCGTGTTCTTCAAGCATGCCTTTTAGGGCAGGGATGCCTCAGTTCATTTGGTCATACCTGTGGCTTTTTGGCTACTGATTCTTCACAAAAACAGATCTAAAGTTAAGAGGTTGACTTGGATTCAGGCCGGGCAGTAGACAAAATTAGAGATATAGACAAAATAAGCAGATATCTCTTAACTTCTCTCCTGATATCCCTGGTTTTTCTGGGTGTCTTCTCCACTAGACACTTGGGTCCCAGATTCGATTTAGTTCCAGTAATATTTATTGAGCTTCTGCTATGGACCAGGCATCGTCCATGTACCTTTTCTCTAGCAGTTTCGTGGAGGAAAGGGGGCCAACCTGTAAAGAGATGGAAGCAACACGAGTGTGCACATGCACAAAGGGCTTTGGGAATAGCGAGCTCGAAGGGCTGCACGGAGGAGGTGATAGCAGAGATGACCTTGATCGGCAAGGGCACAAAGTGGGCACCAAGGCTGTCGTGTTTCAAGGCACCGAGGGCTCAGTGTGGCCCCCTCATCGGGAGAGTGGGCCATGAGCTGAGCCCAGTGGGGAAGAGGCCAAGGTGAGAAGAGCTTCAAATGCTGAAGGTTCTCTTCTAGGCAAGACTCAGCCCACAAGTGGAACCTTGCGCATCTTAACTTTTATCAAAGTTTGACCTGCTCATACACTGAAGAGTCAAGTAGTTCCTCGAGGTTTGTTGAAAAATCCCAGCAGTGCTCCGCCCTCCTTCCCATCCTCCCCATTCCAGAGGTAACCGCTTTCTAGAATGTTGTTGGTCTTTGCCTCCCACTCCTACACGATGTGTTTGCATTACAATTTCTTGCTTTTTTTAGGTCTGTGCCATTATCTGCTGGCTTCCCACCATGGAGAACGAGGATTTGTTTGTTTCTCCCTGCATCCTGCTGCCATCACACACACAGGAGCCCTTCCTATACCACCTCTTTTCAACAGTGCAATTTTAGTTAAGTCAATATTCAGTATTTACATGATTAAGGTCATGTAAATACTATTCACAGCTGAGGCAAATAGTCGACTACAGTTCCTTCTACTTTGCTACAGACGCCCCCTTGGGTTCATCTTCTTGTTTGTTTGCTTTTTCAGTTCATGTCACTAATTCAACCCTAAATGTCTTTGCCTTTCTGCCAATAGTATAAATCTCTTCTCATATGGTACCAATAAAGTCCAACCATTTCCTATTCCTAAGGAGCTGTTCCTGTGGTCTTTGGACCTGCCTCTGTGGGGACTGGACATGGGCTGCCCCTGCTCCTGGCATATAGGGTCACTCCAATCTTCTTTACTGTGATCCTAAAAGTATTTTACCCTCTCCTGTGTCTCCTGTGTCCCAGGCCTCCTCTTTCCTGGTTCATCCCAGTGGCTTTCTGAGAAAAGTGCACAGGATATAAATTATTTTTTTAAGATCTTAATCCTCAGTCTTGATTGATAGTTTGCTCAGATATGGAATTCCAGGTTAGAAATAATTTTTTCTTGGGCACCTGGGTGGCTCAGTTGTTCAGCCTCTGCCTTCGGCTTGGGTCATGATCCCAGGGTTCTGGGAATATTCAAGACTAGCTCCATTTCCTTGTGGTTTCCAGTGTTGTGATTGAGAGCCCCCAAAACATTTCTGACCACTGATTCTTTTATTTTTTTCCTCCTGTTATGAAGATTATAATCTATTTTGATTCTCAACTTGCCTTGCTAAAGTTTGATTCAGGCATCCCCAGGCTACTCTTCACTTCTTAGTACTCTTCCATCTGCTTTCCAGCTTGCAAAACTTTGTTCCTGTTGTGTCTTTTCTACTGTCCTCCACTCTACCAGCTGAGCTATCGAAGGAACCACTTGTTGTGTCTTTTCTTATTTTCCCATCCTTGTGGATTTATGCCTAAAAGCAAAAACAAAACCAATAAAAATGAAAACCAATTACAACAACAAAGCTTTGCTATCATTTTAGCAGGGCTTTAGAAATAGAAAATGTTTGAGCTGCCATCTTTACCTGTAAGTCTTTTTAGAAATGGAGGCATGGATCTTGGTTAGTGGTGCTTAGAGCTCATGGAATGTTGTTGGAGAACAAGTCTAGAAAATCATGCATACCCTCTAGGGCACACTAATATCACGAGATGACCAATGGCTCTGCACCTTGTTGCTGTCATGCTGTGGGTTGGTACAATGGGCAGTGGGGTAATACTGGAAGCCATTCCTACACTGGCTCAGCCAGACATATACTCTGTACTGACACAGAGAACCACAGATGAATATGGATAGTAAATGTATCCCCAACGCAACTTCCCTTTAGCCAAATTCCCACTGAGATTCCATTTCCACTCAACACTAGAGGAAGTGTGACAGAAGGGAAGTCGAATTGCTAAGAGATGGAAATCTTAACCAATGCAACTAACCTATCTCACTTTTGCAGATTTTACAAAGACATATGACCCTGTGAACCCATTGTAAGGGTCCCACCCAGGCTCTTGGAAGGCATCTATGGGAGTCAGGTCCCCAAAAGCTGCCTCTGTCCAATGGATGCTTTTCACCAGAGTATGATAGTGATTCAGAGCTTTCTTGTAAAAATTTTAAAAAGATTTTATTAATTTATTTGACAGAGAGAGAGAGAGAGATAGCTAGAGAGGGAACACAAGCAAGGGGAGTGGGAGAGGGAGAAGCAGGCTCCTGGCTGAGCAGGGAGCCCGATGAGGGGCTTGATCCCAGGACCCTGGGTTCATGACCTGAGCCGAAGGCAGACGCTTAACGACTGAGCCACCTGGGCACCCCAGACCTTTCTTTTTAAAGGAGGGTTAACAGTGATGGCTGTGTGCAGATGAGCTAAAGGAGAGTCAAGGTAGGAGTTTTGGTGATGATATCACCACCTGGATGTTGTGAAACAAACCTGGAAGAAGTCACCCAATTTGGTGATCAGTTCTGCATGGAGAGGTGAGGGAAAGGATGTCTTATGTGAGAAGAATCAGTGAGATCAGGAATTTGTCCTACCTCACTTCTGCCTTTCTTTCAAAATTTAAATGTTATAAATCCATACTTTCTAAGAGTCTTATTGTGCTTTCAAAAGTAGTATTTGGTTGGTATATCTGGACTCACGTATAAATTCAGGCTCATAAAGAGGATGATGCTGTTGGAACAGGTATGAACTTTTAGTGCTCATCTCCTTCGTTATTGTTCTCCATTCCAAGGGTATAACCCTCTTTTTCTGGGTCTCAGTTTCCCCAAGAAGGAGTTGGATTAAGATCCTAGTCCAGTCTAATGTTCTCTGTTTCTCTGACTGCTAATTATGGAAGCTTCATATTGATTCCCTGCACAAGGAATAACTCGTTTTTATTCATTGGACGAGGTGACCAGATTTGTATCTTTTGGCATTTGATTGTTAAAATAAACACACTCTGCATTTTTTGAGACTTTGCATTTCTCCTTTATAAAGAAATGACTTTTTGAGACTCTTACTCTGGCAATGGGAAAAGGTATCTCCTACAAAGGCAACTTTAGCCATCTGCCTTGAACAGGATTTTGATTTGTAGAGGAAGAGATTTATTTTGGCAAAAAAAAAAAAAAATTGGTCCAGTACTTTATTAGCTCTGGAACTTTGAGCAGATTACTAAAACTTTTGGAGTTTCAGTTTGTTCCTCTATAAGATAGAAATGACAGTGGCTATCTTAAAGGGGTGTTTTGAGCATTAAATGACATCAGGTGTATGAAAAGAACTTAGCCAAGGTCTGGAACATAGTTATTTCCCCATCAAGGTCATTTTCACCACCATCTTGAAATCTAAGTGCCTCATGGGACACTGATTTATCCTACCTCCAAAGATAGTAGCAAAAGATTTTTAAGTAGTCTTTCTTTTCTTTTTTTCCTTCCCTCGTTCTTTCTTTCTTTTTCTTCCTTCTTTCCTTTCTTTTTTGGTTTGCCAATATCAATTTTTCAGTCTGGGGAATAATTCCCTTCCTACCTGACTTTCTGTGATGCATCTGTGATGCAGGCCTCAACTGTCCAAATACTGTACTCCTTGTCTGTCCACAGTGATGGATATGGCCAATAACTTGGCCAAGGTTCTTGTACCCAAGTATTCTGAGGAAAAGGTATTCTCTTTTGACTGGGCTTTTGAAGCTGATAGGATGTGAGGTGGTATCTCATTGAGGTTTTGATTTGGTATTTCCCTGATGCTGAACGATGTTGAGCACTTTTTCATGTGTCTTTTGACCATTTGGATGTCTTCTTTGGAAAAATGTCTGAGAAACTATGGACTCAGAAACAAACTGAGGGTTCTAGAGGAGAGAGGGGTGGGGGGATGGATTAGCCTGGTGATGGGTATTAAAGATGGCACGTACTGCATGGAGCACTGGGTGTTATATGCAAACAAGGAATCATGGAACACTACATCAAAAACTAATGATGTAATGTATGGTGATTAACATAACATAATAAAATTAAAAAAAAGCTGATAGGATGTGAGTTTAGATAGCTTATGGCCCCCTCACGGGGAGACTCCATTTGAGAATGGAGTTAATACAAGAGAAAGATGACTCAGGATGTGAAGAGAGACAGATTCCTGATGTCTCTGTGCCTTTGGATAAATCCACTTCTGAAATGAGAAGGGCCCTGGATTTCCTAGTCATGTGAGCCAATAAATATCTTTTGTTATTTATGCCATCATTAAATTGGTTTTTGACTCTCATACCTAAAAGAATCCTGATTTAAATCCTAATTTAAAGCTAAAGCTTGTTTTTACCTACCCCTCAATCACATGGGAGGTTCGACTGGCATTTGGTCTGCTCTCACAGTTGGAGGCTTTCAAAGTTAAGACACACACCAAGAGGACAGACAACCACAATAATTAATGGACCATACAGCTCAGTGTCTGGGATTTTTAGTAGAAGTTCAATGAGTTCCTTTAATAATTTCAGGAAAGATGTGACCTTAAAGCTGAAGCTCATTTGAGAAATGTCAGAAAAGTATTCAGGATATATCTGTTTAGGCCTTCCAATTTTAATAGGCTGTATTCATGGGTTAATATGGTACAAAAGAAGCAGTTGTGGTTAGAAAAAAGGAGACCAATGTTTGCAGACAGCAGGTGCTAAGCACTTTCTTGATCACATGTGCTTGTGTGAAGGGCAAGGATGTCATGGGCACCAATCAAGCATCAATTTCAAAGTAGGTCACAGAGAAAAAGTCCCATAAGCAACCAGTCATCATTCTTACAGCAGTGTGGATGGACAAACCCTAATTAATCATATCGTACAAAATGACTATTATGTTCAAGTTGCATGTACTTGCTTATTTTCAGGGAAGCATTCTGTCATATTTATTTATTTATTTATTTATTTATTTATTTAATATTTTATTTATTTATTTGAGAGAGAGAGAATGACAGACAGAGAGCATGAGAGGGAGGAGGGTCAGAGGGAGAAGCAGACTCCCTGCCGAGCAGGGAGCCCGATGCGGGACTCGATCCCGGGACTCCAGGATCATGACCTGAGCCGAAGGCAGTCGCTTAACCAACTGAGCCACCCAGGTGCCCCACATTTTGTCATTTTTAATTAATGGGGTTAAATGGTATTTTAATTTTGCTTTATTTGTATTTAATTTGTAAACATGTTTTTATAAGTGCTTTATCAATTTGGTTTTCATAAGAGTTTTTTTTTTTTTAAGATTTTTAAATTTATTTGACAGAGAGAGAGAGACAGCTAGAGAGGGAATGCAAGCAGAGGGATCGGCAGAAGGAGAGGGAGAAGCAGACTCCCTGCTGAGCAGGGAGCTCGATGCGGGGCTCGATCCCAGGACCCTGGGATCCTGAGCTGAAGGCAGACACTTAACGACTGAGCCACCCAGGCATCCCTTAATAAGAGTTTTGTAAGAAGCTTACTCATAGTTTTATGCTTGTACTTACTTAAGTAACATTATTATCAAAATTATCTAAGTCAATATTGGAGAATACTTGTTCTTCTAAAAGAATGGTATTCACTGCCTATGAAGCAGTCCTGCCTCCCCCAGGACCCCCCCCCCAAAAAAAATCAGACCTGAATCTGATCAAGTTTCTGGATCCAACTGTCAATTTACAGGGAGTCTAGAGAACAAGGAGATGTGTTGAACAACAATGTCAAGGTGTAATTGTGGGAAACTCTATGGTTTTCTGAAATAAATAAATTACCAAAAAATGAATCAAAGGTGGTATCTATAGATTTTAAAAATGTAAAGACAATAGCAACCAATCATATATTTGGAACTTGTTTGGGTCTTGATTAAAAATAAAAAATGAACTGAAAAAGTAATTTAAGACATTTGTGAGAAATCTCTGTGGAGATCTGAGCGTTTATCTGGATGTTGATGATGTCGGGCAATGATGGGGGTTCTTATTTGGTATGTTAGCACTATTCAGATGTGCTAAAGAAGGGAGTATTCTTGCTTTTTGGAGTACGCACTGGGTTATTTATAGGTAAGAGGAAATTCATGTTTTCCTTAGGATAATATTAAAATGATAAAATAAATCTATCTGTACTGTAGTAACAAGTTTTAAAACTTGGTTTTATTTGTTCTAGTTTATATTCTTGGGAAAGATGCAAATATTGAAATATAAGATAAATATAATTTCCCATAATCAAGAATATTAAAGAAAATGTCATTCTTCTCCATGAGCCTGATGTCTAAGTTATTACAGAAATTGGGACATATTTGTCAAATCTAGTCAATTATAAATGAAAAACGTATCGTATAAAACCATTAAAATTATATATAAATGAAGTTAAACAGGCTTCGCACACACATACGCACACGCACAGACACACAGACACACACACACACAGACACACATATTATATTATTCCAGTTTAGAAGCCCTGAGCTATCCCATGCTCGCCTGTTGGGCTAATTCTGTATATTAAGGGTCTTAAAACTATAGACCTCGGGAAAAATCTGGCCCACTACCTGTTTTGGTGTAGCTCATGAGCTAAGAGTGGATTTTATATTTTTAAATAGTTGACAAATATCAAAAGGATACAAACTTCCAGTTTTAAAATAAAGAAGTCCTGGGGAGGTAATGTACTGCATGGTGACTATAGTTAACAATACTATACTACGTATTTGAAAGTTGCTAAGAGAGTAGATATTAAAACAATCAGTAATTATGTGTGGTAAGGATGTTAACCAGACTTATTGTAGTGATCACTTCACAACATATACAAATACTGAATCATTATGCTGTACACCTGAAACTAATATAGTGTTGTATGTCAATTATATCTCAAAGAAACCTTAAATACCAAAAGGGGAATAGTATTTGGTGACATTTGGAAATTGTATGAAATACTAATTTCATTGTCTGCAAGTACAGTTTTACTGGAATACAGCTGTGCTCATTTATTTACTGTTTTGTAAATGAAGTTTTACTGGAGTCCACCCATCCATTTACATGTTGTCTATTGCCTCTTTTGACAACAGAAATGACGGAGGTGAGTCATTGCAACAGAGGTGGTATGGCCTGCAAAGCCTAAAATATTTACCCTCTGACCCTTTACAGAAAAAGTGTGTCAACCCCTACTCTAGGTTGTGATTAAAGCTGAGGCTGGGCGTGTCAAGTGGCTAGTGTAAAATTGCACAGAATCACAATTCAAACCTAGGCTTTCTAACTCTAGATACCCTTTGGGTATGGTTTTCCCTATGTTTTTGCCCCTCAAAATAATTTTTACTTACACAGTGCTTATTGTCTTCCTGGCATTGTTGATCTTTTAATAATCAAAACAGCCTATGACATATATACCATACTTGGGGAAACTGAGGCACAGATTAGTTAAGCAACTTTACTGAAGTCCCATACCAGCAAGAGATGGAGCCAGGCTGTCCGCTATACACCGTTCTGTCTCTTGCAATGAGGGAGCCACAAGGCAACAGAAGGACCCATTGAGTGGTTTAATAGTTCTCATCTATTCACCCCTCTCTTAGTGATATAAAGTTGATCGTTCTGCTATCTTAAGCCTGAATTCTCCCCCGCACAAAATACAGTGGACCCTTGAACAACACAAGTTTGAACGTGCAGGTTCACTTAGATGCAGATTTTTTTTCGATACAGTACAGTACTATATTTCTTCTTCCTTACAATTTTCTTAACATTTTCTTTTCCCTAGTTTATTTCCTTGTCCAAGAATAGAGTATATAATACATAAAACATACAAAATATGTGTTCTCAACTATTTATGTTAACAGTAAGGCTTCTGGGCAACAGTAGGTTGTTAATAGTTACGTTTTTGGGGAATCAAAAGCTACATGTGGATGGTTGACTGTCAGCCGGGGAGATGGCACCCCTAAACCCCCATGTAGTTCAAGGGTCGGTTATTCCATGACAGTGAAATAATCAGTCTTCCCTTAGGACCGTGGGTCAGGAATGTCTTATAAACCATTCCCGAAACACCATGCATAGGCATTAGTATTTCTTATTTAAATTTACAAAACCCTGGGCCCATCCCAGCCCTACTGAGTCACTGCCATGGGAGAGCCTGGGAATAGGTATTTTTCAAAGGCATGAGCCCAAAGATGAGGCAAGTAGCCTGGAGCATACTAAATCTTCCTCAAATGAGGGACACCTGCCTGGCTCAGTAGGAAGAGCATGCAACTCTTGATCTCATGGTTGTGAGTTTGAGCCCCATGTTGGGTGTAAAGATTACTATAAATAAGTAAGTAAGTAAGTAAGTAAGTAAGTAAGTAAGTAAGTAAGTAAGTAAGTAAGTAA
>NW_023270442.1:9860189-9904909 GCF_011800145.1 Mirounga leonina
TAAGTAAGTAAGTAAGTAAGTAAGTAAGTAAGTAAGTAAGTAAGTAAATCTTCCTCAAATGCTGATTGAATTGTATCGAGACATTCAGACCACATTAATTGTGACAATGACCTGTCCCATGAGCCTCTATGCATATTATAGACCACCATTCAGAAGCAGGTCTAGGTTTCATTATTTGAAAAGCTCCTTGAACACTATTAAAACTAACTTCTCGCCTAATAAGAAAATACATTTATTGCTGAAGAGAAGAAAATAAAAATTATACATTTTGCTTTTACCCAGAGACATACTGTTAATTTGTTACTATTTTGATGTATACTCACAATGCTTTTTGATTGAATTAGTACAATTCTATTGAATTCTTAAAATACCATGTAGTTATTTTGGGTTACAGTTGTGGGAAGGGATTTCACTTGGGTTTCAGATTTGTTACTCTCTTGGAAGTGTTTAGATAAAGAGCCAAGAAATACACTGTTGCTCCTATGGGAACAGAAGAGTTAGTGAATATTAATTGCTGTTTAAAACCTGGAATTTATATGATGAGACTTGCACGGAGCACATTTAGATTATTTGGATGTATTCTTTTTTTCCTTTCTGGTTGCTGTCAAATTGTCCTTTAATGAAATCTTTCTCTTTATAGCTCTTTGCCAACTGGGCATCCACCGCGTCACTGTTGATGTCATCTTTGATGTTATGAGGATGGGGCCATTGACACCGAAGCCTACAAATTGGGCAGTCCCCAGGATTGCTTTAATTGACACTGGGGAATTCTCTGCATAAAGATCTATGTTGCAACTGTCAGGTGCTTCTGACAATAAAATAAAGAACAATAGTTCTATTGTATTTAATGTGTAACTTTTCCCTTTCTATCTCTGGGTGGCTCCTCCAGAGTTTTGATGATTGGGGCAGAGGAGGAAGGTGCTACCTCATTTCGGGTCTTTCCATTCTGAAGGGTCAGCTTCACTGGAGTCCAGATGCTTCACTGGAGTCCAGACATCAGTATAATATTGATGTCACCACCAGCATTTCTCAAGGTGCCCTGAGGGGTTGATTTGGGTGTGAGTGTGGTTGTGGTATCCACTTCGCCATCAGCACAGATAAGACGCACAACTTTGATTTCCTTGGAGAGTCATGATAAATATGGCTGGGGTCAGATGAACCTGGATGCCAGACCATTGAAGCAAGTTATACTTTTGTCTCCTCCAAGCCAAAAGTTAAGAGTCAGTCATCGTTAATGAAACAATTCAGTTGGATATTTCATACAGAGTGCATCCTGGTATAATGGAAATAGCATGAACCAAAAATTAGAAAACCTGGATCCTATCTGGGTTCTTTATTCCATACTGATCATTTACCCTTAAGCTTGCTTCTTCTATTGTCTGAGTCTCAGTTTGCTCATCTGTCGGATAGGGGTGACAATATTGACCATGATTATGTTACAGGATTACAGGGAAGATGACGATGAGATAGTGAATAGGACTCTTTTGATGAAGTCTAATGCATTATGTAAGGTGATGTTATTAACCATAAAATAACATCAAAACAGTAATAATGATTCCTGAAAAGATTTGCAGTTAGAAATGCAAATAGGTTTATATGTGAATGTTCTAATTATCTGAATCTGTGCAGCTTGTTGCTGTGGATATCATAACAAATTAGCCTTTTTTTTTTTTTAAGTAGGCTTCATGCCCAGCATGGAGCCCAATGTAGGGCTTGAACTCACAACCCTGAGATCAAGACCTGAGCTGAGATCAACTGACTGAGCCACCCAGGTGCCCCAAAATTTAGTCTTTTATTCATTAGATCAAGACAACCTGCTAAGACCTTTTACTTATTTATTAAACTTTTTTTTTGAGCTGTTTTAGGTTTACAGAAAAGAATGAATGAAAAGCAGGTTTCCCTTATGCGCTCCCAATGCTTCTTCCCACTTATTTCCCCTGATATTCACATCTGGTGTTAGTGTGGTGCATTTGTTACAATTGATGAGCCAGTATAGATACATTATTATTAACTACAGTCCACAATTTGGGTTAGGGTTCACTCTTGGTGTTGTACGTTTTGTGGGTTTTGACAAATGTATAAGACATGTATTCACCATTATAGTATCATCCAGAATAGTTTCACTGCCTTAAAAGTCCCATCTGTTTAACCCTCTCTGCCTCTCCCTTGAAGCTCTGGCAGCTACTGATCTTTTTACTGTCTTCTTAATTTTAATTAAATTTTGCCTTTCCCTTAATTTTGCATAGCTGGAATCATGTAGTCCTTAGCCTTTTCACATTGGTTTCTTTCACTTAATAATATACACTTAAGTTTCCTCCATGTCTTTTTGTGGCTTGAGCGCTCGTTTCTTTTTATCACTGAATTAGATTCCACTATCCGGATGGACCACAGTTGGTTTATCTGTTCACCTTCCAAGGACATCTTGTTTGCCTTCGGGTTTTGGCAATTACGAAGAAAGTGGCTATAAACATCCGGGTGTGGGTTTTTGTGTGGACAGTAGTTTTCAACTCCTTTGGGTAGATATCAAGGAGCGGGACTGATGGAGCATAATAGGGTAAGAGTTTGCTTAGTCTTGTGAGAAACTACCAAATTGTCTTCCAAGGTGTCTGTGACATTATGTGTCCTCATCAGTCTTGGGTGCTGTCAGTGTTTTGGTTTTGACCATTCTAATATGTGTGTAGTGGTCACTCATTGTTTGTAATTCTCGAATAACCTATGGTGTTCAGCAGCTTCTTGTATGGTTATTTGCCATCGTACATCTTCGGTGAGGTATCTGTTCAGATCTTTTGCCCATTTTTAAAAATTGGGTTGTTTGCTTTCTTACCGTTTAAAGAGTTCTCTTTATATTTTGGAGACCAGCTCTTTATCTGGTACTTAGTTTGCAAAGACTACTCTTCTCTTCTATGGCTTGTCTTTGCATTCTCTGAATACTTGTTTATCTTTAATTATTTAACCTCAACATCATCATCCAACTCTTTTAAAGTACTAAGGTACCTGCAGGTTTATAGCTATTAAAGAGGATGAACAAACCGAATGCTCCATTCCTTTTCACCATTGACTGGTTTTGCAGTCGGGTGCGTTTGTAGAGGGGATCAAGTCATCAAGCCCATCAGCGGCTCCATCTCAGACCTCACGTTCTTAACCAGGATCCTTGCTATCATCTGAGAGTCAGCCTGCGGTCTGTCGGAGTTGGCCGGGTCTTGCTGAGCTGATTGGAGCTGCCGACATTTTTGCTGACTGGAGTCATGCTGTCTTTGCCAGTTTGCTGGAATAGACACAGACACCGATTGGGTCACGCTGAAGACATTCCTGTCTTGTGAAGCAAGTCTGTTTGTATTTTAGGTTTGCCAGGACTAATGAATTAAAACATTTGGACTCTCCACAACTTGCTGTTTATCAATGCCTCTGACAGGAGGAGGGTTTTCTTTTGCACTTGCTTTTTCTAGAAGCATGACAACATCCTGGCTGGTGGAGAGGCAAGGAAAGGAGAGAGGGGTTGCGGAGGGAAGCGGAGCAGGGAGGCCAGTGGGACGCAGGGGTCTGGAGGAGAGCAGGTAGCAGTGGACTGCCCTGACAGCTGTCGTTGCCCCTCAGGCTGTCACTGGCTGCTATGCAGCAGGTGCAGGCTGCTCTCTCACTAGGTCTTCGCTCCACAAAGGCGACGACTGGCCAAGGCAGTGGCTGGCCCTGGATTACACAAGTGCAGACACTCATCTAAGTGAGGTAAGGCAGCAGGTGTGAAGACCGAACTAAACACTCGGGGCACCAGCAACTTAACCGAAGCTCTGTTAACAGCCGAGAGGAGGACAGCAGTGGTCCATTCCCATAGGCGGTGTGATGAAAAGGCAAGCTGGTTTAGGAGCTCTCCTGGCCAACACCGTGTGGAACTCAAAATCCACCCCCCTTGGCTGCTGTCATCCTTTCCGAGGCAGGCAGATGTTCTCCATTGTGTGGAGGGGAGGGGCTCTAATGAGCTGTGTTTACCAGTTTCATTTCCCGGGTGCTGGAAACCTTGAGGCAAATTTCCACCTCTCGCGCTTTATTTCTTGGTGCAGGGAAGCATTGGGAGATTTAGCCAAAAGAGGAGCGCTTTTCATCCTCTGATGTTAGGATAAAATGGGTCGGTGATGGGACAGTGCATAACAATCAGACTTTTTCTCTTAGCTACAACTTTAACGGGTTTTTTACTGTTTGTTTTGTTAAATTTGAGACAGTCTGTTCTATTCCCTAGGAACAGGTGGCTAACAAGATGGTTGATTCTAAGCAGAGGAGACTACACAGAAATGTATGTCAGAGCTAAGATAAAACATATCCTGAGTCAAGTAACAGCAATTTTATATTACCCTTTTCTTACGTTGAATGTTTCATGTTATTACTTTTTTTTTTTTTTTAACTTAGAAGGACATGACTCGGAGTGCTTTATGGTTCATTGCTATTTGTGGTTTTAAATGAATGGGCCAAATATGATTCTAACTGGGTGATAAACAGTTGCTGGTTTTTCTCCAAAGCTATACTAGGTGTTTAATATAATCCTGTTCTCTTTCCATACACTGGGTAGGATGATTCCATATGTGTGTTTGTCTAAATATACGTGTGTGTGTGTGTGTGTGTATGCATTTGAGTTTGCTCTATAAATAAGTGTAAAAACAAAATTCAGTGTTCTGGACACTATTTTTAGATACAAAAAAGTTATGGGAAAGAGTTGGAAACCTTGCTCTGAGAAAATGTCCTGATAAACAGTTCCCAGAATCTTGCTGAGGATGGTTAAAGAGATGATTTATATTTTGCCATTTTTAGAGACGTTTTCCTAAAAATATCACTCAGAGTTTTTGGTTTACTGTCTACATGAGAAGGAAAGTAGAGAGTTTAGGGAAGCATGATTAAAAATAGAAAAGTTACACATATGTATTTAAATAATGAAGATATCATGTATTTATAACAATCTCTTTTCCTTAGTCCCGTTGTACAAAAGTTATCAAATATCTTGGTAAAATGTATTTGGGCTAAATTCTATTATTATAACAAGGAAATATGCATGTATTTTTGCCCATCCCAACTCATCTGTAGGATGTTTTTCCATTCATTCGATCTTAGTTTATTAATGATAATTTCACAGGTACAGTAGAACATCAATAGCATGTTTTTAAGTTCTGTCTTTTGCTTGTATCATACATTGTTAAGATGTACAACCTGATACATGTTTGATAGGTTCACAGGCAGTCAATTAGATATTTAAAGCACATAATATTCTTACTATACCTGTGGGATATTTTAAAATAGTCTTTGGTATTCTTGAAGTGGTCCTTGATACTCATTCTTTATCACCCATTCTTTACCACTCCATAATTCAGATCAATAATTCAGGTCCAACTTAGGCTTTTGAGTGTGACAAGCTAATTTAATATGAAGCCATCTGATGCCCTATTAGGACTTCTGTATCCTCCTCAATTAAAAATAAAACACTATATAAGACCTGGAAGGGCCAGGGTTGGACTAGTCAGTGTGAAGGGATACTAAAAAAGTGAGGTGGGTGGAGATTTTGCTCCATCTTGTATATTTCATTCTAGATATGTATTTCCAAAACAAGTTTTTTTTATAAGCCAGAAAAAGAATTTTAAATGGGGCAGGTGAATACTTTCCATGTAGGGAAAGAAAGCTAGGAACTGGGAGTATCTTCAAAATAAGAAAGTAATGCTTACTAACTTTCCCTCCAATTTCCAAGATCCTCTGAGTATTTGAGGGATGACTTGGGTAAGTGACAATGGCTCTCTCTTGTCCTTACAGCTGGAAGACCCAGGGGAAGGCCAAAGCTCAGGTGCCCACATGATCAGCACAGCCAGGGTACCTGCGGATAAGCCAGTACGCATCGCCTTCAGCCTCGATAATGCCTCAGGTACGCTCTGCATGCAGGGAGAGGGCCACCTCCCTGCCCGTCACCGCTTTGCGGTCATCTTTTCCTGTTCCACAAAGGGTGTTTAAAAATGGATGCCTGGGGATGCTTGGGTGGCTCAGCCGGTGAAGCATCTGCCTTCAGCTCAGGTCATGATCCCGGGGTCCTGGGATCGAGCCCTGCATCGGACTCCCTGCTCCACGGGAAGCCTGCTTCTCCCTCTCCCTCTGCTGCTCCCCCTGCTTGTGCTCCCTCTCTCTGGCAAATGAATAAATAAAAAAAAATCTTTAACAAAAAGAAAAAATGCATGCCTGGCATGACCTAATGATGGGGCGTGTGATTTTTCATCAAGCATTGTCGGAGCGTGGCTTCCAGAAATGCCTCTGGTGATGCCGCCCAGCCTCCGATCCTCTGGGTGCTTTAGCATATTTCTCCTTCCTTTTTACTTTCCCCATTTAGCTTTCTTTTATTATAAAATTCCCAGGGCTATAACAATTCCTAATGATTCCAATGTATGTCATCACTGAAACTGTGTGAGGAGACGTTTATTAAAGCGCTGGCAGTTGGTTAGGTGATGTAAAAATATCACGGTTCCAGCAGCATTTCTTTTTTTTTTTTTTTTAAGATTTTTATTTATTTATTCATGAGAGACAGAGAGAGAGACAGAGGCAGAGGGAGAAGCAGGCTCCCCGCGGAGCAGGGAGCCCGATGCAGGACTTGATCCCAGGACCCTGGGATCATGACCTGAGCCAAAGGCAGACGCTTAACCGACTGAGCCACCCAGGCGTCCCCCAGCAGCATTTCTTGGAGCCCAAGTTCCAAAGCCTGGTTTCTCGCTGGTGCTTCCACAGTTCAGGCTGAACAAACAGACTGCAGCCAGAGTGATGAATGGGACAGGTGAGGCAGACCCTCTTGAAATAGTAAGGTCTGAGGTGAGGCTGCCATAGTTGGAGTCCTTTGTCATGACTCCCTTCAGTGACCCCTTAACACACATATGGAATTACACCACCTATGACGGGGACCCCAGGTGGTGTGAGGTCACAGACGTGAGGAGGGGAACTCTTGGATCTCTGTCACTGGCATCAGCCTTGGCTCTCAGTCTGTCATCGCTTAAAATCCACAATCACACGCTCAAACAACATTACTGTTCCAACCTTGGGTCTTTTGGGGGCGGATTCTGTTTACCTATCAATCGATCAATCAATCAATCAGCCATCTATTTTTCTTCCTACACTGCCCATGTAGGGGTAATATTTTAAGAAGTAATAATTGACAAGAAGCAAGTTCATCCCTAAAATAATGCAGAGTAAGGATCTGGGCTCTGTGAAGTCTGGCACTCTACAGCCAATTCAGGCTTTACTTACACCAAGCGATTATGGTGGTGGCCCGCCTGCCCCCGTCTTCCTGGGTTGTGCAGCCCCCAGTGGAGGATTTGTTCTAGAGTAGGATGAGGTGAAGCCTTGACTCTTCATTGTCTGTGCTTTCACCCCTCTTTCCCTGGCCTGCTGTTGTCCTGTTTCTCCACTCGGGTTGCCTTGAAACACAACGGTGAAGGGAAATCCTCCCCAAAGGCAAACCAATCCATCCCAACAAAGAAATGATGACTAACATTAATTGCCTTTCTTCTGTATTACGCATTCATATGTATTATTTCATATCTCTAAGATAACCATGCAACGTAGGGGCGCCTGGCTGCCTCAGTGGGTAGAGCATGTGACCCTTGATCTTGGGGTCCTGAGTTCAAGCCCCATACTGGGTGGAGAGATTACTTAAATAACCAAGTAAATATTAAAAACAATAACTATGCAATGTAGACATTAGTATTGCCAGTTTGCAGACACAGAGCTTGAGGTCCAAAGACCACACTGTTAGTAGGTAACAGAGTTATGATTTAAATGCAGGTCTCTAGACTTATGAATCTGAACTCTATTATTCTATATTACTACTCTAAAAAGAAAAAGAAAAGCCCCTCCTGCTTTTATGCATTTCATAAATGTAAGATTTTGAGGAATAGTTCATGCTTGAGTGGCTAGCTTTCAAGACAGATACATGTAAGCTCCCAAATCTGGGAGAAAGAAGTATAATTTACTTCCTTGTGATCATGTCCCATGTGAGCAGAACAAGTGTTGTTACAATCAGCAGTCTTACAAAGACGATTTCAGTATATAAAGCTTATTTATTCCAAGCAATATTATTATATCATAATTTTGGACGAGACAAATAAATATACTGTTTCTTCATCTTTATTAATTTATTAAGATTTTATTTATTTTTGGGAGAGAGAGAGAGAGAGAGAGAATACGCACGAGCAGGGGAAGGGGCAGAGGGAGAAGCAGAACTCCCCACTGAGCCAGGAGCCCGATGTGGGATTTGATCCCAGGACCCTGGGATCATGACCTGAGCCAAAGACAGACGCTTAACCGTCTGAGCCACCCAGGCACCCTCCTCGTCTTTATTTTAACAAAATTTTTTTTAAAGATTTTATTTATTTATTTGACAGAGAGAGACACAGCGAGAGAGGGGACACAAGCAGGGGGAGTGGGAGAGGGAGAAGCAGGCTCCCCGCCGAGCAGGGAGCCCGATGCGGGACTCGATCCCAGAACCCTGGCATCATGACCTGAGCTGAAGGCAGTCGCTTAACCAACTGAGCCACCCAGGCGCCCTATTTTAACAAAATTTAATTTATGTACAAAAAAGAGCCATGGAGAGGTGAATCTTGATCTTTGGGTTGCATAAATAGATTCTTCCTTGAAATACAAAATACACAACTTGTCATTAATTTGCCACCATCCTTTGAAGGATATCGGCCCCTGACTAGGAGCTCTTGTATGTTTTTTTAACCAGTCAATTTAGATTGATTCGTTCCAGTCTTTCAAATGTCCCAAGAATGCCCACTTTTGAAATTCATGTTTTTTAATATGGTAGCTTCAAAACGGGGTTGTCATTTATTTATTTATTTTATTTATTTATTTATTTTATTTTATTTTATTTTTTTTAAAAATTTTATTTATTTGAGAGAGAGAATGAGAGACAGCACAAGAGGGAAGAGGGTCAGAGGGAGAAGCAGACCCCGCGCTGAGCAGGGAGCCCGATGCGGGACTCGATCCTGGGACTCCAGGATCATGACCTGAGCCGAAGGCAGTCGCTTAACCAACTGAGCCACCCAGGCGCCCAAGGGGTTGTCATTTATTTCAAGTAATTCCTACTCTCTAGTTCCACAAAAAGATGCTTGGGAAGATTTATAAAGAAACTGCTAAAATTAAAAAAGAACTTTTTCCTATGATCTATGTGTCCTCATATCTCTAAAAAGGCATCTAACTAGAGAATCCAAGGCAGGAGTGGGTTTCTGTGTTTCTCAGCCTTTCTTAAAATAATGACCTGAGAGCACTCACCAAAAATACATGTTCCAAGGCCCTACTCCTATATATTCTGGGGCAGTAGGGACAGATGGAGGTCCAGCAATCTGTATTTCTGCATGCATATGAAGTTGTGAGTGCACAGAAAGATGCTTTGCAGATATTTGGAGACACTCCCTCTGAATTCTTGACTAGGGAGCCCGTGGAGTGTCACGGAGAACAACACTTGCCATCACGCATGCTGTGCATGCCTTTTGAATTCCAGTGCATTCTGGACCACACATTTAGGGGGAAAACAAAGGCAAGCATCCTAGATTTCCATAGTAAATGGGGAAACTAAGATGGAATTTTGGTAAGTAATTCCATATTTATGGATTTATCACTCAGGGGTAAGCAGAGTCCATGAGAAAGGAGTGCTCATTCTTTTCATTATATTAGGCTTTTTTTTTTTTTGCATATTTTTCTGAGATGATTTGGTGTAGAGGTTAAGGACATAGGGCTTGGAGTCCTCAAGACATGGTTTCTAGACCCATCTCCATCGCTATTTGTGTGATCTTGGGTAAGTCACTCAATTTTGCTGAACTTCAGTTTCCCACAAGGTGTATATAGTGATAATTCACACAGTGGTTGTAAGAATTAAATAAGACTATATAGGTAAAGCATTTAGCATAGTGCTTGACACAAATTAAGGACTCGACTGGTCCCTGTATCTATGATAATTGATTCTGGAGTATTAAGGAGAATATAAGCATCTTAAGCAGTTTTAAGGATTTGGGGTACCCCTGCCTCTCCTCTTATCAATTAGCTGAACTTAGTTTCTATGCTTTAGTGCTCTCCCAAAGGTGAGTGAGATGTGCAAATACGAAGTATGGCATGATCCCTCCTGTGGGTTTCATAAGGCAAAGAGAGTTGAGGAAAAATCTGTGTCACCCAGAGCAGATGGGAACAGCTTCTTGGGAAATGTGATAGTCAACCTGCTCTTGAAGACAGGTGGGGTATTGACAGGCAGTGTAGGAAAGGTGCCATCTCTGGGTACCAGGTACCAAAAATGGGGGCTATCCAACTTTTAACCATTCTTCCTTTTCCTTTCAAACAAAAAGACTGAGCAAAACCTAAGAGTCAGGAAGAACATGATATATCCATCAAATAGTAAAATTCTTGTCAACTGGAGCAGAGGTTTGAACGGTGGAAGAGTGGCATGTCATTTAACGAATGATGCTTTGAGCTTTACTTTGAATATCTGTGTATATAGCCATCAACTAGAGTTAACAATATAATCCTAAAAGTTCAACAATAGAGTTTGGATTTGATCAGGAACAATCGAGTGTCAAAAGTTCTTGAGCAAGGAAATGATAGGATGAAAATGGTAAATGTTCGATTGGTGGAACAGTCTGGAATGTGTAGAGATGAGAGAATGGAAGAGGCTTTTTATAATGGTACAGAGACAAAGTACTGAGTGCCTGGATCAGACGATGGAATGGGATGACTGAATTCAGAGTACATTAGGAAGGGAGGGTTGAAAGGACTCGGTGACAGACTGGCTCTGGATGGGGAGTTGATCATGGCTTATTGATGGCAGAATGTGCCACAAGACTCCAAATAGACTGTGGACCTCCAGGGGCTTAAATACAGGAAGCAAATTTTTAAGGGGGGAGAAAAAGCCCTTTAAAATACAATCACCACTTCTAGCCTATCATCAGAAGCCTTCATTAAGTAACACTTAGCTAACCACAGTTCCTGGAGGCAGCAATGGCTATTTTTAACAAACTAATGATATGATTGACATTACTTCTAACCTGGGAATTCCAAAGAGTTAACTTTCTAAATTGGGACATTCATGGAGTTAGTTTTCCCAATAGAAAATATGCAGAAGAGAAACATGAATCCCATCTCTTGGGTTATTAGAGAATCACTGGCTCTTCTCCAGCTGGAGAGAATGTAGAGTTGGACTGACATGAGGATTTCATGTTCATTACTTGAGAGTTTTCTTTATTTCAGTCAAGCTATAAAATCTGCTACACTCAAGTGTGAATTTAGACCTTGGCTGTAGGATTCTTTTGGTGGTTGTTGTTGTTAAGTTTTTAGGGTTTTTTAAAGAAGGAGTCAAGGATACTAGTATCAGCCCAGGCCAGTAGCTTTCAACATTTTGTTTTTAAAAAATTCTTTCAAGCTATTAGAATTTTTCATATCTGGGCTTGAATTAATCATATGACATTTAGTTAAAAAAAAAATCCAGGACCCATTCTGTTGAGATCTCTTTTAAGTAGTACTATTCTCCTTACATATCAGGGTGTTTGTGTGGCAGCGGGAATCATGTGGGGCAGCTGAAAGAGTGAACGTTGAATCTAATTTCACTGGACGTTGTGTGAATGTCGAATGTGCACAAACTGGTTCTCAGCAAAATCGTGATGCCGGTGAAGTGTCTCTTGTCATTGTTGCCTTCCTTCAACTTTTTCTACCTTTGGTACCTTTAGGTATTATTTCCCTCCCCCTCCTCAGGGCCCTAATGTGTCCTGTCTTCTCTTTGCTCCATGCTCTCAATCCTTGTTCCCTGGAAAGACTCTGGAAAACCTCATTCCCACTAAGCATTAAATGAATGAATATTGAGGTTTACTTTAAAAAAAAAAAATCTCTCGGAGTGTTTTTTCTTTTTTCTATTATTATTATTATTTTTTTAAATATCCACAGGGGAATCGGTAGGAAGTCAAGGGTTAAAGCTCCCCCTGGAATTTTGCCAGCCAGTGAAGAGTGAGGATGATCTTTGGGAGAATAGGGGCTCGGGGAGCCTTTCTGAGCTCTTTCAAGTTCACCTTTCCTAACTCTGACCCTGCCTCCAAAGCTGTCTCAGCACGCTGGGACAGCAAGCAGTCAAACCCCCTCATAGGTCCGGTGGGAGTTGAGGGGGGAGGAGTCTCCTATATTTACATCTTTCATGAAGCACAGAGTTGAGAACCACAGTAGAAATGTAATCATTAAATACTATAAAATCAATAATACAATATCTGTAACCACTTTGAGTTTGTTATTCCGATATCAGATGAAGGTTCTTTGAGATACAGCTGGATTTATCAGTTGGTATCTGGTGCTTAAGGCCCCCAAAGCCGGACGGAAGTCATTGTTTGTTGAATACCTAGATGCTTTTACTTATATCATCTCATCAATTTAGACTGGTAGCAACTCTGTGGGAAGATGTCATTATACCCATTTCACAGATGTGGACCATTGGCTAAGGGAGGTTAAGGAACTTGCCTCAAATCAAGCAGTTAATAAGTAGTAGGAAGGGATTCAGAGCCGGGCCCTTGGGGCCGTTTTTGCTTGATTACCCATTTGAAGGTAAGGACCATGTAATGAGAGAGAAACATGATTGTTTCTGACAGCAAAGAGCTTCCTCAACAGCCATGGGAAATGGTGGAGAAAGGTTAGTTCTGGTATGTTTTCATAGAGCAGGAAAGAGGAAAAGTAGAGGTAAGTTTTATTGGGGGTGTGCTGAGAAATAAATATACCTCCCCCTGGCTCTTTTTGAAGCAAATGTTTCTGGGCAAATATGTTATAAGCTAAATAAGTAAAAATATTCTTACAAAAAATAAATTGGTAAGATTCACAAACTCTTAGCTACAATAATAGTGGCTAGATGAATGTTTCTAAGAAACATAAAACCTGTCTTTAAACTGAATCAGGTCTCTCTATGTGGAGAAATCTCATTCAGTCTGTTTGATGTATGATTTTTTTTTCAAAGATTTTATTTATTTATGTTGGTGGAACAAGCAGGGGGAGGGGCAGGCAGAGGGAGAAGCAGGCTCCCTGTTGAGGAAGGAGCCTGATGGAGGACTTGGTCCCAGGACCCTGGGATCATGACCTGAGCTGAAGGCAGACGCTTAACCGACTGAGCCACCCAGGCATCCCTTGATGTACGATCTTGTTTGTAGGTACTGGCTGAGGTGACATGATGATTACTATTAATTATAAAGAATTGGCAATCTGTTAGGTGTCAGACCAAATCGCTGCCTGTACCTGTATCCATGTCTGTACTTTTAATTTGATGGCCCTGAAAATCCAATGTGTATTAAAGGGTTCACACATCCAGTGTTTAACAAGCAGGAAGCAAAATTTCAAAAAGCTTTTGATGTGTCTCAAAATGATGTGATGTTCTAACAAGACCCAAGGTATACAGACATGTTTAAAAAGTTTTTTTTTTGATATATTAGTAATGTAAGTTGGCAGCCTTAGATCACTTATTTCTAAAACTAAAATACGAATCTTGATTTAGATTTAAAATGAAAGTACTCAAAGACCTTTCATGCATAAATTAACATTTTAAAAATAATATTTCATTTGGAAAGTGTTTGCTTTGATAGGGAAGTAAAAGGGAAACCCTTCTTAAATTCAGATTTAAATGAAGACAGAAAACCCAGGAGACGTGAGGTTGTGGCTGCACCAGGGAAATCTTTCTTAACCGGCATGGGGAGAGCTAAGTAATCAGAAGCAGTGATTCTCACCCTGCCTCCTGTCTGTATTATTCAGATGAGAAATAATACCTTCAACCCTCACCATCATACACATACTCTCATATGCACACATCCACGTGCAGGTGCCTTGCCCCCCATTACCCCTTTGGTTGGGTTTATGCTGAAAAGGAATGGAAAGTAAGCTCAGTTATATTAAATATTCATTATTATTACTGATTATTTCCTAGGTGCCCGGCTTTAGGCTGAATGAATTGACATATGCATTCCTTTACTAATAAGTTTTTGAGACAGAAGAGGAGAAACCAAGTCTCGAAGAGATTATGTTGGTTGTCCACATTAAAAAAGTGGCTGACCTGAGCCCTACAGAATGTGGACTGACCCACTGTGTCTTGAGTGGTTAGAAGCTTTCACAGTTCCAGTAACCTTTTTGCATGAGCCTTGGCACCCTAGCTGTTGCCCAAACCCATCTGCCTCCTAAGTGTGAGTCTGTTCCCAGTGCCCGAAGGATTATCTTCAGGACTCCAGCGGGCAGGATAGCTACGTAATTTGTGGAGGCACACTACTAACACCCAGGGCTACTTGCCCAAGAATTTCAAGTACTCTCGCTAGAACATTACACCAGGAGCCGCACCTGGGGGAAGGGCTCTGTGTGTCTGTGAGCACACGTGCCCCTGGGGCCAGCCCGGACTGCAGAAAATGCAGTCAAATGGAATGGATTCTGGGCAGGGCTGCCTCTTGAGTTTCTGGCTGGGGAGTGGGGTGGGGCTTGGGAATGCCCTCTGAGCGTGGTTTATCTCTGTCCTGAGGTCTTCTCTGTGCGGAAACCTAAACTCTTCCTGCCAAGGATTTGCCCGCAGTTATGCCCGGGTTGGAGAGCCCAGTGGAAGGGGGAGATAATGGATCCCAAAGTCCGGTCAAGATATTGCCTAGAACAGTGGTTCTCAACTGCTGCTTTGCAGGCCTGGTCTGGCTTTGATGGAGTCGTCACTTCTCCGAAGTACGACGAAAGAAAAAAGGGCACGGCAGTGAGGTTTTCTTGATGTGTGTTTGCTTTTGTCTCTAAAGCTAAATTTATCCATTATAATGGACACTTTTCTATGATTATGTTTGTCTTAAGATTTGGGGGCTAAAATGTTCTCTCTGTCATAAAGAGACACTAATGATACATGGTAGGTGTTCTGAGTCATCTTCACCAGCTGAATAAAAAGTTGGACACTCTAAGGCATGATTCCCAATGTTTTGAGGAAAATTTCACTGTCTCATGAAATACAAAAGTCGGGGAGCTCATGGCCCAGAAAGCGAAGAAGAGCAGAGTAGTATAGGGAAGAGCCCTGCGCTGGGAAACACCCCTTAGTCTTACGAGACTCATTTCCTTTGTTGGGGCCCTTGTCCTTTGCTCTGCACGGAGTCCTGGACCAGATGATGGCTTAGCCCCGTCCAGCTGCAGCATTCTCTGAAAACTCTGACCACATAGCTCTCATTGCTAAATAACAGTGAGGATTTGGATTACAGACCCAGTAGGTTCCACTTATCTGATTCACAGAGGAACAGAGAGAAGACAATTTAAGGAAATCTGAAACAGAATAACCACAGAAGCAACTCAACAGCTGTTCCAGGGATGCTGAGACTATGTACTATGGCATGTCATAATGGTTGGGATACCAATAAGAAAGTTCTATCTTAAGTACCATTGACTTAGTCACGTGTTTTGCAAAACAGGCAGCGAACATCTGCTTATCAAAAAAACAACAACAAAAAAACACCCAAAAACAACCCTTTAAATTCTTTCCTTTATATTCTGTTCTTTAAAAATTTTTAGGATGCATTTTGCTTGGTCCACTAAAGCCCACAGTGGCGTTTTGAAAAATGAAGTCAGTGAATTATTTTTTTAAATAATAATACATTAAAAAAACATGACAAAGTGATTTGCCAATTTAGCAAGAGCCTGAGTCCCTGCCTCACACATCAAAGGCATTCAATGACTATTTGGTAAATAAATATATTTTAATAAAAATGTACTTGCATTCTGATTTTGTCATATTATAAGCATATCTGGTAACTGCTCTCCTTTAAAAAAAAAAAAGCCAAATTTGCCAGAGAGAAGGTCTCTTCTCTTGTATAGCTACTGTACAATCCACTTTGTGCTTCTGAATTGTCAAAACAAACCTAACTGCTCTCAGGAACGCCGATCCAATGTCACTGTCAAAATGTTTTACAACGATTTGGCCAAATGTTGGTGGAACAGCTGTGCTACTAGTCTGTCTGAATCATTTTCCTTCTTTCCTTTTGGCCCAATCCTGTGATTCATCATTCTGCTTTTAGAATACTTGCCTATTTTTAAAACCAGTCAAAGAAGGCAGCCGCTGTTTAAAAGAAAACACACCGCACATCAACTCAGAGCAGCTTTGTAAGCAGCTTTGCAAGCCCTGAAATTTCTGGCCGGCAGGGATGCCAGACGAACCAGATGGCATCAGGCAGTGGAAGGCAGGCCTGGCTTTCAGACTCTCGGTCGTCTCCTTACATCTGTCTTCGGTTTTCTTATTTCCGCTGCCGTTTCCCGCTTGGATTAATCCAACGTGAACCTTCTTTAACCAAAGTCTTATCTTTATTTTGCTTGTCATTACAACATCCATTACATGTTTCTTTTTTTTTTTTTTAAGATTTAATTTATTTATTTAATTGACAGAGAGAGAGAGAGACAGCAAGAGAGGGAACACAAGCAGGGGGAGTGGCAGAGGGAGAAGCAGGCTTCCTGCTGAGCAGGGAGCCCAAGGTGGGGCTCGATCCCAGGGCCCTGGGATCATGACCTGAGCCGAAGGCAGTTGCTCAACCAACTGAGCCCCCCAGGCGCCCCTCATTACATGTTTCTATGTCAGTGAGTTAGACAATTTTTTTTTTAACTCAAGAAATCCAATCTTCAGCCTCGTCCACAAAATTATCAGCATGTTTACCTATAAGTGCCACGGTTTGACTATAGGTGATGATGTAGATTTCTACAATGCGGTGTATTAATTCTGGGGCATACCTGTATTGGCTATTTACTTTACTACAGTGAAGCCATTGAGTAACTTGCTTCTTCTTTTTTGTAATTAAGCAGGAAGGAGTGTGACTTCACAGGCAGCAAGGTGGATTAAATCCCAGGAAGCCTTGAGCTCCCTTCCTGGCTGACTTTTAGGATTCTGGAAGGCACTATCTATTCTGGTACTTTACAGAAGTGGTTTCTCCTTCTAACAAGTGCCTGTTCATCTGTGATTATTAGGGGTGGGATGCCAAAGTGTAATAGGTTCCCATTTACCTGGGTCAAGTTGTTCTGGCCTCGAACTCAATGAACTGACATAATCATGATGTCTGGCTTATTGATATTTTATTGAGGTACATTTAAATGTGCCTTAGACCCAAATCAGGTTACAAACGACAGCTTTCATAATGAAGGCTACCTGTAAAGGGTCGGTAGCAGCAAGTGAATATCTCTGTCTTTTGGCCAACTGTTTGCAGATGAAGGGGTGGACTTGAAGAGCCACAGTATCTGGCAGAAGTTGTCATTCTGAGTAGGAAGAGAGCCCTGAGAGGGCCTGGGGATCGGATCTCCTTGTGTCCTCTTGATTCAGTCCTCCAGCCTGCAGCAAGGGTCTTGGGGAGCGTTTCCCCATTTCTACCTCCTGTGTGAAGCAGAACAGAGTTAGTGAAACTGTGGGCAGCCACAGTCTGGCACAGGAAAAAGTGGATGCAAATTGGGCGATGCGTTACCATTGTCTTAAGCCACTTTTAAATGCGAGTATTATTATACTACTCTTGGCTAAAATATACCAGAAGCTATTAACTGCTGTGACCCTTGAGGTGTTTGGCAGAGGCAAAGACTGTCCTTGTTTGAATTATCTTCCTGGTAATTATCTTTGGTGCCTTCAAAGAACTGTACTGCCTGAGAAGCCAGGAGCTCCTTGCATGCTGAGTTTTATTCTGGACCATGCTGTCGAGGAGTTGGGAGAGGAGACTTGTTCTGGCATCGGGTGTGGCCCGTAGCACATGCTCTTGTTCAAACAGAACAGCACATTTTTATAAACAGATTTGGTTATGATAGTGAGAACATGAAAGCCATGAACTTTCTTTTTTTTAAAAAAATTTTTTTTTTTTAAGATTTTATTTATTTGCGAGAGAGAGAATGAGAGACAGAGAGCATGAGAGGGAGGAGGGTCAGAGGGAGAAGCAGACTCCCCGCCGAGCAGGGAGCCCGATGCGGGACTCGATCCCGGGACTCCAGGATCATGACCTGAGCCGAAGGCAGTCGCTTAACCAACTGAGCCACCCAGACGCCCCTGGCCTGGAACTTCTTCTTCTTCTTCTTTTTTTTTTAAAGATTTTATTTATTTATTTGAGAGAGAATGAGAGAGAGCGAGCACATGAGGGGGGGAGGGTCAGAGGGAGAGGCAGACTCCCTGCCGAGCAGGGAGCCCGACGTGGGACTCGATCCCGGGACTCCAGGATCATGACCTGAGTGGAAGGCAGTCGCTTAACCAACTGAGCCACCCAGGCGCCCGAACTTTCCTTTCTTTGTTACAGTGTAAAACAGATTTGGTTTTTAAACAATTCTTTAGCTTGTCTTTTGTCTTATTCTCATAGTCATCTGTCCCGGGGTAGGTGTTGCCAACATGGAGGGGATGGGAATGGATGGCCTAGCAGAGCCAGAGTCCGCCTGGACATATGAGGTTCTGCTGACAAGGGGCTGTGCTCTAGTCCTGTGGCTGGGTCACAGTATGTTCTCGAAGACATTTGGGGGTGACTTGGGTATTTTAGGCCAAACATCTCTCAGGTTTCCTCGGATGCTTCTGAGAACATCTTCTGATCCATTGACACCTGCCGCCTATTGTCTGTCAGTCAGTGTAAGGCATTTGGGGACAGAGTGGCCATGGCTGTCTTCGCTCAGGTTCCCCCACATCAAGGCAGTGCACGGGGCCTCATGTGGGGACTGCTGCCTGCCGTGCAGGGAAGAACCCCCTGCCTGGATTGCTCCCTGTTGCTCACCGGAACCCAGACGAGGCTCTGGGTAACTGCCTGGTGGTGGTGATTTGTGGTAAGGACATCAAAGCCCCCATTGGAGTCACTCAGAGTAGAGCTTCTATTTTTCACTAACACATTCTTCTGTCCCATTGAGGTTGTTCTGATCACCTCATTAGCGCCTTGTTAAAGCACTTTCCTGCATGCCAGGGAATCTGGTTTTGGCTACCATGAGAATATTGTGCTTCTTAATTATAGAGCTTCCAGACTGGACAGTTGAGGATTCTGATATTTGTTTGCAAAATTTTGGCCAGGCCAGCTATGCTCTCCAGGCTTCTGTTTGTACCAAAAATGAACAAGATTGTCTTCTGTATTCTCTGTGTCCCCACCTGAAGTGATGAGAATAATTAAAGCAGTATATACTGATGATTTAATTGTATAAATCCAAAGATGGTGAGAGCAGGACGCCTACCAGAAGAGAAAGAGCTCTATAGTGAAGAATCCTTTTATTTTCATGTTCTAGATGATACGCCTCCTGAAGACGCCATTCCTCTGGTCTTTCCAGAATTAGACCAGCAGCTACAGGTAAGGATCTATCCAGAGTCTTTCCTTTTTCCTCTTTAGCTTCACAAGATATAGTGAATGCACAAGGGACCTCACTGAGAAAAGACTGACTTGGAGACAGAGTGGGGAGTTTTCAAGTCATCAAGGATTCCGTTTCTAGAGCTCCAAAGTCATGTAACTCGCATGTAATATGCCTGTCTGCGTATCTGGCGATAACACCAGAATATGCAGAATTTACAGCGTAAGCAAGCTCCTATGTATCAGGAGCTCTGGAGCCTGGGAGCAGGGCTGGTTGCCATTGCCCCTGTGGCCCATTTTGATGAGTGATGTAGTGGTAAACTGTGCAGAGGTGACTTGTAATGGGCGGGGGTGGGGGTGGAGGGGGGCTTCAGAATAATCTTCTTTTCTCTCCTCCGCCCCAACCCCTCCCCAGTCCTCTGACAACTTTCAGTAGAATATAATTATTTTAAGTTAAACATTCTGAATACTGTCTGGTTTGATCTGCGAGAAAACTATTTTGTGTGTGTAGTTTACAGATGACCTATCAAAGAGATCCCATTTCAGTACACCAGAATCATTTGAAAGGAGCTAATTTATGACATTTCAATTTTCTTTAGATGATATATGGGGATTCCAGGCAAAGATGGCTTTAGGAAGAGGTTCGGTCCGAAGACCTGAATACTGGCCGTGGGCCAGACGTGCTCCTGAGTATCTCACTTTGCAGTCACACTTAGACAAATCTAATAGGGGTCTTGAATCCTGCGCACAGACATTTACTTAGTCACTACTTTTTTTTTTTCCCTCTAAGTATTGATTTTGAAAGCCTTTAGGCTCTGCAACCTCTACCACCTATCAGGCCTGATGTCCCCCATTGTCTTACACCCAGCAGTTCTTCCCATTTGTGGGTGTGACTGGTATCCTGAAGTCATTCACACGTGGGACCCCCAGTCCTGAACAGCCCTTGACAGAGGTGGGAAGAACCAAGAATGAGCCCTTGTGCAATCCAAAACAATGTCCTTTTTGGTGGGTTCCTGTTCTGATCTCAGTACCCAGGGCACTGAGTTAAAAACCTGGAAGTAGCCAGGTCAGATTGGAAGAGCCTGTGTTCCAGTACTAGAGTGGTCTCTAAAAATAAAAAAATTGGGGCGCCTGGGTGGCTCAGTTGGTTAAGCAACTGCCTTCGGCTCAGGTCATGATCCTGGAGTCCCGGGATCGAGTCCCACATCGGGCTCCCTGCTCGTCAGGGAGTCTGCTTCTCCCTCAGACCCTCCCCCCTCTCCTGCTCTCTCTCTCTCAAATAAATAAATAAATAAAATCTTAAAAAAAATAAAATAAAAATAAAAAAATCAACCCAACCTGACTCAGGTGTGACTAGGCTTCTTGGAGGAGTCCTCCTTCTTACCTCTTACCACAGTCCAGGGCATTGTCACAGTCCTCCAACAGACACCCGCTCAACAGACCAGTATCAGTTCTGCAGAGATTACAAAGAGTAGAGAAGGTGGGAGGGTTATGCTGATCACCACCCAGATGTCAAAGGACAGCTCTGTTCGCCTCTAAAATTTCCTCTGCGCTATCAGCCGTCTTATCTCCTCCTTCTCCTGCACCCCATGCAGGGTCTTCAACCCAGTTCCTCTAGCTCCTGATAGCTAACCATATCCCGAATATCGTTTTTTCTCACCATGGAGAAAGACTCAGCTCTCAGTGTGCTTTTCTGTCTGGCATGCTCCACCACACACACAGCTTTCCCCACTTGGATTCTGTCCTCACAAAAGAGCTGTGCATAGGCTGCTGGTGGTATAGTTGGGGTTGTAAAATAAAAACTAGATTTTTCCCCCCGCAGTCCCAGTTTTTTTTTTTTTCTCCTTTATTTTAATGTCACCTCAAAGCTATTTTATTATCATGGCAGTTAGATGAAAATAAGGAGTATGCATGTTTTGGAAATAGAACAGTAAAAACATATTCAGGTTCTGCTTCCTCCATCAAATGATGGATCGTGAATTCTATTTCTTTTGTATTGACAAATTTTTTTTTTTCCTTTGGGAACATTAATGGTCTTCCCTGGTTCATGGATTGTTCTTTACAGGATTCATAGCGCCCCTGGCAATTCTCCAGACAATTTTTCTGTTAGAGCATCTCAAGATCCATTTGGATTTTATGGTTTTAATTCCATTTGACATATATATTAGAAATTAGGCCTATTTATTTATTTATTTATTTATTTTTAAAGATTTTATTTATTTATTTGACAGAGAGAGACACAGCAAAAGAGGGAACACAAGCAGGGGGAGTGGGAGAGAGAGAAGCAGGCTTCCTGCTGAGCAGATTGCCTGATTCGGGGCTTGATCCCAGGACGCTGGGATCATGACCTGAGCCGAAGGTAGATGCTTAACGACTGAGTCACCCAGGTACCCCGAGAAATTAGGTCTATTTAATTATTTTAATCCAACGAGACTATTTCGTCTTCACTGAGCCTTAACAAGATAAGCAGTTGAGAGGCTTCTTTCTGGCTCATGGGTTTTGATCCCCCCATCCCCTACCCTTAAAATATGGTATTGCTTTACGTCTTCATGACTGGAGGGAACATTCCCAACTTCACACCTTAAATCATTTAAATAAGTGCTTGTTTGTTGCGTGAAGGATATGACCAAGTTTGTTATAAACATTTACCAACTGTCAAGCCATTTGGTTAGGGTTGCCTCTGTCCGGGGCGGTAGCCTGCTACCTTTATTCTATACTCCAGGGCATGATTGGCTCAAAAACAAAACAGTGGGAATTGAGAGGGGAAAGCTAACACAGAAAATGACATCTAAAAGCACATTCTTCTTTCCATGCTTAGCATAAGCCTATAAATTTAAGTCATTCTGCCGCAGGACGTCTCTGTATCGAAAGTGATGAAAATGTTTTATGTAGCAAAGGAGCAATCCGTTCTGTGGAGCAGGCCCTCTTCAGAGTCAGTGTCATGTGCTCTCTACACATAGTAATGGTTGACACAGGTGACAAATGTACGCCAAGTGCCTTCTGATTGTCACTATTTGCTCGAGGATAAACGGACTCTTGATTATCTCCACAGGAGCCTTAAAAACTTGCCAAATGAAAGATAGAGGATGCCAGGTGATTACTGCCATCCCTACTCTTTGCATAAGCCTCAGATTTAAATCCCACTGTGCACATTGCGTATTGCTGGGCAAGTGACTCTTCCACGCAAACAATCTCATGTGAGCCTCGCCGTAATTGTGTAAGCTAACTATAATGTCTCCACTTTAGAGATGAGAAACCTGAGGTCAAATTTTGGTCTGAACCAATTTGCTATTTCCACCTCCATCTCAGATTCTGCATCTTGGTAGCTTTCTTTCCCTTATAGCTTTTGGGAAACGTATGGGCTTAAATTACTTTGATAAGTAGCGGGGTTTTTTTTGTTTGTTTGTTTCTGGTTTGCGAGGTTGCCATAATGTGCCTCTAGGACAACCTTGTAAAGTTGGTTCTGACTTTCTGATCTCCATTACACATTCTTGTGTTATAAAATGGAGCTATAAAGTAGCTATCTGGTAGATATTCTCTCACCAATTTGACCCCCTAGATTCTGTTGCTTTGCCAAGAATGTGGACATGTTGGAGCATGTAATTCGTGGTGCTTCTATTTTCACAGAAGCCAAAAAAAGCCCTGTGTAAGAATAGCCGTGACAAACATTTCTCTTGATGTCTCTATTAATGCAAAAGTTGGGCAAGAGACTTTGGGGTAAGGTAGGTGTTAAAAGGAGCATCTCTTTATAATGTTCGTTTGTGGGCCTTAGGCCTCAGCATGGGGGTAATGGGTACATTGATTCTATTTTATGCGGATTCCTTTCCTGGAACTTGGTTTCTAAATTCTCTCTGCCTATTAGAGGCGGTAGTTGGGTTGAGCTGGTTTAGCACACACGTCCAGAGAAAGGAGGCACAATTCTATGTCCACTTCTAAGAATGATGGAAAAAAAATCACTACTTTTCTGTACCAGAATACCTCCATCCTCACCCCCCCAAATAAAGATAACACTGAGATTCAAGGAATAATTTTCTTTAGGCTTCAATTTCCTTCTATTTGAAAACGAGATCATGCCCAACCTCCCTCTTTGTTTTGAAGGATGGTCTGAGTTGGCACCACATTTGTCTTGAAATTTAACCATGTTGCTGTGTTTTGGAGATCATCCTTTGACCTCTAGATGATCCAAAGCTGAGCTGTAATCTGGTTTTAATTGCATTGCAATGAAGAATATGCTTTTATCATCAGGTAGAGATTAGGGTAATGAATAAACCTCAATTTTCTGAACTGCAAAGTGGAGACAACAATATTGATCTCACATTGTTGTTGTGGGAATTAAATGTGAGAATGAATAGATCTAGCACAGTGCTTGGCAAAATAATTGCTCACTTAATGTTAATTTCCTTCTCTAGTGAAATCGTTTTTTTGAATGAAGTATTTAAGAACTAGTAATTTGGGGCGCCTGGGTGGCTCAGTTGGTTAAGCGACTGCCTTCGGCTCAGGTCATGATCCTGGAGTCCCGGGATCGAGTCCCGCATCAGGCTCCCTGCTCAGCAGGGAGTCTGCTTCTTCTTCTGACCCTCCCCCCTCTCATGCTCTCTCTCTATCTCATTCTCTCTCTCAAATAAATAAATAAAATCTTTAAAAAAAAAAAACCTAGTAATTTATTTTTGTATGTGTAAAATGACAAGAGAAGCATCTCTTTGGATATGTGAATAAGGGATAGAGGTTCTGATGCTCTCTTCTTTTCGTTAAGCTAAGGTACTTGGAACAATTTTTTTTTTTAAGCCAAATTGAGCAATAGCTTCAATCCTTCTTAAAGTCCTCCCATCTAATCTGAGAAGACAGTGACAGGTGTCTCTGTGGTACACATTGAACTTGCCTTTTCTCAGACAGAGTCTAGTAAGTCCAGAAACTGATGTCACTTCCACAAATAAACAATTTCCTAGCTTCAGTTGTGTGCTGTAATATCTTGTTATCCAAGCGGTCTCTCCAGAAATTTCTTTAAGGTCTTACATCAGTGTATTGCTTGATGTCTTGGAAAGGAAAATGATAGAAAATGGGGAAGTCTTAGCATTCTGGGACTCTGCTACACTGGTCTTGAACATCCATCTGGAAATGCAATTAAGAAATAATCCCATAGAAAACACTGAAACTGTCTGCATTTTCTTCCTCATACGCATGTTGAAAAGTATCTTATCATTCATTGGCTGCTTGTGACCACATGGAAAATATACGCAGATACCTTGGACCTTTACTATGGTACCTTACTTTTTTTTTTTTGAGAAGCCCGGTAGCCATCCAACAAGATGCCTTGTTGGAAAAGTTTGAGACACTCTTGAGTAATGCTTACATTAATAAAAATGACTTAAATGTCCTTCATTTCAATGTTATAGAAGATATGTGGTATAATGATTATTGTTGACTTTGGCCATCATGTAGATACTATAGAAATGCCATTTTTAAAATATTTTCAGAAGTGTTTTAAATTCTACTATAACAGAGTTTTCAAATACTGCAATTAGTCCTGACGATGTTTTTTTCCATTTAGTTTTAACAAATTGTGCCTGTTAATTCAGGGATATTAAAATGCAACATAAATTTAAACCAGATACCTCCATCCTCACCCCCCACCCAAATAAAGATAACACTGACATTCAAGGAATAAATAAAAAGTCTGCTCAGCAACTGTAGAATATTTAGCTTCCTAAATATAATCTTCTGTGTGGGAAGCTGGGAGAGGAAAATTAAATTCTTACTTTTTTTTAAGTGGATGGGACCAGTAGTATTTGAAGAAGCCAAGTAGAAAACGGAAGTACTTAAGTTGGTTTTGTCCCTTGCAGAGAGATGCTTGGCTGGGTCCTTTCCCACGGGGCACTTTCCAGAGGACGGGAGTCCATTTCAGGAGGAGCTTGCTATAAACCCTGGGCAGAGAGCAGAGATGGGATGGTGTGGCTCAAGCCGGCATTCTTGGAACAGGAGCCTGCGGTTTCTCTCTTACTTCATCTTGTTCAATCTGTCCTGTTGATTGGGGTGGATGGGGGGGGGGTAGTAGCGACTCACTCACACGGTGTGTAATTTAAAGCCCTTACGAGCTCCATCCTCAGGCAGCCGCGGGATGGGGCGGACAGGGAGGAAAGGGGGTGGGGAGCAAGTGCCCTCTCCTGGGCTCTGACCTCATTCAACCCCAATCTGGGTCTTGGAAAAATGTGTTTCAAAGTTGGCTTGAGTTGCTGTTAGGAGAATATCTTGATTTAACCTTCTTAGAACTGGCTGTATCGTGAGTAGGCTAGATACCAAGGCATTGAGTCTGAAGAGTTGTTTCTGCGATCCCATAGGACTCACGCTCTAGTGCACGAAGAATACATTTACCTTTTCACTTTCAAATCAAGTATCTTTGGACTCCTGTCTTCGGAATGCAATAGTTCATCCTTTAGGCAAGCGGGAGAAGTGTATCCAGTGTGGGAAGATGTAGTGTAATTATGGAGAAAATAAGGAAATTTCTTTTTCTCCTGATGTGAAAAGAAATTCACTGTCAACATGAAGAGTTTATTGCTCGCCTGTTCCCAGCACGGAACGATGACTACGAAAGCCTCTCAGATGAGAATAGTCAAAACGAAGCAATGAGCATTAAAGCAAAAACATGTGTAAATTTTTATTCCAAGAATCTAATAGATTTTTTCATTTGGTTACCACCAGTATTATCTTACGTTATTTTTTTAGTTTTCAGTGTGAACATGTGTTAAGCCTATGCATGACTGATTAATTCATGAATGCCAATGTTTCAAATGTCACATGATTTAAACTTATCGATAGCTCCATTTTTGCCCTGGAAACCTGATTATTGTGCTTGAATTTTAGGAATCTTTTTCCTCAGGCAAACAGTTTCATTTTATTCAATGAATGCTAGTGGTCATATATTATGTCTTATTCTGCGGGGGTTATAAGAAGGTAAGAGAGAGTCACCCTCAGTGAAGACCTTAGGATGCTACACACACACAAACACCTAGTATATCATAAAGCAATAACAGTGTTCTATATTGTACAGAACAACATCTCATTACCTATAGTTCTACTTTTTTGGGGGGTATAAACCTAAATATCTTAATACTCTTCTTCACCAGAATTCCTGTTGGGATGCAAACCATATGTATTTAAAAAATCCATATGGGATATGGATTTTAGGCTGGGATAAACGTCAAATACCTTCTAACGACAGCACTTCCTGCTGTCAGGGGGCACTTTGTTTTGTCTAATGACATTTAGGGTTTGTGGTGAATGGCTCTAGATATAAAGGGGCGAGAAATTTTATGTTCCCTGGAGAGCAATTTGGGAAGGAGAGAGCATTTGGGTGCATATGAAGTGAGCCTCAGATAGTGAATCCTTGCAGCAATTCTTAGAAGAAGAGTGGGGGCAGCAAGAAACTCTAATGACCATTTTCCTTTTTTGCATTAGCTTTTTAAAAAATTGTGGTGAAAACACATCACATAAATTTTACCATGTTGGTGACTTTTAAGTGTACAGTTGAGTAATGTTAAGTCTATTCACATTATTGTGCAACTAATCTCCAGAACTTTTTCATCTTGCAAAACTGAAACTCTATACCCATTAAATAGCTCCTCATTTCCCCCCCACTTCCCTGCCAAGCCCCTGGCAACTAATGAGATGACTTTACAATGTTGTGGTGGGTTATGCAACATAACTTCCCTCCTTGCTTAAGAAAATCTGCTCTATTCTTTTTAATGCTTTCATACAAATTGGGAGAACTAGAAGTGGTGCCTAGTTATATGCCAGGTTGGGTGAAGACAGAGCTTGCGGGAGCTGGAGGCTTGAAGTGACACCTGGCATCTTTTTATTCCCTGAGACGCTGAACACTAAGTATTTTTGGCTTTTCCTTTTTTAATTAGCACTACTTTTTAATTGTGGAAAACCTTGAAAATAGTGTTATGTGTAAGTAGCTTGATCATCCTGCTAAGAGCATGTGAGGATACTGTATATATCCTGAAATACTCCCTATATTATATACCCTTAGCAGCATGATCACACTACCTATACATAATATCTTCAAATTTCCCACAATTAAGAAGTGCCAAAAAAAAAAGAACAAATGAAAAAACTTCCCACTTAATAAAAAGGATTGCAAGGTAGCAAGCTAAGGGGGGAAAAGACCCCCCTCTTCTTAAGAAAATTATATATGTAAATGTATAGTCTCTTCTTAAGAAAATTATATATGTAAATTTAGGAAAATTATATATGTAACTTTATTACATATTGTTATACGTACACATACACACACACATATATGTAACTTTCATTTTTCCCTTTTGTATCTAGCAGCAGAGGGGATTTCTTCTTGCACATGGCTATGTGCATTTATTTACTCTTAAGGACATAAACCCTTTGCATGGACTCCTAGAATCCTTTGGCTATCACATAGGTGACTATGCTGATTGTGTGACTCAGGGACCTACAAGGGGTGGCAGGTTATGGAATGAGCTGAATATAGTTTATGTGATGTTCGTAAGGACAGGAAATAAGATGCGTAGAGTCTTAGGGCCTTCCAGTGAGGACATGGGGCACAGATGATTTAATAGCAACTTGGCTAGGGTGCCCAGAGTAAATTGTTTTCATTCTCTTTACTGTTATACCTGGTAATTTGCCAGGGTAACAGGTGAAAATTGATGAGGGGGGTGGTGATTTCTAGGACATAGACCAGAAGAGCCAGGAGTTCTGAATTCCTTTGGCAAGAGCTTTGTCTCATGGGGTGCGTTATACTGTAATACTCCTGGGCAGTACTTTTCAATTTATTTCTATAAAGAAAGATGGTAATGGTTCCAACAGGCTGAGTTTATGCTACAAATGTGTTCATGGGGCAGTAGGTAAAGATGCTTCATAATGCAATTATTATTAGATTTTCCATGAATCTGGACATGAGATGTTCCACATGAAGGTAACTTTCAGGCAAATCTATTTCGAATTTTATTTCCTTTAGAAAACCTCTAATCAGAGGCCTCATGATAAATGGGATGGGTCATCTTATCTGTCAGTCAGGCTTTATAGGATTTTATAGAACTTCATAGAATTTCTACTACATCCTGGGTGGGGTTGCTGAATACAACACCCAAAGAAATCTTTGTCCTTGAAGAATATAAAGAGAGGAGCAAGCAGGAAGAAATGCATCACTTCCTAATTTCCGAATATAAAATTAGTGAAAATATGACCTAGTCAGACACATACTCACAGATATAGACTATAACGAGAAAAGGATTAGACCAAAGAGCCCACTTAACAATGAAATTGTATTTCTCAGATAGTATATGCCATTTTCTATAAATAATTGACTAGGGTGATTAAAAAACTCTTTAAAAGACTATTAGCTAGTGTTTCTTAATGTAATGTTTTTAATAATGTGTTGCTAACTAGGAATTAGAATTATAAACTCAAGGAAAGCTAGTTTTTCAAAAAATAATTTCTAGAAAGGAGTAGGATTTTCAACATGTTATGGGTCTAAAGGCTTGTCCTGCTGTCCTTTGTTTTCCCTGTGGATGGGAGAGAAACAAAGACACGAATCCATGCTCTTTGGCCTCACATGTGACGAGCATTGTCTCACTTGGGGTTTGGTCTTTCATGGGGTTTGTTAATCCTTGCAAGCTTTATTTCCAGCCCAGCTTCATTTCTTCAGTTTGTTTGCATCTCTCAGAAAAGAGCCTTTCTTGTAGGGCTACTCCATTCTCCAAAATGAGATTATGCCTCTGGGCTAAAGGCACAGAAAGCAAGCGGTAACTAAAGCAGACCACTGAAATATTTCCCCACCACTGCCCTTCTCTAAAGCAGAGTTTAAGATTTCTGGGGCAGGGGCACCTGGGTGGCTCAGTCGTTAAGCGTCTGCCTTCGGCTCATGTCATGATCCCAGGGTCCTGGGATCAAGCCCTGAATCAGGCTCCCTGCTCGGCGGGAGCCCTGCTTCTCTCTCTCCCACTCCCCCTGCTTGTGTTCCCTCTCTCACTGTGTCTCTCTGTCAAATAAATAAATAAAATCTTTAAAAAAAAAAAAGATTTCTGGGGAGAAGTAGAGAATTATTAGAAGACCTATTTTTACTCCAATGTATGGCCAATAATGAGCATGTCATCGGCCTCCCGGTTCTGGCTCGGGCCTGAGAATGCCCATGAATGATACTGGAAGATGAATGTGGGGAAAGGTCAGCCCCCCTCCCTCTTTTCAGTCAAGTAGAATCAGCCAAACTCTGTCCAGTGTTGACCGACGATGCTATTCTCATGCCAAAAATCTCCCTCTAAAGGACATCAGTAGAGCGAAATCGTTGATAATGTATTCCGATGCAAAGAAGTGGACTGATTTCTTCTTCTTCTTGTTTGTGAAGCCTCTGGCGCCTTGTCATGACTCCGTGGAATCCATGCAGGTGTTCAAACAACACTGCCAAATAGCAGAAGAATACAATGAGGTCAGAAAGGAAATCGCTCTGCTTGAGGAAAGGAAGTAAGTACTGTCCCTTTGAACCCTCTGGCCTCCGAGTACTGCCTACTGGTCACGGACCGGGGGAGGCAGGGAAGGAATGGGCTGAGCGTGAGGGTGAGAGGGAGGGATGGGGGCAAGTGACATTCTGTGGTTCAGAGGTTACTAGGCCACTTCTGTGGATATCATGTTTGATTATAGAAAAGACCCGAATCGAGCTGCTGAAGACAAAATGCTTTACTTTATGGAGTACTGAGAATAGCAGGAGGACTTCCTACCAGAAACTTAATTTTTAAATAAGCATTTTTAGTTCAGGAAATTAAAAATGCCAGAATGCCAGAGTCACACTATGTTTCCTATGGATGTGCCCAAAAGCCCCAGAGAACTTTGGCTTGGAGTGAATTTTGATTAATGCTTAATGGTGGAGTTTCTGCATCAAGTCAAGTCAAGAAGCCAGTGGGACAGATCTTTGGAATAATGTAAATGCATTGGTAGACTAACTGCATTTTTTAGTCCAATAGCCCAGGGAGGTTTTTTAAATTGATAGCTTCCATTACCACTCCAGTTCTGCTGTAGGGAATTACAGAGTTCTATTAATTAAATCATTCTAATTTTACTCACACTTAGCTTTTTCTTGCAGAATTCTCCTTTTTTAATTGCACTCAGTTCTACCAGTGTCTACCCCAGTGATCCCCATATCTTTTATACTTCCAAAGCCTCAGACACCTTTCTACCCTAGCATTGTTTAGTCCATACTTACATATTTATTAGTGAGATCTTTTGATTAATATTTGCATCTCCTACTACATGGTAACTACTAAGTGCTTTTAATCCCTGAAGGCGGGGAGAGTCAGGTGTCGCTCACCATCGTATTTCTGAAACCGAGCACAGTACATGGGATGTAGAGGCTGAATCAGTTTTTGTTGAGTGCGTGACACATAATCAAAACATGTTTTGATTCTTTAACTTTCTGTTTTTTTCCCACTTCCTCTTCCTGAAGTGATACATGGTATGTATTACTTAGTTTTCAAAATCAAAGCAAATGAAATATGTTTTGAGTAATTTATAAAATTCTTGGGACTCTTTGAAGACTGCCCTCCCTGCCCCTTGTCCCCCCAGGATGATGGTTGGACAGAATAACATAGTGGGGAGCAGGATGGGTTGTAGGGTCAGACTGCACTTACTGTAAGACCTCGGTTAACAATCCTTTTCTTACTTCCTTGCTGTGTTATGCTTCAAACATAAAATCATACCTGGACTTATGGCTAAAGGGGATGAAAAAATGTTTATGAGGAGATCAGAAAAACACATCTTCCCCTCATTTATCTGAGACTTTCTTTTTGGTCTGAACGTTCTCATAAATTGGTTGGAATGCTCAGATTGCACATTTGCACGCAATCTGAGTCCTAAAAAAAACCTTAAAGGAGCTGAAGAAGCTTATTAATAATACCCATGGGGAAGTTAAAGGAGGACTTGTATAATCAGTAGCCTATAAATGTATCTCCTCGTGTGCGTGTGTGGGTGTGTATGTGTGTGAACTGTGCTGTTGAGACAGATATAACAGGTAATTATGTATTTATTTGTAAACTCTTCAGATTGAAAGTATTGGAAGACTTCGTTTATTTCAATTAACCCATAGGTGGCCTTTTTTTTTTTTTTTGGCAATGCAAAGCTCACCCGCTAAATTGTATGTTTTGTAAGTTTATATTTTTGGGTGTTTCATTAAAAAATAGGATAACGATGTAATAGTGACTCATGTGGTCTTTTATTGAAAACATATTCCTGCTGTTTCTACATAACTAATCTTATTTTTTCCCTTAAGCCTGTTCGAACTTTGGACTTTTCTTGAAACTATGTTATCTCCCTCCTCTCCCCCCACTTTCTTCTTAAATAATTAGCTAGATGCACGGCAAAGGCCAAATTTTGTTGTTATCTCTTCTCCTTTCTTTTTTATAAAGTCTCTCAATTCCTTTTTCTCCATCCCTGCTTCTGCTCTTTGAGAATAAGACTTGCTGCTCCATATCCTGGTCAATGTAATATTATAACTGGTTTCCCTGCCTATGTTTTCACATTGTTGGAAAAGGACACCAAGTTCTTGGCCTGGATTGCAAGCTCTAGCTCATGATGGCCTCAGCACCCCTGTAGAATGTTCTGCCTCATCCTTCAGCTATATCGGTCTATTCACTCTTCCTGCCTCTGTGCCCTTGCTCATTCACCAAGCTCTAGGTCTGGAGGACTGGTTCCTTCCTCTTTGCATGCCCAAATGCTACCCTCAAGGAGAGCTTAGCCAGTATCCCTGCCCAACCAGTCCACGGGGTTCGTCTCTCTTCCTGGGTGAAAGAAAATACACTGGAATGATTCTTTTTTTTAAAGATTTAATATTTATTTATTTGAGAGAGAGAGAGCAGGCATGGGCAAGTGTTCAGGGGGAGGGGCAGAGGGAGAAGGAGAGAGAGGATCTCTGGAAGACTCTGCACTGAGCACAGAGCCTGAGGTGGGGCTGGATCTCATGACCCTGAGATCATGACCTGAGCCAAAATCGAGTCAACAGCGTAACTGACTGAGCCACCCAGGAGCCCCTGGAATGATTCTTCTGGCATATTTGTGGGCTGGTGTTATCAATAGTTATCTATTTAATTTTATGTCCTGACTTTCTGACTGTGCAGAGTTCCCAACAAACATGGTTACCTTTTAACATCTCTTGGTGTCCCAGTCACCAAGCAGAGGGACAGGTACATAGGGTCAAACATGAGTGAGGGTGATTTTGAGTGACTGATTATAAGACACGGTAATACCCTCTGTGTATACAAACACTGTAACAGATGTGTCATTTGTAATTTGTATGGTCCATATTTAAAATACTGTGTCGATATCAGCAATAAGGAATTACTAAGATAAATTGTTAAAATAGGAAGTATGATATAGCTTATATTTATCAATAAATGAGACTGGTCCTCCAGGGGTTATTGGTGATCATTGTTTTCATTAACACTTTACCGAAGCAAAAATTCATTATGTAACAGGTATTTTCCTGGGGGACATTCTTTGTGTTCAAGCAAGATAAATTAGGTCAAATGGATCTGACCCAAGTCATTAGCTCTCTGTGTTTTGATGATTTGGATAAGAATTTCTTTCCCATTATTTCATAAAGTGTGGGTGATTATGTTGTCTCTGGTGATTGGCTAGCGTGAGCTAGACACAAAGAGAGATGCTAACTCGGGTATTTTAAAAAAGAGTTTTTCTTCAGTGGAACCATGTGGGCACAGGTGAAGCTGAACTTCTCTCTCATCTCCAGAGGGGGTCACCCTGGATCAAGTTTGGGAGACTGCGGAGGAGAGAGAAGAGTTGATTATAACTATTATTTTAAATCATGTCTATTAGATAGATAAAGAGAGTCAAACATTTTCTAGGACTATAAATTCAGCATGCAATGAATTTAATTTAAAGAATCACTTCTGGCTTATTTGATCTATGAAATGCTTGTTCTTACTTTTATTGGATTTTTTTTTTCTTCTCAATTGAAAAAAATGACAATTTTATTGAAGGCTTTAAAAACTTACCAAGAATTCTGACATCATCCAGAATTCCAACTATTATTTCTGCCTCTTTTTAGGCCTTTTTAATGTGAACCGATATTTTTATAGAATTGCATATATAATAAAATGAAATGTGTACATGCTTTTCTCAATAAATGTTGTAAACTTTTAAAATATAACATAGTTTTTTTTGTGGATCTAATGGGAAAAAGTGAGAGGTAGACATTTTATTACTTCTGAAATTTATCACCAGTATTTTGACAGCAAGTTAAAGTATATGATTAAGCTACAATTAGATCTACAATCAGATTTACAATTAGTAAAGGTTGCTTTGCTCCAGATAGGGTATTTTATCTTGTTCAAAGGAGAAACCATTTGTCTTCTGTATATGTGAAACATTGCACCAGATGCAATGGTGTTTAAAAGATTGACTTAGAATGTCAGAAACAGAGATAAACTCTTAGAAACGTCAGGATGAAAAACGTTACATAATTAAAAAAAATTACTCTGGTTTTCGGTATGTTCACAGAGTTGCGCCGCCATCATCACAGTTTTAGAGCATTTTCATCACCCAGGAAATAAACCTTGTACTCCTCCCCCATCAGCCAGTGGCCCCCACTCATCTACCTTCTCTCTATGGATTTGCCTATTCTGAATATGTCATATAACTGGAATCATACACTATATGGTCTTTTGTGACTGGTTTCTTTCACTTGGCACGATGTTTTCAAGGTTCATCCACCTTGTAGTGTGGATCAGGGCTTCATTCCTTTTCATGGCTGAGTAATATTCCATTGTATGGAGAGTCTGTATTTTATTTATCCATCCATCAGTTGATGGACATTTGGGTTGCTTGCCCTTTGGGCTATTATGAACATTCGAGTACAAGTTTTTATGTGGAGGTGTGTTTTCAGTTCAACTGGGTACGTACCTAAGAGTAGAATGGCTGTGTCATGTGATAACTCAATGGGTAAACTTTGGAGGAACTGCCAGACTGTTTCTAAAGTGGCTGCCCCATTTTATAGTCCCACCAGAAATGTATGAAGTTTCTGATTTCTCCATATCTTTGCCGACTCTTATTTTGTCTTTTTGGTTATAGCCATGCTAATGGGTGCAAAATGATGTATCATTGTGGTTTTGATTGATGCTTCCCTGACAGCTGAACATTGTTGAGCATCTTTTCATGTGCTTTTTGGCATTTTTTATGTCTTGGAGAAATGTCCATCATAGCCTTTGCCCATTTTTTTCATTTGGGTTATTTCTCTTTTGATTACGGAATTGAAAAAAATGTTATATAATTTTTGTGGGTCCAGGCAAAACATTAGAAAAGGATTTTCATATGGGAATAACACAAAAATATCAGATCTATATCTTCAGATCTTTTTTTTTTTTAAAAAGATTTATTTACTTATTTCAGAGAGAGAGACAGCACTTGAATGGAGAGGGGCTGGTGCAGAGGGAGAAGGAAACAAGCAGATTCTCGCTCAGTGGGGATCCTGACACGGGGCTCCATCCTAGGACACTGAGATCATGACCTGAGCTGAAACCAAGAGTCCGACACTTAACTGACTGAGCCACCCAGGCGCCCTTATCTTCAGATCTTTTAAAAATACATAAAACGATGATGGAAGGAGCAACATCTCATTGAGGGGAACATATCAGGACGGGGGAAAGGGAGCATATGGAATTTGTAACAGCATAGTCTAAAAATAGCCCTGTTATGATTTGTTTTCAGTCATGGCATTTAATTTGTTCTGAATTTTCCAGTAACAATAGATGTTTAATCAGAAACATTTATTTCTTTAGGACATTCCTGATGGCAGAGATTTTAAAGCTGTGTTCTGGGGAATCTTTCAAAGATTGGGGATGGAGGAGGTGTCAGGCAGGGGACTGTCCAAAGACCAACCAGAGAAAGTCCTATTTGGTCGGTTTTATTTGCTTCACTTCAGGGTGAGATTTTCCTTGAAAAATGGTATCACAGACAGAAAACATTGAAAACCAAACCTCATTTTTCTATTCCAATCATTGAAAAAAATTCTTTAAAAAAATTTACACAGCCCCCAGAAATCAGGAAATTTATTGTCGTAAAGCAATAGTAAATGGAGTATTTCTCCCTAAGTGTTTGCAGTGTGAACAGTAATATGGTGGAAGGGACCTATCCTCTTCCCTAAGGCATCCTGATGTGGGTAAGATGCCTCTGTGTAGGGTATAGGACTGGCGTTCATTTTCCAACAGTGGAGATATGCGTCCTGAGACCAACTTCACTAGCGGGCATCGAGGAAAGTGCCTACTTTGCACTAGGATTTCAAGAAATACTTGAGTGGATGAATAGAACCAAAGAACTGTCTTGGCTCTTTACTTTGCTCCAGAGGTATAGCTGAGGATATTTTTTCACTTTAGGATTTAGCTTTGTGTGAAATCCCAATGTTCTAAACTTCTTCAGGCTTTGAGATTGCACTTTCTGTTCATGCCTCCGTCATAATGATTTAGGCCTTTTATGCCACCTACTTAACTGCTGTTCAGACTTCTAACTGGAATCTCATTCCTCAGTATCTCTCCATCTAATCTCTGCCTTGAACCATGTTAAAAGGGACAGAATATTTACCACTTCTCAATGAGAGTGCCTTTAAGTAGGTCTCCCTGGCTAAGAAAAGAGGCTCCAGTCTTTGGGGGAGCAGAGTGAGGAAACATTTTGCCTTTCATCTATTCCTATTCCAGGATTAACTTTTTGTGGAGTGATCAATAGTGAAGTCTCCATTTCCTTTGGAGTAGTGGTTCTTTTTATTTTTTATTTTTTTTAAAGATTTTATTTATTTATTTGAGAGAGAGAGCACATGAGAGGGGGGAGGGTCAGAGGGAGAAGCAGACTCCCTGCCGAGCAGGGAGCCCGATGCGGGACTCGATCCCGGGACTCCAGGATCATGACCTGAGCCGAAGGCAGTTGCTTAACCAACTGAGCCACCCAGGCGCCCAGGAGTAGTGGTTCTTAACGGGGCCAATTCCTCAGTCCTCAACCCCCGGATATTGGCAATGTCTGGAGACATTTTTGGTTGTAATGATCGGCAGTGGGGGAAGATGCTACTGGTATTTAGTGAATGGAGGCCAACGGTGCTGCTAAACCTTCTATGATGCCAGTGAATTGGGTAGCCTCCAATAGCAGAGATGTCTGGCCCAAATGATTAACTGTGCCAAGAGAAACTCTAGAGCAAATCTCACTTCTTCCTGCAAGCAGTGTTGCCCTTTGGCTCCCAAATGATGTAATACATTTATTCCTCATGCATTATTCATTTATAGGGCTTCACTTACCATAGTCTAGACTGTGCTTTGCAATTCCATTTCAATGCCACGGATTGTTTCCCTAGCCACATGACATGAAGGTAGACTTTCACATCCTTTTTGTGCCATCTTTAGGCATCTGCTTCTTCTCTCCTGTGTATCAATGCTTGTTTTAGAACACACATCTTTTAAGAACCACTGATAGTACAGTCTAAATCACTATTTAAAATAAACTTCTCCCCATGATGGAGATTGTATTTTATCACATTATTATCCAAAACCCTTTAGTTCATTATGGCCAAAACATCTAGGATTTTGTCTTTTCCAAATAAAAGCCTTAGTCAACTTTGAAAGTCCCAAGAATAATGGTAGTGGTCTTTCCAGAAACAGAAATACTTGTTCTAATGATGAATTCATGTCCCAACCTCCTGCAACATAAGGAATCTCCTTAATTTTGGAATTAGTTTCCACAAAGTTTCAAAGTTCTCTTCACTTGCACTTTCCCTTCCCCCATTTGTTGTAGCAAATAAAAACTTTTCCAGGCATATGGCTTAGGATGGGGATGGCAGATGATCTATGATGGACCCAAGGTCGCGGCCTTTTCACTGGTGAAATACATCATGTTGGAAACTATATTATAGGTTCTTGATTTCCGAAATAGGATTCCTGTAATAATGGTCTTCTACCCCCTTATCAGATTACACTGAAGGGAATGCTAGAAATAATAAACACAGATTCAAGGGCAGGACCACATTTTAGCCAGTTATAGATATTGATTTGATCCTCAGATCATCTATTTATAAAATTGTCTCCATAGCTTGATGTGCCAGGTATAATTATGAATTGCTAATGGATGAACACAAACACATCTATATAAATAGGTCTTGGACAGAAGACAACACACATTTTGACAGTATTCATTGAATATGTGTATAATTGCTTATCAGGTACATCAAACTAATTTAGAAATCTATCATTTGAGTCCTCTTCATTCCAGGAAGGAAGAAGTTATTATTGACTTTCTCCAACACAAGAAAACTGCACTAGACCATCATGATCATTCCTTTTAGCTGTAAAATCTGTGATTTTGTGATTTATCTTTTCTTACCAGTCAAAACTAATAACAGATGTCCTGAGGAGTTTTAAGAGAGGTCAGATATGGAACCAGGACAATAGCTATTGTTATACCTAGTACTGCCAATTTCCAGACCATGATTTGAAAGCAAAGCTCTATTTCCATATGAATTATTTGTGTGACACAGTTCATTTGAATTTTAAGTTTTACTTATCAATTTCTTTAGGAAAGTTATATAAGGAACTTTACTAATACCTAATTATTGACCTTTATTGCTTAAACTATACTTAGAGGCAAAGAGCCATAAACATTTAATCAGAAAGATAGGCTTGATTTCTGGCTCTTTCTTATTAGTTGGGTGACTTTTTCAATTAGGTTAAGCACTTTGCATTTCCATTTCCTCATCTTTAAAATACATGTGATTTGTCTCTGAGGTATCTTACTCTTTAATTATTCATTCAGCAAATATTTATTGAGGGCCTTTAAATTCTAAATACCATGGAAAATTCAAAGATCAATAAGAGCCCAAAGGAACCTTGTGTATATGTATAGCAGTATTCCAACTTATCTCCCCTTTGTCCCCTTTGGGCACTTTCTTTCCAATGCTTGGTTTTGCTCAGTGGTCCTCAAGGTAGGTGCACAAGGCAGTCCATTGGGTGAAGGAAGAATATACTAGAACTTCAGTTCTGATTTGTGTTTTGTCCTTTTCCTGGGGTAATTTTTTATTTTGATAGTTTCAAACTTACAGAAGAGTTGCAAAAATCGTATATCCTTTGCTGGATTCACTAATTATTCAAAGCTTCCCCAGTTGTGCTTTATTCTCCCTCCATCAACACTGCACACTATTGAGGTTCTCTCTCTCTCTCCCTCCTATCTCTCTCTCTATCATCTATCTATCATCTATCTATCTATCTATCTATCTATCTATCTATCTATCTATCATCATCTATCTATGTAGTCATGCCCCATTGCTCTAAATACTTCAGTATTCTAAGAACAAGCACATTCTCTTATTTAACCACAGTACAATAATTACAAATTAAGAGTTTTACATGTACTGAATGGAGCACTGGGTGTTATATGCAAACAATGAATCATGGAACACTACGTCAAAAAAGAAAAGAATTTTAGCATTGATGCAGGACTATTATTTCACAATCCACATTTAAATTGCATCAATTTCTGAACAATGTCCTTCACAGCAATTTTTTTCCAGTCTGGAATTGCGCATTGCACTTAGTTGTCATTTTTCTTTAGTTTCCTTAAATATGGAATGGTTCAAGCTAGCAATTTGAAGAGTACAGGCTAGCAATTTTGTAGAATTTCCCTCAATTTGAGGTTGTCTAGTGTATGCATTTTTGGCAAGGAATACCAGAAAAAGGATGTGTCCTTGGTGCCGGCCATATCTATTTATCTCCTTACTGGTGATGTCAAGGTTGATCACTTGGTTAAAGCGGTCTTCCAAGTTTCTTATGCTTTTGCCTACAGAGAAAGAAGTCTGACACACGCTTATAGGCAAAGAATTTGGTTAGATCTAGTTTAGGATTAACTGACTCACATAAGGGGAGCGGATCTGTTTTGGGTTGTCATGTTTAGTAAATCTAAACGTGGACTGGGAATCTTTAGCTCCTTATTATGTGTATTTATATCAATGAATTATTTACATGTAATTACTGAGAACTGAATTTGTTTAAGACCTTATCACTACAAGTTCCCTCCAATAACCTTAGCCTACCTCCTAAATTCTAGAGTCGGTCAGCATGAAATGTAGATATATTGTTTTGTTAAATAGGGCTGCAAGATATACATAAGCAGTAAGGAAGGACATGGGAAATAATATTTGCAGGAAGGAGTTGGATTCTTTAGTTCAAAGAAGCCTAATAAAGTTTTGTTAAGCCCTGAAGTAGAAAACAAAGGAAGACAGTAATTGAATTTGGAAGACAAAGACAAGGTAAAGGACAAACTATAGTTCTACCCATAGGACAATAGATCCCATCTTAAATTATAAACTGACTTACTGTTTTTTTTCCCCCCTAAACTAATTATAACTTTTACAATTTGTTGTACTCTTTAAAAAAAAAAAAATCACTTTTTTTTTTGACTGTCGAAGGACTTATTGAGCTTTTTTGGTCTATATTTAGTATTTTGGATGTGTCTGGTAGGGGTGCTAGAAGGGTTGCTGGAGTGGTGGGGAGTGAGAGGGATGGGGTGGCTGGGTGATAGACGTTGGGGAGGGTATGTGTCATGGTGAGCACTGTGAATCGTGTAAGACTGATGAATCATAGACCTGTGCCTCTGAAACAAATAATACATTATATATCAAAAAAAAAAAAAAAGAAGATAGCAGGAAGGAAAAAATGAAGGGGGGAAATCGGAGGGGGAGATGAACCATGAGAGACTATGGACTCTGAGAAACAAACTGAGGGTTCTAGAGGGGAGGGGGGTGGGGGATGAGTTAGCCTGGTGATGGTTATTAAATTGAATGGAACACAAGGTGTTATACACAAACAATGAATCGTGGAACACTACATCAAAAACTAATGATGTAATGTATGGTGACTAACATAATAAAATAAAATTAAAAAAATAATAAAGTGGCTAAAACTCGCGAAGCAGGAAAAGCTAAAAGTAAGGCATTGGAAGCCAGTAGAAATGGTGAAGTTCAGAAAAGCAGAAGGAAACATTCTGCTTCCATTATGCTGTTACTGCCTCCTTTAATTTGCTTGCATTAAATTTTGTGCTCTTTTCCTCAACTGCCCCCTGAATTTTCAGAAAGGAGCTCATCGCCAAGCTGGATCAGGCAGAAAGGGAGAAGGTGGATGCTGCTCAGCTGGCCCGGGAATTCGAGGAGCTGATGGAGGAGAACCGGACGTTGAAGTTGGCTCAGTCCCAATGTGTCGAGCAGCTGGAAAAACTTAGAATTCAGTATCAGAAGAGACAGGGCTCGTCCTAACTTTGAACGAGTCAATGTGAGCGTAGAAGGTTGGTGACGGCTGTGTGCTGGCCAAAAGATTTTTATTTTAAAGGGATAGTGTGTAAAGTTTCATTGTTCCTTTTTATTACCCACGTGGCAAACGTCTATAATGAATTTAACGCTTGCCAGATCGAGTTTGAGAGAAGGGATATTTTATTTGAAATAAGATGATCAAAGCAAACCTGTTATGTTTTCAGAGATCAATAATTCATTTCCAAAGATTTTTTTTTCTTCTTTAGGAAGATGTGATCATCCTGTACATCAGGGTAGAAAACGAAAACAAACAAACAAAAAAATAGAATATTGACTGACTCGGCTAAGAATCCTGAACAGAATTGAGCCATGAAACAAACCAGTAAGATGCTCGCTGCAGTTTCATATCTGTGTATTTTTAAATTTCACGTCTTGACTATTTCAACTGTGCTCGAACCTGAAGTCAGCAACGTCTGCACACCTATTTATATTCACCAGAGTTAGGTTTAATCCCTCAATGATTGATTGTACTAAGAATAAATGGTTGTGCATCATAAAAGCTTTCTCATGAAAATATTAGCAGAAAGCATGTTTGTGCCAAAAGCACATCTACCAGTGCTAACTTGCTTTGTAATAAAAAGCTGATAAGGCTGCATTTCTTTTACGCCACGTTACCAACCAGTAAACATCTCTGCCTTTGCTTGTGTGTGTTCTGGGGGCATGGGGGGGCATGGAAAAGGATTGTTTGGATATGACTTTTGTGAATTCCCATGAAAACATCAGTAAAGCTATAACTCTGACTTTGTTTTGGGTTTCAGGAGATATTTTGGATCAGTAATAACGAATAGGAATATATGAATAAATTCAGGAATAAAATGATTTTTCCCCTGTTCCACCTATCACCTTATTTCCCCAAACTGATCTCTTTGTTTTATGTCCATTTCTATTCATGTAACTTCTTTTTCATTAAACATGAATCAAAACTGTCAATCTGTGTTTTGTCCCTTTCTGAGCTTCTCTTAGGCTAAAGATTAGTTGGGTTTGGCCACCCTGCATCAGATTGTGTTCTTATTGTATCTGAATGTGTGAAGTAAGCCGTGAAGTCCCTTTTCTTGGAAAGACTGTGGTTTCTCATGGAAATCAGGCAGAGTTCTAATATTCAATATGATGCATTCATGTCTTAAGGTATTTTCCCAGAAAACATAAAAGAGAATAGTTGATTCTGACAGTAAGATGGCTTAGGATAGACCAGCTGTTACGGGCAGGGGATGATTTTACCCCCTGGGGGGACAGGTGGCAAAGCCTAGAGGCGTTTTGTTGTTGTTGTTGTCATGACCAAGAGGAAGAGGTACAACTAGCATCTAGAGACTAGAGGTCCCAGATGCACAGGACATCTGTTATACCCCAAGTACAAAGCATTGTCTGGCCCCGTGTGCCAGTGCTGACAAGTTTGATACACCCAGGACCAGACTAGTCACTGGGTGGGTGGGCAAATGCCAAGGGGTCACAAGTTTCTTGCCATGAGGTGCAGAGTCCATGAGGTCCTTCCATCTCCTGACCCTCAGTTTCTTTATTTGTAAAATAAAGCTTTTAGATAGATCTCAAAGTTTTTAATGTTACATACTCCTATTCGCCCTGAAGCTGCTTTAACATTTGACCAAAGATGAAAGTCCCTATTATCCTGGTAGAACCTTCTTAAGTAACCCCAAGGCTTATAAATACTAATATAAAGGAGGGATTGTTCACTAAGTTTCTATAAATTCAGGGTTAATGGACTGGGAAGATGAAGAGTATGTTACCAACGTTTATACACAAGAATTAGTTTTTGGTCACTGCCCATCTGAAGAGAGTTACATATATTTACAGAATTCAAGCCGTCATGACCCCTTATAGATAATGGGGGGGGGGGAGCCAGGGAAATATAGTACCTCTGCTCTACCAGAATGAAAATAATTTTGTGAGGTCAAAATGTTTGAACACCACTGGTAATATAGTAAGGAGACACTGAATAAATAGTTTTCATGTTTGTGTCAGTCTCAGCCTGAAATTTTACTGTGTATTTCCAAAAGGTATCTATTCATGACTCAAAAGCAAGAATTTCCCTAGGTGTGTGTGTGTGTGTGTTTAGCAGACATTTTTTCATTGAAAATATGAAAACATCATCTACTTTTGAAGCATTACCAGAGCAATCTAAAGACAAAATTTCTTACATTGCCGGTCTTGTCTATTCATTCGTTTGACAATTTCCCCCAATCTTACTTACCACTGCATATTACTGACATAACCCAGAATCATTTAAGAATTTTCTATCTTCAAATATATTTATCATATTCTTGCTACTAGCAATAGTGAAAATGCTACAGAGCATTACAAATGAGCACAGAGGTCGTATAAATATTAAGGTGAAGATACTTGCATTAGAGCCAGAATTAAAGGAAAATGTAACCCATATTATATCCTGCAATTGCTCTACTAAAGATTTGCTATTTGTGGATCATTTAGTTTATGTAGACATGAAAAGAATGTAGTTATATGTGGCTAGAAGTCAAATCTCTCATCGTCGGTATGGGCAGAGCATGTTGCTCTATCTCATTCTGGTACCTGGGCTGGAATGTATCATTAAGTCAGCACAAATAAGGAAATAAAAGCCACCTGGAATTCAAATTCAATTCAACAAAAGTTTATTATACACTTTCCTAGTGCAGGGCAGAGGAACAACAATAGAGGGTGTAAGAATGAGTGACATAGTCCCAGCCTTCGATATGCTTCCAATTTAGTAACAGAAATAGCACACACATTCTAGTTCCTGGAACGCATGAATAATCATAAATGCAATAAGATAAATGGAGTTTATAGTAGGAGCTCAAAGAAGAAAAGAATGGCATGAGCAGAAGAACAGTGGTTGGGAAGCACAGAGTGAGAGCCACACATTTGGGGGCAGTAAGTAGTCTTCCTGTAGAGAATATATATAGGAGGGTAGTGGAAAATTAAGTTGTGCAGTTCCACTGGGCTCTGGTTGTGGGGGGAGTTTGGACAAAAACGTTTTGAAACGTGGAGGGCTTGAAGATAACTCACATGGTTGCAGTGCGTGGGATGGATCACATGAGACAGAGACCAGAGGCATCAGGAATTATCAGAAGGGCAGTAGAAAGGAGTGAGCAAGAAGGAGAGACATAGCAATTGAAAGGGAGTCACAGACTAGGTGGGATGGAGGGATGTGAGAAGTAGAATCTGTGTGGCCTGGGGTGGATTGCATATGTAATCGAAGCAAAGAAGATGAGAAGTAACATTTAATGAGCCCCTTCTGTGCCAGATGTTGCTAGGTGCTTTATATAGGCTGTATTGTTTAATTCTTTTAACAGCTTGAGAGGTAGCTAGAATTAACCCCATTCTCCAAAACCAGTGACTAATGTTAGAGAATTTGTCCAGAGTTCCCTAGCACTGGGATTGAAATACAAAGTTTCATTCTTTTATAATTTAATTCATTCTTTTAACTATTTCCTCAATGCTTGTACTTTGCCAGGCATTCTGGACGGTGCCAGGGACACAACAGTGAACAAGAGAAACATGGGTCCTGTTCTCAAGGTACCCTTGTCTAGTAAGGGAGGTAGATATTTACCCAAATGTAGTCTTGGGTTAGTCTTAAAATATAACCAAAAATCCCTTCCAAAGGTAGAGCCTAATTTCCCTGCCCTTTAGTGTGAGCTGGGCTTGAAGACTTGTTTCTAACAGAATAGAGAAGGAGTAGCAGTATGTGACTTCTAAGACTAGATCATAAAAGACCTAGGGGCTTCCTTCTCATCTGTTCTCTTGGATCACTTGCTCTGGGGTGAGCCAGCTGCCATGTTCTGAAGAGAGTCAAGTAGGTCATGGAGAGGCCCACATGGTAAGGAGAACTGAGGCCACACCAGTGAACTTGGAAACAGACCCTTCAGCACCAGGCAAGACTTCAAATGGCTGCAGCTGGGCTGACATAATTTTTTTTCTTTCTCTCTTCCTTTTTCTTTCTTTCTTTCTTTTTTCTTCTTTCTTTCTTTCCTTTCTTTCTTTCCTTTCTTTTTCTCTTTCTTTCTTCTTTCTTTCTTTCTTTCTTTCTTTCTTTCTTTCTTTCTTTCTTTCTTTCTTTCTTTCTT
>NW_023270442.1:9904919-9988234 GCF_011800145.1 Mirounga leonina
CTTTCTTTCTTTCTTTCTTTCTTTCTTTCTTTCTTTCTTTCTTTCTTCTTTCTTCTCTCTCTCTCTCTCTTTTTTTAAGAGAGGAAAGTAGGGAGGGGCAGAGGGAGAGGGAGAGAGAGAATCTTAAGCAGTCTCCTACCCAGTGTGGAGCCCAATGAGGGTCTCGATCTCACAACACTGAGACCATGATCTGAGTCGAAATCAAGAGTTAGATGCTTAACTGAGTGAGCCACCCAGGTGCACCCTGGCTGACATCTTGATGCAACGTGATGAGACTCTGAGCCAGAACCACCCAACCAGGCTGCTCCTGGTTCCTGATTAGCAGGAACCAAGAGATAATAAATGTTTGTTGTTTTAAGCCACTAAATTTCAAGGTTATTTGTTATGCAGCAATAGATAACAGATATACCATAATCATGAGGTAAGTAAATGCCAAGCAGAAAAGAAACATACTTTATGACTGAACATACAAAAGAGAATCTAACTGAGATAAGGAGTCTGGGATGGTTTCCTTAAGGTGGTGAGTACTGAGCTAAGATCTGATGGATGAGTAAGAGCTAAAGAGGCAAAGAAGGGGTGGAGGAAGGCATCTATACAGAGTGAAAACATGTGCAAAGGCCCTGTGGCATGTTCAAAGCCTTGAAGGAAGACCAGTGTGGCTGAGCATGAAGATGTAGGGAGAGTGTAGTAAGAGATGAGGTTGTAGAAACTTGAAGATCACATTAAGAATATTGGTCTTAATCCTGAAAGCAATAGGAAGCCATGAATTTTAAGCACAGAGGGTACCATGTGAACACATCATCTTCTACAGTGACATGTTTTAAGTGTTTTTCTTTTTTAAGTTACCTCACTTTCAGTTGTTGGGAGTGCATTAGAGGGTTATTTATATTGTATATATTTAGCTAGCTGGCCAGAAAGACTGATGATAGGGTTTGTTATATAGGATTATTACTTTTTACTTGACAAGTCATTTTAATGAATATTTTTCTCCTTAGAGAATAATAAACCCTCAGTAGTATCATGTGTCTTGGCAGAATAAAAGACAGACTGAGTCTACCTTCACAGTCACCATTAATACATTTAATTGGGTGACACTAATAATCCTGCTTTTCAATGAATATTTCTACCCCCCAGCTTTTTAAAAATGTTTATCTCGTGTTTCAAAGTTGCAAACCTAGAACTGGCAAAAGAATACTCTTAAGTGATTAGAACTTCTAAGATAATGTTTTTTACTCATCTTGTTATTTTAAAGAACGATAATAATCAGAGCTGAGAGTTAAATTATATCACACGTGAACATAGAAACTTGAAATGCACATATGCTGAGATGAAATAACTATGAGACTGATTGCATGAACCATTAGATTGTTTGACTACCCTTCCAGTTCTGTCTATATTATATCATAGACAGAATATATTATTTCTCACAGTTACCAACAAATGCTCCCTGAAAGAGAAATGTCTTATACTTACAAGGTTTTAAGTTACAGTGTTAAAATCATATCTGTTTCATTTTGCTCTCGGAAACCTTCAAAATGTTCCTTCCTATCCAGTCCTTGTGTGTGGGCGGCTTCTGCGAGTGTAGATAATATGATAATGATGGAGAGGGGATGGCCTGAGTCTCACAAACCAGAAAACACAGTTGTTCCCTCCGGAGTTTGTCTTTTACAAACTTTTTATTGGAGGCTTTTGGACTAAGGCGTTCAGGACAAGAATTCTGAGCAGAAGGACCGAGCCAGTGTGAATAAAGGAGGAACCAAGTTTTCAACAGTGGAATGAGAGGGAGAATTTGCATTTGCAATCAGCTGCTCTGAACTGATTTTGTCTGTCACTGAACATGTCTGGGCAGTGGCTGTTCTCTAAGATCTGAGTCTTGGAAAAGGAAAGATAAAGAGATAGCAGGACAAGGTAAAATTATGTGTGAAACAGACTGTCCCCCGCACCCCCCTTCTTAATTGTCTGCTCACTTCTCAAAAATGGAGTAAATACTGAACATGCTGACTTTCCCCATCATTCCTGTAAATAAGGATATGACTCACAAGCCTTGTAATCTGCAGAATGCCGTAGATACTATGGTGATTTGATAATTTAAAAATAGCTGGGAAAAAGAAAGAAATCAGCCATGGGTAAGTTGGGATGGTTTCTTTCTTTTCTTTTTTTTTCTCCACTTTTTTTGTTTGTTTGTTTGTTGTTTTTCATTTAACTTGTGATTGTGTCAAGCCCTAAGTATTCTGACAACATCTGGTTTCCCAACTAAATTTTAGGGTTTTCTGGGAACTAACATGGTGAATACAGTGGTTAGATGTCATATCCCAGGCAAGAAGCAAGACTCAAGACTTATCAGGAGTCACTGTGGTCTACATGCAAATCTCTGTTTGGTTATAGGTTCTTCTTTCCACAGAGAAAGATGAGTGTTGGTGGCATTTGAATACACTGACCTGCACCCCCAAACTGTTACATGACCATTGCAATATTATAAATACAGATATTTAGGGCATTAATTATAATAATAATAGTTGAAGTAGCAATAACTATAAAAGCTGACTGATTGGCATTCACTGATTTTTAGCTAGCTGATCCAGAAATGGGAAGCAAGGAACCTCTTTATTAGTGGTGCTAAAACCCTTAAAGCAAGACTTTCTGCAAACCTGGTTTCAGTCTGAGATTTAGGATTACGGTGCAGGTGAGAAACTTCTGTATCCCCCCCAAATCTCAGTCTTACCATGTATAATCAATGTCCTGGTAGGGAACAGGAATACATTCAAAAGGGGCCAATAAAAGAGACCTAACAAAAAGAATATTTACAAAGTTGGGGTCAGAGTTAAGGGAAATTGGAGGGGGTTGGTGAAGCCCTGGGAACTAGCAGCCTTGGGAAAGTCTCTCCTAGGCTTTCGAAGATGAAGGGAGGAAGAAGTGGGACCAGGACCTGGCAGAGACTGTGTCTGGAGGAGAGGCTTCTCCCCATCACATCCCAAGAACTTGTGCTTTGGTGGGGATGGGAGGCCACAGCTTACCCAGGGCTTAGCAGGGAGGGGCCTGGGGGATAAATACTTCTCCTTTCCTTTTCTGCTGGTGGCCCCCACAGGGCAAACCCAATCACAGGTCAGAGGGCAAAGCGAATGTTGCTCTGGTCCAGATAGCCAGGTTCCCAGGGGGAACATAGCAGGGTGGAAAAGTGGGGACAGTGGATCTGCAGGGGCCCATGGAGCGTCTTTGCACAGATGACCAACAAGCTAAAAAGGTAGAAATACCTCAGAAGCAAATAAAAAAAGCAAGATGACCAGGCTTATGATTTTAACCCAGCGTCCTTCCTAGTCTGTAAAGACCCATTAAATGTCCAGAAATATGAACCAAGAGGACCCTCAGCTCCTCCACCCCGAGGATGGATAAGGGGCAGGGTTGCCAGACAAAATACAAGATGCCCAATTAAAACTGAATTTCAGAAATCAGATAAACAATAAATAGATTTATAAATATACATAGTGTAAGCGTGTCCCAAACATTGCGTAAAAAAAAAGAGCTGTTTATCTGCAGTTCAGTTTTAACTGAGAACTCCGTATTTTTATTGGATAAATCTGGCTATTCTAATTAGGGAGGGTGGTGTGGAGATGGCAGGCATACCCCACCCCCTCCAATCTAGTCCTTAAGGGCTGTTTGTTTAGAAGAAAGTGCTCTGGAAGTAGAATGTGGTATAGGATTTCTGAAACCATGCTCTTGCAACATCAGTGTTTGAAATGTGAAGCATTTAAAAAAAAAAAGGAGAAGAAAACACTGTTTCATGGTCAAATAAGTTAGAGTAACACTGGGCTAAAGTTAAAGAGTTCTCCCAGCTTTAGGCTTTCTCCTGGACTTTATTTATTTATTTATAGATTTTATTTTATTTTTATTTATGTCTTTTTAAAGATCTTATTTGTTTATTTGTCAGAGAGAGAGAGTGGCAGGCAGAGGGAGAAGCAGGCTTCCTGCCGAGCAGGGAGCCTGATGTGGGGCTTGATCCCAGGACCTTGGGACCGTGACCTGAGTCAAAGGCAGATGCTTAACCGACTGAGCCACGCAGGCGTCCCATAGATTTTATTTTTAAGTAATCTCTACACCCAACATAGGGCTTGAACTCACAACCCCAACATCAAGAGTCACATGCTCCATTGACTGAGCCAGCCAGGTGCCCCTCTCCTGGCCTTTAATGCTACCATGCATTGTGACACCAACAATAGTGTTTCCTTGTTTTATTGAAAACCCAGTACAACAAATGACAGGCCCAAGATCCTTTTGTTCCACAGTGACCAGAGGTTTCCCCTGAAATGCAGTTTAAATTTAGCGGTCATTTTGATGCCCATCATGTTAAAACAGAATTTTACCAGTATCTCAGAATCTTGCTTTAAGGCTTAATTTGCATTTATAAAGAGGTTTTAAAGCTCCCCATAAATGTTGGCAAAGTGATAGCATTCTATTTAATAAGATATTAGATTGTTCACTTGATACCACATGGTTTTGCTTAGCTAAAAATGAGGAATCAATTAAAACCAAATTACCATCCAAGCAAGGGCAATCCTGGATTTTTCAGAGAAAAATGAGGATAAAAATATCAGCTTTCTCTGCTTCACAAGGTTATTTTTGGAAAGAAATGAAATGTTGTGAAAGACGCACAAAAGATTACTGTGCTGAATGAAGTTTTATTATTACCCTCACTGTAGAGTTGGTGGGCTACACAGGTCTTGTGGTTTTCTTTCTTTCTAGTCCTAAGTATTTTAGCTAATTTGTTGTCCAATCTGTAATCTTATTCTGTAATGTGCAGTGGGAGAAAAAGGGACGTGCATCGGTTAGGATTAGAATCAGTTGTGAAATAAGTCACTCAGAGAAAGACAAATACCATATGATTTCACTCATATGTGGAATTTAAGAAACAAAACTGATGAACATAGGGGGAGGGAGGGAAAATAAAATAAGACTATATCAGAAAGGGAGGCAAACCATAAGAGACTCTTAATTCTAGGAAACAAACTGAAGGTAGCTGGAGGGGAGGTTGGTGGGGGAGGGGTAACTGGGTGATGGGCATTAAGGAGGGCACTTGATGTAATGAGCACTGGGTGTTGTATGCAACTGATGAATCACTAAACTCTACCTCTGAAACTAATAATACACTATATATTCATTAATTGATTAAAAAAAAAAGAATCAGCTTCGAAGGGCCCATTCCACCCTGGCTTGTCCCCCACCCCCAACTACCACCACCAAATAACAGTGGGAAGATTTTTTCTTCTATGATGTGGAAAACTGGGGATGTAGAGTCTGGGTTGATTTGGAAGTTCTGCTCCATAAAATCTTCAGAGCCTCAAATTTCTCTGCTGTTATTGAGGGATGTCCTTCATTATTATGGTCCAAAATGGCAGCAGCTCATTGTTACAGTTCAAGATGGCTACATCAAGGAAGGGACACAGAAGAGGAGGGGCTGACAGGGTAGGCTGGCTATCCTGGAAGTTGCCACAAGATGCTTCTGGGCCAGGGGGTGCCCAGATATTTGCTCAAACATTATTCTGGGTGTGTCTGTGAGAATGTTTTTGCATGAGATTTACTTTTAAATTAGCAAACTGAGTAAAGCAGATTGTCCTCCCTGATGTGGGAAGACTTCATCCGATCAGTTGAATAGAACATAAAGGTTCTGAGTAACTCCTTCTCCTGCCTGCCTGCCTTGAGTTAGGGTGTTGACTCTTTCCTGCCTTTAGACCAGGAAAGAAACATTGGCTCTTTCTGGCTTTCAAGCCTGCTGGCAATCAGATGAGAATTGTACCACTGGCTTTCCTGGGACTCTAACTTACAGAAGACAAATCTGGGGACTTGTCAACCTCCATAGTCACATGAGCCAATTCCTTATAATAAATCCCCCTCTCTGTATATCTCCTGTTGGTTCACTTTGTCTGGGGAATGCTGACTAATACAATCCTATTGTCTGGAAATTAGTATGGAAGAAAAAGAGCAAGTATATGGAGTGAAATGTGTGGGGATGCAAGCAGAAGATTCTGCCACAGGAAGGAAACTCAAACCCTTCAGGGTACGTGTGAGTCAGCAGTGATGGGAGTGCAGTCTTCTATTTGGGGAGCTGACCAAGAGCATGGCCATATCAGCAGGCCAGGCTCTCCATTTATCAGTTTGGGCAGCAATGTCTTCCTCTATCCTACCAGCTGAAAGTTCTTGGAAAATACTAATCATATCCACATTCCTTCATTTTTAAAATATCTATCCAGAGTATGTTAAATAGAAAGCTCTGTCACTTTGTGCAGTGATGCACATTTGTATTGATATGAATATATGTGTATAAAACATGGAAATAGGGTATTTGGTCTGTTTTAATGCCTGAAGTGGAAGTAAGGGTGATTACTTTTGTATAGCGAGTAATATACCTCCAGCTTCTTGGCATTTTCTTTTTCTTACATCAGGTAACTGTGAAGGGTGAGGGATGGATGACAAAAGGTTTTGACAATGGTGACAAATTATTCAGTTCCTAGATTGGGGATTTTTTTTTTTATTCGTTTCAGGGGTAGAATTTAGTGATTCATGAGTTGCATACAGCACCCAGTGCTCATTACATCACATGCCCTCCTTAATGCCCATCACCCAGTTACCCCATCCCCCTACCCACCTCCCCTCCAGCAACCCTCAGCTTGTTTCCTAGAGTTCAGAGTCCCTTATGGTTTGTCTCCCTCTCAATTTTCATCTTATTTTATTTTTCCTTCCCTTCCCCTGTGTTCATCAGTTTTGTTTCTTAAATTCCACATATGGGTGAAATCATAGAGCATTTGTCTTTCTCTGACTGACTTATTTCACTTAGCATAATACCTTCTAGTTCTATCCACATCATTGCAAATGGCACCCTTTCATTCTTTTTGATGGCTGAGTAATATTCCACTACACACACACACACACACACACCAATGGATATCTGGGCTCTTTCCAAAGTTTGGCTATTGTGGACATTGCTGCTATAAACATTGGGATGCACGTGCCCCTTCGGATCCCTACATTTGTATCTTTGGGGTAAATACCTAGTAGTGCAATTGCTGGGTCATAGGTTGGAGATTATAAAGCCACTTCACTGGCTGGGTGCAGATGTTACCCCATTATTAGAGGTCTAGTGCTTGATTTTTCAGAGCAGTTATCCAAGATCTTGTAAGAACTGCTAATAAGAACACGCATCTCTTCTCAAGCTTTGCACAAAGATCAATTGTACACAACTCCTGATGGTTGTTGCTCAAAGTCATTTCTTGCCTCGTCTTCTTTCCAACCATCAGAAGAGCATGGGGGTATGAGATCTGTTTGGTTTGCTATTATTCTTGGATTCTAGTATAAGGCCATCAGAATAATCAATAGGTGGAAAGTTGAATAAATACTTACTTTTAATTTGTAATTGGTTACCAAACTGAAAGCTTTATGTAGCATCAGGACTAATTGCATAATTGGTAGGACCAAGTGTGAAAGGAAGATTTGGGGCCCTTTGGTTCAAAAATTAAGAACCTTAAGACACTGATGGTGGAGCATTTAGAGCCAACGCCGGGCCCTTCTGAGTGTGGATCCTGGGCAACCGCCCAGGTGGCACATCTATGAAGCCAGCCACTCTTAGCATTGCATGATTATCACTTTGATGTCCTTGAAGGCTCCACAAAGCTCCCACTTTATCCCCTCGCTCCACAGCCTTGAATCTTCTCTTTCTTCCCAGTTCTTTACTTTGTATAATGTTACAGGAAATGAGAGGGTCTAAAGAGAAAACATTAATTGGTTTTAGATTTTTTCCCCTTTCCTGAATATCAGGACTCACAGACATTTCCCTGTCTCCTGACTGCCTCTAATAGGAGGCAGTATTCTGGGCTGCTTCCTGGTCATGTATACACACATGGAGAACATTCGTGGGGCTGTGTGTATGAAGGAGATTGATTCCTGCCAAATAAACTAGCAGTATTTGTCAAAGGCCCTTGACATTTAACATGGAAAAATGACCTATAAGAATCACATCATCCACACGTAATGAAGAGTGAACTAATTTCCCAGGGAGATGGGATATACCTGGATCATGAAAGATTTATAAGGCAACCAAAGGCACATATTCTAATCCAAATAGCTTCAGACCTGTGCTCCTGTATTTGTCAGGGCTCTCCAGAGAACCAAAAATCAGTACAAGGAACTGGCTCGTGCAATTATGAAGGCAGGCAAATTTCCAAATCTCCAGGGTGAGGCAGTAAGCTGGAGACTCAGGAGAGCTGGTAATATATTTCCAGTCTGAGTCTGAAGGCCTGAGAACCGGGAGAGCCAGTGGTGTGGTTCCTGTCTGAAGCCAGGCCCGTTGGAGACCTAGGAGGAGCTGGTTTTCAAGCAGGAAGAATTCCCTTTTACTTGGGAGAGGGTCCACCTTTCTGTTCCATTCAAGCCCTTGGTGCAGTGTGAGGCCCACCACATTGGAAAGGGCAATCTGCTTTATTTGGTCTATCACTTTAATGGTTAATCTCATCCCAAAACACCCCTATAGAAGTGCCCAAGCTAATGTTTGATGAAATATCTGGATCTCCTGGGGCCCCCGCAAATTGTCACATAAAGTTCACCATCATGGATACCCTGTTGTCACAAACTCTGTACAGCACTTAAAATTCCTGGCTTCACACATGGTACAGAAAGCTAGCTACTGTTCATCCCATTTGTTCAGTTCTACCACATGGCCATAACTGAAGAGTTAATTAGAACAAAAGGTAAATTCCTACATCAACAGTTTACTGAGTATAAAGCACAAGCCAGGGAGGAGAAAATAACCAAAAAAGCTGATTAATAAAAAGAACACTGGTGAAGAAGCAGCTTTATCTAAGTGGGTTTTACCTACAAACTTCCTTCTTTCACTTGTTAGCTCTCTTGCCAGGGACATGACTTTATTTTCTGTTGTGATTGCCCTTTTAGGACTGGAACTGAGCGAGAGTCATCACCGCTGCTGTATGGACTAGGCTGGGTTAGGTAGGACGTACGGAATGAGGGTGAACCACTCAAAGTGGATGAGAGAGTAGCTGTGGGTCCAGGCATCCATCGCCACGGGGCAACAGAGTTGGAAGGAGTAAGCTGAGGGGAAGATCGGAAAGAATGTTGGAGGGAGCAGAGAGAGGAAGGCTGGAGGGGTGAAATGTGTGAGGTGAGCCCGGATTGGCTGGTCATGGTCAGCTCTACATTTTTAAAAATTATTTATTTATTTGAGAGAGAGTATGAGCAGGGGAGAGAAGCAGACTCCCTGCTCAATCCCAGGACCCTGGGACCATGATCTGAGCCAAAGGCAGATGCTTAACCAACTGAGCCACCCAGGTGCTCCCCATCTCTACATTCTTGAAGATGCTCAGATTACACCAAGGAGAGAGAAACCAGCCTGGAGCTTAGAGAAGACTCAGGTGATAAGAGAGGAAAAAGAGCTGTCATCACTGAATTCCTTGAGAAAAAAACTATTAAGAAGCTTGAGGCTTAAAAGACAGTGGCATCCATGGGTCAAATAAGCTTGAACTAAAAGGCAGATTTGATTATATAGTTAAGCATGAATGTCAGGGTCTTTCTTACCTTAGGGCTTTGTTCATGCTCTTCTCTCTGCCTGAACCTGGAATGCCTTCTCTCTCTGCCACTACCTGGTTCATGCCTGTTAATTATTAGGTCTTCACCTAGCTGTTTCTCCTCCCAGAAGATACCTCTGACCCCTAAAGACTGGGTTTTGTGCCTTCCTCCCATGTTCTCAACTCACCATATTTCAGAACTTATTGTACTGATTGAGATTGCTTTCTGCCACATCTGCTTTCCTGAAGGAGCTGGAAGCTCCTTTATGACAAGGGTTGTGTCTTGTTTAAAGTTGCATCTCCAGAATATCCTTCAGTGCCTGGCACTGTGTAGGAGTTGAATGGGTATTTGCTACCTGAAAGAATGAAAGAATGCATGGGGGCCCTACTCCTGCTCTCTCAATGGCCCTTAAGGCACCGTGCTGGGCATTTGGTGATGGAGTAGCAGGAAGAGTGAGGTAGATGTGGGGGTGAGACAAAACAATTGGACACTCTGCCTGGTCTCTGAGTGCCTGGTCACAGCTGTGACTCATGGTGTGACACAAGACAAGTGAAATAATGCAGTACTGTAGTACAAGACAAGAGAGCAGGAGTGCCAGATTTCGTCAGTAAAAATACAGGGTGCCCAGTTAAATTTGAATTTCGGATAAACAACTAATAGTCCATATACATCTCATGGAATATTGGGGGCATACTAATGCTGATAATTATGCACTGTTTATTAAAATAAAGGTTTAACTTGGCCTCCTGTAATTTATCAACCTTAAAAGAGAGGAACATGGCCTATAAGAGATGATATTACCTCTGTCTTTTAGAGGCGATATAGGGATCTAAGAGAAAGACGATTCAGAAGAGATTTTCTAGGCAAAATGGGAACTGAGTTGAGTTGCAAAGGATGCAAGCTAAAATGTGGAAGAAATGCAACTGAGGCAGGAGACATCTCAGGTGGAAAGTCAGCTTCAGAGACTGGCTGCCATCTGGTTTGGGCAGTGTGAGAAGGTGTGAAATGGGAGGGGAGAAATCCAGCTAGATGGTTGGACCAGGTCTGGTGACTCCGCATGGGTCCGAGCCTCAGCACCCCCAGCACCTCCACCCCTTCACCTCGGCTAGACTTCGTGAACAGGCAGGGCAGAATCTTTCTGCCTGGGCCAACATTTCATCTTTACCCAGTTGAGCAGCACTGGACATTAGTCTTTCTACTTAATAATGAAGAAGAAGCACCAGGGACATTTTGCAAGGGTCAAAAATTGCTCAATCATTTGTGTTTTTTTCAAACACTGGTGTCAAAACAGCATCTCTAGCCAAGTCGAGGAGAAAGTGAATATTAGCAATGACTTACCAAAACAAGATGGGAAATACTAACAACTTCGAAGGCATTTATAATTTTGTCTTTTCCACTTTTCTCTTGCAACATTTAGTTAGCATTATATGGCAAATATATAATGAAATTGATAAAATAGCTTACTTAATATCTAGGTGAGAGGTGGAAATGTTTATATAACCTATATTGAGCACCTACTATGCTCCAGGTGGCAACATATACAATTTCCCGTAGTCTTTTTTTTTTTTAAGATTTTATTTTTTTAAGTAATCTCTACACCCAGTGGGGGGCTCAAACTCACAAACCTGTGATCAAGAGTTGCATGTTCCATGGACCGAGCCAGCCAGGCGCCCTGACAATTTCCCGTAGTCTTTTTTTTTTATTTGACACAGAGAAAGAGACAGCGAGAGAGGGAACACAAGCGGGGGGAGTAGGAGAGGGAGAAGCAGGCTTCCCGCAGAGCAGGGAGCCCGACACGGGGCTCGATCCCAGGACCCTGAGACCACGACCCGAGCCGAAGACAGACGCCCAACCAATTGAGCCACCCAGGCGCCCCCAATTTCCCTTAGTCTTAATCACAACACTACTGTAGTGCTATTGTACATATATAAACATATGTAGTAACATTATAACACTACTGTGTATATAAGCATATACAATAATACTATAATGGTTGTTATGCGCCTCTTGTTGAAGTTCATGTTTATTTGCTCATCTATGATCACTCAAGTAGCAATTTAGTGATTTTGGAATTCAAATCTGCTTTCACTCTAACAGCTATATTATTTCCATTATATTACACCTATAGATATAGACCCATGGATAAATAACAATTATTGAGCCTTATGGCATACACCGTGTGGGAGCAGAAAGGAAAGAACATCTAATTCTGTCCTCTGGGCATCAAGAACAGCTTTGTAGGGGAGGTGATGCTTGAGTAGTGATTGACAAAATTTTCACATCTTCTAATCTGATTAATAATAGGCAATTTGTGGAGAATACTCACAATAAAAGAAGTATTCTTAGTTTAAAAACATATTGTATTAATTCTAAAAAGCTCTCATTAGGTTTTTGTAATCTTTTATTAAATGTTCCACTTTGATGACACATACTTAAATTCTCATACTTGCTTCTTTTTTTATTATACACCCACTAATATAATTAGTCATATTCGTTAAATGGTCATTTATAATCTTCAGCTACTTATATGATTATAGTTTGATACCACTTTTGTTAGAAACACTACACATTCACATAGAAATATGTTTTAAATGTCTTTATAATTCTATAACCTAAGTGAATGGTTACATAGTTGGGTTGACTAAATTCCTCCCACATAATTATTTCAATTATATAAAACTTTACTTACATAAGTGGAATGGTATTAGAGTTGTAAAATATTCAATTCTATAATTATGTAAGATTAAAGTAAGCAGAAAGCCCCGAAATTTTAGCAACATACTTTCTAGAATCTAAATGGTTCTATTCCTATATTTTATTTTATTTTTAAAGTTTATTTATTTAAGTAATCTCTACACCCAGTGTGGGACTTGAACTCATGACCCCAAGATCAAGAGTCGCACACCCTTCCAACTGAGCTAGCCGGTGCCCCTCTATTCCTGTATTTTAAACAACTATAATGATAAAATAGGAAAACAAAATGCTTTTCAATGCTTTGCTTTCTCATAAGACATTAACCAAATTTTAGTTTAAAACCTCAAAGAGTGTTAGCTTTGAATACATTCTTGTGAGGTGAATCCTCTTTGAGCCCAAATCTGGCTTCCAAATGTTCTTTCCAGGAAGCCCCCTAGAGGGATCTTACTTCCCTGGGGTTAATACTTACCTACTTTCCCTCAACAACTCATTGTACATTGCCTTAGAAACTTTGCAGGCTTTTCCTATATAGAAAAAGCTATTTAAAAATGCCCAGGACACTATTCTTCACTTGTTAAGCTTCGACAGCCATCTTTGACTGACTGACTTTCTGACAATGACTATCCAGAAGTGACAGGAAAAAGGGCTAATTCTGGCCTTGACTGGAACATTCACGGGGAAGGTTCTGTGCTTGAATTTCAGATGTGTTCCTCAGGAAGTCATATAAACTTGATGCTTATGCTTATTGAAGGAGAGATTTTAAATGAAGATAAAATTATGACCTCCATACAATATAAAATAAACATGTATCAAAGATTTTAGTTAACTCAGGAATTAATGAGGGACCAACAGATGTTGTAGCCCGTTTAAAAGAGAACCACACGTTTATAGTCAGATAAAGAATGTGACATGAATTCTCAAATACATGCAAAACTGGTAAAACTGGTCAATAGCCACAGGAATACAATTTGCATTTTTATGGACAGGAATTGTTTGCATTACAATAAATTTTCCACAAGTTAATTTCTGTATCTAAAAGGTTGTGAAATGTCCTCATTGGAGGCAAACAAACGCATAGATAACCCAGATGGATGAGCTACAGGATGCTTAGAAAATTTCAAAGTCTGTTGTCCCCTTTTTTCTCATGTAGTCTTTCTTTAAAGGGTGCTTTTGGGGTGGCTCAGTCGGTTAAGTGGCTGCCTTAGGTTCAGGTCATGATTCCGGGGTCCTGGGATTGAGCCCCATGTCAGGGTCCCTGCTCAGAGGGGAGTCTGCTTCTTCCTCCCCCTCCCCAACCCTGTGCTTGTGCTCTCTCTCTCAAATAAATAAAATCTTTTTAAAAAAGGGTGCTTTTGGGGCATATGACATCTTTATAATGATAAATAACTCAAGATTTAGAAATTAACTAGTGAATAAATTAGTTGTTGGGGTCCAAGACTCACACACAGGAATTTGGCACTGAAATTCATTTTGAACAATAGCATGAAAATTAAGGATTCTTTCAAGGATCTGGCACTAACTAATTATATGTTGATGCAAAAACTGAAATATTATTCTATTTTCTGTACATGTCCGTGAAATACAATATAAGCATTCTGAATGATTTAGACCAGTTCTCTAACTGGCAGCAACCTCCCTGTCACTCACAGATCAACCTCCATAATAATAGGCATGCTAATACCAGCAATAATAATAAAAACTATGGTAGTCAAGTCTTACTGATTCCTTACCATGTGCCAGACACTGTGTTAGGTCTTTTACCTATAAATTTTTAAATTTATTTTTCATACCACCACATACAGTCGGGTATAATTATACCTATTTTATGGAATAACGGTTCATGCTTTCTTTTCTCTAAGTCCTTCTTTTTTAATAAAGAAAAGGAAACTTTAGCCAAACAAGTTTTATTGAATGATCTGAATTATAGTATTTCAAAAGCAGCATGGTTCAGTGAACTAAATAGCAATCCTTTTTTGGCTCTGGTTTCCTCAACGACTTGGCTTTTTTCCCCCTCAGTTTTAAGTTATGAATAGCTTTACATAATTGCTGATGCTTAGTCTCTGTGCAATACTTCGAGAAATCTCTTAAGGTATAAAACCCTCAATTATTCCTCTTTTTATGAGTGAATTGGAAAGGACTTGAGTGCTTTGCTTTAACAGACAGATTTGGAGTCCGGAACTGTTGACTTCTAGCCATTCAGAGAGAAAACATCTGAAAGAGTAATGCAATGAAATTACAAAACAATAGCGTTTGGGGAACTGAGATACTATCTGGACTACCCACGTTGGAAAATTATGTTCACACTTACCCCCTCTTTGCACTCATCCTCCTCTTCTTCTTCACCTCTGTTCTCTTTATTGACTTTATATGATTAAAGAGTCATTTAGTACCTGACTGTACAAAGAAATATGCTGAGTTTGACTTGCTCGATAGCATACACTCAGGAATTCATTTTAATATATGTTGCATTTATTTTACGGATGACTCTTTTTTGTTGTCCTATAGTTACGGTTCTAAACTCTGTCTTGCTCTGCGTTTTTATTTCCTCATTTTGCATTGTGGCAAAAGGAAAACAAAAAGCAATCACTACACCAAGGACACGCTGGCAGTAAAGATGGTTTCCCCCAGGACTGACTGTGAGCTTTCTCCACCCCACTCATAGAGAGGGTTAGAATGAGGAAGTAGCACGAGTCATTACGATTGCCACACATTCAGGAAAACCCCTGCTCCGTCTTCCTCTCTACTCTGGGTGACAGGAGGTAAAATTTCAGAACATATGTTCAGGAGTTTTCTGTAGGAATGCAGCATTGATTTGATTAAAAACAACATTAGAAAGGACCCACATAAAAAAATCTTTAAAGAGCAGAAGAATGGGTCTGATCTAAATTTGTTTATAAGCTAGTTGTTTGGAAGTGGGAATGCAGTTGCCATTTCTTACACATCTTCTAAAATTGCTCCTAGATTAGCTCACCCAAGCATATTCCACCCCCACGTGACTGACATATATGTAGTATTGTTTCTGTGGGGAAGACACATTTGGTTTTCCAGTTTGATTACCAGGGACATGTTCAATGAAATGAAAAGACAGCTTGCAGAATGGGAGGTAATATTTGTAAACCATATAGCTAATTTTATATATGGTGTGAGGTAGGGGGTTCAATTTTATTCTTTTGCATCGGTTGTTCCAACACTATTTGTTGAAAAGATTATTGTTGTTGTGTGTGTGTGTGTTTAAAGTTGGTTCTTCATTTTATTTTTTGTCTAACTAAAGAACAGTTTTTCTTTAGTCCTTAAGGACTTAGCTCCTTACATGGGCTTTGATGGAAGTTGTGGGGTAGCACCCTTGGGTCTAAATCAGAGTGAGGGTGTTTGGTCCTTCCATGCTTCATGAGAGCAATTCCTGACTACCTTGTGTGAATGGCACAGTTCACACAGTGATGTAGATTCATACACAGCTTGGGAAGCATATAGGCATCAAAGACACTTGCTATGGAAATGTCTCTGAAGGCAGTGGCCTCTACTATGTTATGAATAATGAACTTCTTAATGGCCTTACCCTTGGGCACACAACAGGCAGAGTTGGTGCAGCAAACAGGCTGCACTTGGCCAGAGCCCTTTCTGGCATGGCCATTATTCCTTCTTTTCTTGGTTATCTTAGAAGCAAGGACCCAAGAGAGTGAAAAGATTATTGTTTATCCATTGAATTATACCAGTACATAATTGTCTTTATGACTTTATTACTGTAGCTTTGTAATAAATAATTTTGAAACTGGGAAGTCTAAATCCTACAAGTTTGGGGTGCCTGGGTGGCTCAGCCAGTTAAGCATCTGACTCTTAATTTTGGTTCAGGCGTGATCTCAAGGTTATGAGATGGAGCCCTGTGTTGGGCTCTGCACTGGATCTGGAGTTTGCTTAAGATTCTCTCCAGTTGTGGAGAAAGGGGAACCCTCTTACACTGTTGGTGGGAATGCAAGTTGGTACAGCCACTTTGGAAAACAGTGTGGAGGTTCCTCAGAAAATTAAAAATAGAGCTACCCTATGATCCAGCAATTGCACTATTGGGTATTTACCCCAAAGACAGAGATGTAGTGAAAAGAAGGGCCATATGCACCCCAATGTTCATAGCAACAATGTCCTCAATAGCCAAACTGGAAAGAGCTGAGATGCCCTTCAACAGATGAATGGATAAAGAAGATGTGGTCCATATATACAATGGAATATTACTCAGCCATCAGAAGGGATGAATACCCAACTTTTACATCAACATGGATGGGACTGGAGGAGATTATGCTAAGTGAAATAAGTCAAGCAGAGAAAGTCAATTATCATATGGTTTCACTTATTTGTGGAAGATAAGAAATAGTATGGAGGACATTAGGAGAAGGAAGGGAAAAATGAAGGGGAGGAAATCGGAGGGAGAGATGAACCATGAGAGACTATGGACTCTGAGAAACAAACTGAAGGTTTTAGAGGGGAGGGGGTAGGGGGAGGGGCTAGCCCGGTGATGGGTATTAAGGAGGCCATGTACTGCATGGAGCACTGGGTGTTATACGCAAACAATGAATTGCGGAACAGTACATCAAAAACTAATGATATATCGTATAGTGACTAACATAACACAATAATAAAAAAAAAAAGATTCTCTCTCTCCCTCAACTTCTGTCCCTGCCCCCCCACCTCCCCACCTCCTCTGGCCTGTGCATGCTTCCGTTCTCTCAGGGGGAAAAAAAAATCCTACAAGTTCCTTAATCTTTTTGAAGATTGCTTTGGATATTGTGTTTCCATATAAATTTTAAGATCAACCTGTCAAATTCTGCAAAAAAATAACAGCTGGCACTTTGAGGGGGATTGGGTTGAATGAATAGACCAATTTGTGGAATATTGCCATCTTAACAATAATAGTGCCTTCTGATCCATGAATATGGGATGTTTTTCCATTTATTTAGGTATTCTTTCATTTCTTTCACTGACATTTTGTAGATTTGCAGTATATAAATCTTGTGTTTTAAAAAATTTATTTCTAATTTTTTTCTTTTGTAAATGGAATTATTTTCTTGATTGTGTTTTGAATTATTCTCATACTTTCCTTTAATTCTTTAAACATAGTTTCCTTTAGTTCATCAGGTAATTTAAACTCTGTTTAAGAAGTCCAAAGTCTGGACTTTGTTAGGGATAATTGGTTGTTTTCTTTTGCCTGGGCTATACATTCCTGTTTCTTTGTGTGTCTCATATTTTTCTGCTCTAAACAATATACTGTGGCAACTCTGGAAAACAGATGCTTTCCCCAGGGTTTGTTGTTGTTGCGGTCTTTTGTTTTTGTTGTATTGTTGCTGTTTGTTTATTCATTTGTTTAGTGACTTTCCAGCACTCTTTCTGTAAATCCTGTGTTATTTGTCATATGTGGCCATTGAAGTCTCTGCCTGGTTAGCTTAGTGGTCAGCTAATGATTAGACAGAGATTTCCATAAATGCTTTGAACCAATAACTTTCCCAGCCTTTGTGTGTTGGCCTATATCTTCAGTGATCTTGCTGGCCTTAGCTTGTGCAGAGCCTTAAGGCAAGCTAGAGATGAGAGATTAGGACCTTCTTAAGTCTCTTCTGTGTATGCACACAGCCCTGCACATGTTCTTCTAGATTTCCAAGAAAGCCTGTGAGCTTTTCAAAGTCCCTTACGGACTTTGCCTTCCCCTGTTCTTTTTAGGTGTTTTGATTAGTCTCATTTAGTAACATCATCTCAGGCAGCTGCAATGTTAAAACAATTGTCACCGATTTTTTTTTTTTTCTTTCAAATTCCCTAGAATCAGGGATGTTGGTACAGAGCATGTTCTGAGTCAGGTCAAATAAAGACATGTCTTGAGAATGGGGATTATCAATAAACTTGCCATCAGCTGGTCAAATGTTGACAATTATGGGGATTTTGGGAAGTTCCAAACCCATTCTACCCTCTTCAGTTAGATTGCTGGTTTTAATGGCTATCACAGTTTTTGGTCCTCAAGGCTACCATGAAGCTGGAGAGGGGAAGATGGTTCTTACCAAGATTCAGCCATTTTTCTTGATAAACACGATTTGGAATTTAGTAATTCTTTAGTTAATGTCCAGAATATGGAAAAATTGATTTTGACATTTGCCAGAGTTTTTTTTTTTTAATTTTTAAAAATTTTTATTATTTTTTTTATTCTTCTGTTAATCCCCATACATTACATCATTAGTTTTAGATGAAGTGTTCCATGATTCATTGTTTGTGCATAACACCCAGTGCTCCATGCAGAATGTGCCCTCCTCAATACCCATCACCAGGCTAACCCATCCTCCCACCCCCCTCCCCTCTAGAACCCTGTTTGTTTTTCAGAGTCCATCGTCTCTCATGGTTCGTCTACCCCTCCGATTTCCCCCGCTTCATTCTTCCCCTCCCGCTACCTTCTTCTTCTTCTTTTTTTTTTCTTAACATATATTGCATTATTTGTTTCAGAGGTACAGATCTGAGATTCAACAGTCTTGCACAATTCACAGCGCTTACCAAAGCACATACCCTCCCCAGTGTCTATCACCCAGTCACCCCATCCCTCCCACCCCCCCACTCCAGCAACCCTCAGTTTGTTTCCTGCAATTAAGAATTCCTCATATCAGTGAGATCATATGATACATGTCTTTCTCTGTTTGACTTATTTCACTCAACATAATACCCTCCAGTTCCATCCACGTCATTGCAAATGGCAAGATCTCATTCCTTTTGATGGCTGCATAATATTCCATTGTATATATATATACCACCTCTTCTTTATCCATTCATCTGTCGATGGACATCTTGGCTCTTTCCACAGTTTGGCTATTGTGGACATTGCTGCTATAAACATCGGGGTGCACGTACCCCTTCGGATCCCTACTTTTGTATCTTTGGGGTAAATACCCAGTAGTGCAATTGCTGGATCGTATGGTAGCTCTATTTTCAACTTTTTGAGGAACCTCCATACAGTTTTCCAGAGTGGCTGCACCAGCTTGCATTCCCACCAACAGTGGAGGAGGGTTCCCCTTTCTCCGCATCCCCGCCAACATCTGTCGTTTCCTGACTTGTTAATTTTAGCCATTCTGACTGGTGTGAGGTGGTATCTCATTGAGGTTTTGATTTGGATTTCCCTGATGCCGAGCAATATTGAGCACTTTTTCATGTGTCTGTTGGCCATTTGGATGTCTTCTTTGGAAAAATGTCTGTTCATGTCTTCTGCCCATTTGTTGATTGGATTCTTTGTTCTTTGGGTGTTGAGTTTGATGAGTTCTTTATAGATTTTGGATACTAGCCCTTTATCTGATATGTCATTTGCAAATATCTTCTCCCATTCTGTCGGTTGTCTTTTGGTTTTGTTGACTGTTTCCTTTGCTTTGCAAAAGCTTTTTATCTTGATGAAGTCCCAATAGTTCATTTTTGCCCTTGCTTCCCTTGCCTTTGGCGATGTTTCTAGGAAGAAGTTGCTTTGGCTGAGGTCAAAGAGGTTGCTGCCTGTGTTCTCCTTTAGGATTTTGATGGACTCCTGTCTCACATATAGGTCTTTCAACCATTTGGAGTCTATTTTTGTGTGTGGTGTAAGGAAATGGTCCAGTTTCATTCTTCTGCATGTGGCTATCCAATTTTCCCAACACCATTTGTTGAAGAGACTGTCTTTTTTCCATTGGACATTCTTTCCTGCTTTGTCAAAGATGAGTTGACCATAGAGTTGAGGGTCCATTTCTGGGCTCTCTATTCTGTTCCCTTGATCTATGTGTCTGTTTTTGTGCCACTACCATGCTGTCTTGATGATGACAGCTTTGTAATAGAGCTTGAAGTCCGGAATTGTGATGCCGCCAACTTTGCTTTTCTTTTTCAACATTCCTCTGGCTATGCGGGGTCTTTTCTGGTTCCATACAAATTTTAGGATTATTTGTTCCATTTCTTTGAAAAAAGTGGATGGTATTTTGATGGGGATTGCATTGAATGTGTAGATTGCTCTAGGTAGCATTGACATTTTCACAATATTTGTTCTTCCAATCCATGAGCATGGAACGTTTTTCCATTTCTTTGTGTCTTCCTCAATTTCTTTCATGAGTATTTTATAGTTTTCTGAGTACAGATCCTTTGTCTCTTTGGTTAGATTTATTCCTAGGTATCTTATGGTTTTGGGTGCAATTGTAAATGGGATTGACTCCTTAATTTCTCTTTCTTCTGTCTTGTTGTTGGTGTATAGGAATGCCACTGACTTCTGTGCACTGATTTTATATCCTGCCACTTTACTGAATTCCTGTATGAGTTCTAGCAGTTTTGGGGTGGAGTCTTTTGGGTTTTCCACATAAAGTATCATATCATCTGCAAAGAGTGAGAGTTTGACTACTTCTTTGCCAATTTGGATGCCTTTGATTTCTTTTTGTTGTATGATTGCTGTGGCTAGGACTTCCAATACTATGTTGAATAGCAGTGGTGATGGTGGACATCCCTGCTGCGTTCCTGACCTTAGGGGGAAAGCTCTCAGTTTTTCCCCATTGAGAATGATATTCGCTGTAGGTTTTTCATAGATGGCTTTTATGATATTGAGGTATGTACCCTCTATCCCTATACTCTGAAGAGTTTTGATCAAGAAAGGATGCTGTACTTTGTCAAAAGCTTTTTCTGCATCTATTGAGAGGATCATATGATTCTTGTTCTTTCTTTTGTTAATGTATTGTATCACATTGATTGATTTGCGGATGTTGAACCAACCTTGCAGCCCAGGGATAAAACCCACTTGGTCATGGTGAATAATCCTTTTAATCTACTGTTGGATCCTATTGGCTAGTATTTTGGTGAGAATTTTTGCATCCATGTTCATCAGGGATATTGGTCTGTAATTCTCCTTTTTGATGGGGTCTTTGTCTGGTTTTGGGATCAAGGTAATGCTGGCCTCATAAAATGAGTTTGGAAGTTTTCCTTCCGTTTCTATTTTTTGGAACAGTTTCAGAAGAATAGGTATTAATTCTTCTTGAAATGTTTGGTAGAATTCCCCTGGGAAGCCATCTGGCCCCGGGCTTTTGTTTTTTGGGAGATTTTTGATGACTGCTTCAATTTCCTTAGTGGTTATAGGTCTGTTCAGGTTTTCTTTTTCATCCTGGTTCAGTTTTGGTAGTTGATACATCTCTAGGAATGCATCCATCTCTTCCAGGTTATCTAATTTGCTGGCATAGAGTTGCTCATAATATGTTCTTATAATTGTTTGTATTTCTTTGGTGTTGGTTGTGATCTCTCCTCTTTCATTCATGATTTTGTTGATTTGGGTCATTTCTCTTCTCTTTTTGATAAGTCTGGCCAGGGGTTTATCAATCTTGTTAATTCTTTCAAAGAACCAGCTCCTAGTTTCGTTGATCTGTTCTACTGTTCTTTTAGTTTCTATTTCATTGATTTCTGCTCTGATCTTTATGATTTCTCTTCTGCTGCTGGGTTTAGGCTTTATTTGCTGTTCTTTCTCCAGCTCCTTTAGGTGTAGGGTTAGGTTGTGTACTTGAGACCTTTCTTGTTTCTTGAGAAAGGCTTGTATTGCTATATACTTTCCTCTTAGGACTGCCTTTGCTGCATCCCAAAGATTTTGAATAGTTGTGTTTTCATTTTCATTGGTTTCCATGTATTTTTTTAATTCTTCTTTAATTTCCTGGTTGACCCATTCATTCTTCAGTAGGATGCTCTTTAGCCTCCATGTATTTGAGTTCTTTCTGACTTTCCTCTTGTGATTGAGTTCTAGTTTCAAAGCATTGTGGTCTGAAAATAGGCAGGGAATGATCCCAATCTTTTGGTACCGGTTGAGACCTGATTTATGACCTAGGATGTGATCTATTCTGGAGAATGTTCCATGGGCACTAGAGAAGAATGTGTATTCCGTTGCTTTGGGGTGGAATGTTCTGAATATGTCTGTGAAGTCCATTTGGTCCAGTGTGTCATTTAAAGTCTTTATTTCCTTGTTGATCTTTTGCTTAGATGATCTGCCCATTTCAGTGAGGGGGATGTTAAAGTCCCCCACTATTATTGTATTGTTGTCGATGTGTTTCTTTGCTTTTGTTATTAATTGCCTTATATAATTGGCTGCTCCCATGTTAGGGGCATAGATATTTACAATTGTTAAATCTTCTTGTTGGATAGATCCTTTAAGTATGATATAGTGTCCTTCCTCATCTCTTATTACAGTCTTTGGTTTAAAATCTAATTTGTCTGGTATAAGGATTGCCACCCCAGCTTTCTTTTGGTGTCCATTAGCATGGTAAATGGTTTTCCACCCCCTCACTTTCAATCTGGGGATGTCTTTGGGTCTAAAATGAGTCTCTTGCAGACAGCATATCGATGGGTCTTGTTTTTTAATCCAGTCTGTTAGCCTGTGTCTTTTGATTGGGGCATTGAGCCCATTTACATTCAGGGTAACTATTGAAAGGTAGGAATTTAGTGCCATTGTATTGCCTGTAAGGTGACTGTTACCGTATATTGTATGTGTTCCTTTCTGGTCTATGTTGCTTTTAGGCTCTCTCTTTGCTTAGAGGACCGCTTTCAAGATTTCCTGTAGGGCTGGTTTTGTGTTTGCAAATTCCTTTAGTTTTTGTTTGTCCTGGAAGCTTTTTATCTCTCCTTCAATTTTCAATGACAGCCTAGCTGGATAGAGTATTCTTGGCTGCATATTTTTCTCATTTAGTGCTCTGAATATATCCTGCCAGTCCTTTCTGGCCTGCCAGGTCTCTGTGGATAGGTCTGTTGCCAATCTAATGTTTCTACCCTTGTAGGTTACATATCTCTTCTCCCGAGCTGCTTTCAGGATTTTCTCTTTGTCTATGAGACTCGTAAGTTTTACTATTAGATGTCGGGGAGTTGACCTATTTTTATTGATTTTGAGAGGGGTTCTCTGTGCTTCCTGGATTTTCATGCCTGTTTCTTTCCCCAAATTAGGGAAGTTCTCTGCTATAATTTGCTCCATTATACCTTCTGCCCCTCTCGCTCTTTCTTCTTCTTCTGGGATCCCAATTATTCTAATGTTGTTTCGTCTTATGGTATCGCTTATCTCTCGAATTCTGCCCTCGTGATCCAGTAGTTGTTTATCTCTCTTTTTCTCAGCTTCTTTATTTTCCATCATTTCATCTTCTATATTACTGATTCTCTCTTCTGCCTTATTTATTCTAGCAGTTAGTGCCCCCATTTTTGATTGCACCTCATTAATAGCCTTTTTGATTTCTACTTGGTTGGATTTTAGTTCTTTTACTTCTCCAGAAAGGGTTTCTCTAATAACTTCCATATTTTTTTCAAGCCCAGCTAGTATCTTTAAAGTGATGATTCTGAACTCTAGATCTGACATTGTACTAATGTCTGTATTGAGTAGGTCCCTGGCAGTCGGTACTACCTCTTGTTCTTTTTGTTGAGGTGATTTTTTCCATCTTGTCATTTTGTGCAGAGGAGAATAGATTAATGAGAGAACAAAATGCTAGCAGAGAAACAACGTCCCCAGAAAATATACTCTAAACAAATCAGAAAAGACCTGAAGCAGTGGGAAAAGAAAGGGAAAGAGAGAAAAAAGAAAAAGAAAAAAAAGAAAAAGATAAAGATAAAAACAAAAACAAACAAAACAAAACAACAACAACAACAACAAAAAAACCAGAATGTGACCAAATATGATCAGCCTGGTATATAGATCAGTGCCACACACTAGATTTGGGGTGTATTTTGGTCTTTTAGAAGAAAGTGCCTCCCAAAATTTTAAAGAAAGAAAAACTTATATATGTACAAAAATAAGGGTTGATATGATGAAGGGATGGAATATGACTAAAGATGGAAATTATAAAAAATTTTATAAAAGGAATTGATAAGAAGTTGTTTGAAAAAAGAAAGAAGAGGATTTAAAAAAAGAAAAAAGAAAAAAAAAAGGAGAAAATGTGATCAGGCAGGGGAGTAGAAAAAAACATATACTAGAGATTTAGGGTATATTTTAATCTGTTAGAAGAAACTATCTCAAAATTTTAAAGAGAGAAGAACTTATATATATAAGCCAAAAATATGGGTAACTACTATGAAGGGATAGAATATGACTCTAAAAATGAGAAATAAAAATGTTTTTTTTTTAAAAAGGGATTGATAAGATGTTGGTTGAAAAAGGGAAAAAGAAAAATTCAAAAAGAAATAAAAAGACAAAAAGACAATTAAAAAAAATTAACTTTGAAAGACTAAAGAATCATGGTAAAAAAGCCGTGAATTCTATGTGCAGTAGTCCCCTAGCGCTGGCGTTCTGCCGTTCTCATTGATCGGTAACCTTGGTCTTGGCTGGCTGTTCTCGCTGATCTTCTGGGGAGGGGCCTGTTGCCGTGGTTTCCAAATGTCTCTGCCGGAGGCGGAATTGCCCCGCCCTTGCCCCCTCCCGGCTACGTAATCTGCTCGGGTTTGCTCTCCGGGGCTTTTGTTCCCTGCGAGCTTTCCGTACAGCTTTGGAGGCGGAGAGTGAAAATGGCGGCCCCCCAACCTCCGCTCCGGAGGAGCCGAGAACTCGGGGCCCCGCTCCTCAGTGAGCCCCCCGAGAAAAGCCGTCAGTCACTCCCGTCTGCCCGGTCTCCGGCCTCACTCCGTGCTCACCCGGCCTGTGACCGCGCGTTTCTATCTCTGGCACCCGACCCCGGGTGGAGTCTCCAAACCCAGCAGATCCCTGCGGTGCCCTCCCGCGCGGCTCCTCCCGGGGGAGGAAGGTGAGTCTACCCGGATCTGCCGCTTGTTGGGTCCCTGCTGGAGGAGCAGGGGCCCGACTGTGCCGCGGATCCTGGTTTATGGCCACCCCGAGCTGAGAGCCCGCGCCTGGGCTCCGCCTCTGCAGCCGGCTTCCCTGCTCCGATACCTGGGAGCTCTGCCGCGCTCAGGCACCCCCGGTCTTTCTGTGACCCCGAGGGTCCTGAGACCACACTGTCCCGGAGGGTTTCACCCCCCGCTTGGCCACCAGAGTGACGTCCCTCAGCGGAGCAGACTTTTAAAAGTTCCGAATTTCTGCTCCGCGGCTCTATCACTTGCCAGAAGCGCCGACGGAGGCCCCTCCCCCGCCGTCTATCCTCCGAATATCGCCTCGGATTCACTTCTCCGCACGTCCTACCTTCCAGAAAGTGGTCGCTTTTCTGATGAGAGAGTTGTTGCTATTCCTTTCTTCGATCTCCTGTTGAGTTTGTAGGTGTTCAGAATGGCTTGATCCCTATCCAGCTGAATTCCTGAGAGAAGACGAAATCCAGGTCTCCTACTCCTCCACCATCTTGCTCCGCCCCCCATTTGCCAGAGTTTTATTGCAGATTTTTGTAAGTCCTTATTCTGCCATTCAAAAAGCACTCTTTCCTTTTCTTATTTTTAGGAGGTTAAAAGATAATTTTTTTTAAAGGTAAAATCGTGATACTCAAATCAATACAAATATTAAATAAGCACATGCCAAAGATTTTATTTAACTCATTTATTTAACTCATTACAAGTTGTTACAAATTCAAGAGGGTATTGAAAGAACACACATGCATACACAGGCAATTGAGAATGCTGTCTAGGTTTATGTATGATGTATATTTTGTCAGTACTGACAGCCCAACAACCAGTTGTATTTCGCAGATCCCAATTCACTCGCATTTCTTCAGAAAACAATTATTTGCATTATGATCAGTTTTCTACCACTTTCAGAGTTGTAAAATAGCCGAAAGACAGTGAAAGCAAAGATGCATTAGAAGCGTAGATGGACATACAGTTTGGCTTGGGAAAAAAAAAAGAAGGGTAGATGGACAGGACACGTGGTCATCTTTTTTGACCCCTATCAAAGTCTTTCACAGTTTTTCCTGATGCAGGAGTGGAGAGCACAGGAATGGCACACAGACATGTGGTCAAGGGGGCTGTTTATGACCCCACCTTTGGGGATAATTTATTTTATGTGACCCAGACTCTTCATCTGTGAGGGAAAGGGAATGGCCCAAGTGATCACTAAGACTCCTTCCATTCCAGCAGTGTTCTTTAAAGTGTGGATCTTGGGCCGCCAGTGGGGGCATCACCTGAAAACTTGTTAGAAATGCAAATCCTCAGGCTCCATCCCAGTCCAACTGAATCAGAAACTCCAGGGTGGGTGCCCAAGAATCTGTTTTAATAAGCTCTCCAGGTGATTCGGATATAATTACATTTTGAGAACCATTACATCCCAGGTTCATGAGAAGGGTCTTTGATATGAGGGCAATTCACTTATCATAAGAGTATATTTGTTACTTCCTCCTGAAGTTGGGAATCATCCAATTCTACATTTGTGTAAAAGAGAAAGTCAGTTTGGTTGAGGCTTCTTTGCTCTAGGCAAAACTTCAATCTACTATTTATTTCAACATAACCAGTTTAAAGAGATGTCAGAGAAGTATTTCTTGAAGCTTTGGGTTTCACATATTTTATACAGATAGAAGATCTCTCCCAGTTGTTATGGCAGACAGAGAGGAGATGAGTCTTTGCAGATCTTACACTGGAAAACATTTCCTCTTGCTCCTTGCATGCAAAGGCAGTGATCACAAGGCACTGTATGGCATGACTGGAAAACTTCTCTTTAAACTGTGTCTCTGGGTGGGGCACTTCTGCTCTTACTTATGATGAGCCATTCTGTTTCTGTTTGGTACACAGAGGACTAGGCTGTCCTGTTTGCCACTATCATTTCTTTAGAGGGTACAGCTATGCTGTGCCATATGAAAGGGTGGTTTTCAAACATCTTACTTCTATAACATGCCTTCTGTACATTCTCAGCATCATGCTCTTTCCAGTGTTTTCTACACTAGTATTCTGTTTAGCTCCGTCTGATTGACTCGTATAAAGGTCATCATAATTTCTGACCTGTTGCCTTGACCATCTTTGAAAACTCTTTCCCTTAAGTATAGGTCACCAGTTACACTGACCAAAGTAGTATCTATGAACTTAAGAATCACTGAGACTTCAGAACTTGTCAATACATCATTATGCACCTTGTAGGCAAGTTTCTCCAGGAAGTATTAATAGTTTAGGAAGAAAGCATTATGTGCGGTCAATTCTCTCTCTTGAAGATTCATAATGTACAATGTGTTAAAGGCTCTGAGAGTCTTACAGTAGAGAAACTTATCTGTGTTTGACTCAACATTTTCCAAACTTCTTTGAGCCTGGAACATTTGTATTACTGGCATATCTAATGCTATCCAGCTTGGGAGGGACAGGTGTAGAAGATTGAGTTGATGTACAAGACCAGATATTTCACAGAGTTCGATTTCATTCATTTATGATCAAATGAGGGAAACCATTTGAGGGCCAATCTTAGATAACAAAGCATCAGTGTAAATGTGAGTTATGTCCTGATGTTAGTAGTTGAATCTACCGTGGCTTTCTTACTCAAAACCTGGGAGCCTTTTAGAAATGCAGAGTCTCAGGCCCTAATCTAGATTTATTTCATCAAAAGCTTCATTTGGGTGAGGTGTGATTCCCATGAATTTTAAAGTCTGAAAAGCACTGATTACAGCATTTTCCCCTGTTATTTCCTTTTCTCACTGCCTACTCCATCCAGAATTCCTTGGGATGCTTCCCTTTCTGGAAAATCTTTGCCATTATTTTTATGCAAACTTTTGTTTCTCTTACCCTTCTCTGAATTCCAATATCCTATGTGGTCTGTTTTATACCAACATTATGGCTGGGTCTGGGAAAATTCTATGAGGATCATAGTAAACTTTTGAAAATTAATAACATTCCCTAAATTGCGGAACACTATTAATTAGTTTTCTAAAGTCGTTCTCTCTAAGTCTTTCTTTAATTGTAGGAAAGGGTGGGGAGTGTATTAATGATCTCCTTCCATTTAAAAAAGTTCCTAAGAGTTAAAAATATAAATTCTGCATGTATTAAAAATAACATTCTTTATCACAATAATTTATTTTCAGATGTCTGACTGTCAGAACCATGCAGTGGTAGCCGCAATAAACATTATACAAGGGGCGCCTGGGCGGTTCAGTCAATTAAGTGGCCGACTCTTGATTTTAGCTCAGGTCATGTTCTCAGGATCCTGGGATGAGCCCAGTGTCAGGCTCCCTGCTCAGTGCAGAGTCTGCTTGAGTTTCTTTCTCCCTCTTCTCTGCCCCTCCCGCTCTGGGCACACACACTCTCTCTCTCCCTCAAAAAAAAAAAAAAACAAAAAAAAACAATGAGAACCTATAGGTTAAATATCAGGTTTTTTTTCCACCGAAGGCAGATTAAATAACATATTTGGGCTAGACCTTAGCTAAAATGTCTGAGATTTGACTACGTTTTCATTAGACAATGAATGTAGGTTTTGATGACCCCGTCCTCCAAGTATTTCCAGAGGAAGCAGTGAGAGGAAAATTTAAATTCTGACAAAGATTTACTCATTTGTTCTTTTGTGGGGAAGAAGAGCTGTATAGTGAAATCTAAAACATTCAAAACACATAATAGTCCTTGTTCTAAGCAAATACCAGGTCTCTAAGTTTATTAGCCTGTAAGATCACAGAATTCCAAAAATGTTCCGGAAAGTTCTCTTTTCTTCAACCCTTGCACACGTATCTATTCATGTCAGTGAATAGAGTAGCCTTAATATTTTAAAACATGTATCATGTAAAAAGGAAGTGAGAATTGCAAATATGGGAAAAGAATGTGATACAAAGAAGTGCATTCCGTGTTTAGCAGAGAAGCCATGAAAGCCTCAGAGAACCAGCTAAATGTATGAGGTCACTAACTTAACATTTTAAATTCCCCAGTGCTGAATTATTATGGTTTGCAAGAAATCTGAAAGACATTAAGCTTCTAGGAAAAAGTGTTGCAACTCTGGATTTTTGCCTATCCTTTGACCCTAATAAGGCTGTTTTAAAATAAAGTTATTAAGGGAATTAGGTCTGTCTCTAAAATGAGGAATAATAATTTGTTCTTACAAGCCTCTGATATCACATACCTTCATACTTTACAAAAGCTCAAATTCACTGAGGATTAAAATATTAAGAATTTAGTCATGCAGAGAAAACAGGAGTTGTTTTGTCAGTGTCAAAAATGATTGGCTCCAAACTCTAGAATAGTGTTGTCCAATATTGCTTTCTGTAGTGATGACAGTGCTCCATATTTACGCGGTCCAAAATGGTAGCCACTAGCCACATGTAGCTCTTGAACACTTGAAACACGGCTAATAGGATGGAGAAGCTGAATATTTATTTTTACTTTGATTTAAATTTAAAGAGCTACAGTGGGGGGCACTTGGGTGGCTCAGTTGGTTAAACTTCAAATATGTTCAGACTCTTAATTTCAGCTCAGGTCATGATCTCAGGGTTGTGAGATCCAGCCCCTCATGGGGCTCTGCAGTCAGCGGGGAGTCTACTTGGATTCTCTCTCCTTCTTCCTCTGCCAGCCCCCCATGCACACACACTCTCTCTCTAAAATAAATTAATTAATTAAAAAAAAATAAGTAGCTACAGTGGTCAGTGACTATTGTGTTAGACAATTCAGCTCTAGGAATATTTTCTTTCCATTGTGAATTTAAAATTTACAGCAATATTTTTATTTCTTAATGTTATTTTCTAGGTCACAGATTTAGAAAAAAAACCATTTTGTACCTCAGATGAGAACAAATTTTATAATATTTTGCAATGCCATTGCTTAGAGATAGTTTCTTGAAAATAATGACATTAAGTGGTCCACTAGACAATGTTGTCCAAGTGATAGAAATGCTTGACATAAAGTCCAAGATAACCCTCACATCAGTAGTCTATGGGGAGGGCTTGACTGGTATACAAAAAAAGGACCAAGGAAAACCTGAGCACAGTGAAGAGAAATCACTGCTGATGCTGTAGGTTTGCCATTTTCTCTTTTCATTTATATTGTTTTTTTTTAAAAAAAGATTTATTTATTTATTTTAGAGAGAGTGAGAGTGCGCTCATGTTTGTGCAAGTCCAAGAAGGGGCAGAGGGAGAGAGTCTTCAAGTAGACTCCGTGCTGAGGGTGGAGACTGAGGCAGGGCTCAGTCTCATGACCCATGAGATCATGACCTGAGCTAAAACCAAGAGTTGGACAGCTTAACTGCTGAGCCACCCGGGTGCCCCTATTTCTATTAATTCTGAGTGACTTTATCAAGTCCTTTGATTTATCCTTTTCTGACTGGCATTTGAAATTTGAGACTAAGCTAAATGAAGGACCCAATTTTTATTTTATTTATTTATTTATTTATTTATTTATTTATTTATTTATTTATTTATTTATTTATTAAAAGATTTTATTTATTTATCTGACAGAGATAGACACACAACGAGAGAGGGAACACAAGCAGGGGGAGTGGGAGAGGGAGAAGCAGACTTCCCACCAAGCAGGGAGCCTGATGCGGGGCTCCATCCCAGGACCCTGGGATCATGACCTGAGCCGAAGTCAGACGCTTAACAACTGAGCCACCTAGGTGCCCCAAAGGACCCAATTTTTAGGTGTAGCCTACCTGCCAGCACCACCAGGGAAGATTGGAGATCATGAACTAGCACGAGTGGTCTGCTAAGAAGCCCCCTGTGAGCTCTTTCCTTATTTTAAATGTAATACTAATTGTGTTTCTTAAAACATCATCTTTTCATTGGGCCTTTGTTCAAGATTGAATTATAGACCACATAGGAAAACCAGTTTCATTACTTGATAATTATGCTTTAGAGAAAGAATCAATTTTGAACAGGCTGGATGTATTAGGGACCAAAGTGGAAAACAATCCTCTTTTAAGCCCTCTGTCAGCTCTCCTTTCCTGCATATTTGTCTCACAGGTCTTGTTTGCAGGTACTCGAAAGTTCAGCCCACAGGTGTACCAGTCCCTATAGTGGTTCTTTTGAAGAACCATTTGGCATGTGCTATGTACTAAATGTGCCTTCCCCCAGATTCATATGTTGAAGCCCCAAACCCCAGTGTGATGGTATTAGGAGATAGGACCTTTGGGAGGTGATTACATCGTGGGGATGGAACCCTTATAAGAAGAGAGAGGCAAGAACTTGCTTGTGATAACAAACCCAGGAAGAAAGCTCTCATCAGGAGTTGAACTGGCTGGCAACTTGATCTTGGACTTCACAGCCTCCAAAGCTGTGAGAAATCAATGTCTGTTGTTTAAACCACCCAGTCTATGATATTTTTGTTACAGCAGCCTGAGTTAAGACAGCTTGAGAAAAGGAGAGAAGCCCTCCTCCCACTCTCCGTTGGGAGGCAAGACTAACATATAAATGTATACTTAATAATCTTCTTACTCCTATAGAAGTATAGAAGCTGCAGGGAGGTGGTTTAGGTAAGTTTTGAGTCACCCCTTAGAGAATCATGCACAGATGTTCTAATGCTTCCCTTTAGGGCTTGAGTTAGAGTGTACCATGATAACCTCACTGAACTGAGAGAATTAATTGGTATCTGGTGGAAGCAATCTCAAAATTTGGAGGCACAAGATTTATAAAAAGCAAGGAATATAAATACACTAAAAAAGACCTCAGGGATGATGCTCAAAATGGAAAAATACCAGGGGCGCCTGGGTGGCTCAGTCGTTAAGCGTCTGCCTTCGGCTCGGGTCCTGATCCCAGGGTCCTGGGATCGAGCCCTGCATCGGGCTCCCTGCTCCGTGGGAAGCCTGCTTCTCCCTCTCCCACTCCCCCTGCTTGTGTTCCCTCTCTCGCTGTATCTCTCTCTGTCAAATAAACAAAGTCTTAAAAAAAAAAAAAAAAAAAAAAAAAAAAGGAAAAATACCAATATTCATCTCCTGTTGACCACAAATCACCTCCAAATAGTTGACATTGTGTATACTAGTATGTGGAAAGACCTTCACCATGTTTTGCATATTACACTTTACCTATAGAATTAAGATGATTTTAAAAAATGGCTAAGCAAAATTGGAATGTGGGAAAGTTTATCTGATAACCTCTGCCCACCTGTTCTTTCCTCTTTTTGGTACTATCCCGACTTTCTTCCCTCTGAAACCCCTACCCCTGCCAAACATAGAAACACAAATACACAGACCAGACACACATTCACAGATCCTACATATGGAAAAACAAGTCCTCAATCTTTATACTTCCTATTTGTTCTCTGGCCTTTTTTTTTTTTTTTTTTAAGATTTATTTATTTGAGAGAGAGAGTGGGTACGCTTGTGTGTGTGTGTGTGTGTGTGTGTATGCACTCATGCGCACAGGGAGGAGGGTAGTGGGGGGTCGAGGGGCAGAGGGAGAGAATCTTGCAAGCAGACTCCCTCCTGAGCACAGAGCCCCACACAGGGCTCAATCCCATGACCCTGAAATCATGACCTGAGCCAAAAATCAAGAGTCCAACACTTAACCGACTGAGCCACCCAGGCATCCCTCTGGCCCTCTTTTTTTTTTTAAACATACAATTCATTTAAATCTTCCAGTGCAGTGTCTTATGCTCAGGATCTTTCCTGCTCTCCTAAACCCTGACAAGATTTGTGGTCTTTTGTCTTAGGCCCTTAGGTTTTACTTTTTAGTAAGTAGTCAGAAAAAATAATTCCCACTAGTGTTCTCAGTAAAAGGAAAGACATTAATGTGTGATACCTTTCAGGTATCAGATGTACACTCCTAAACAGTACATGGCCTTTGGAAATTAGCTGGGCTAACCTATAGGAGTGCCTCAAAGGGCTGCAATTGAAGGCAGGACGGGAGCTGATGGAGAAGATACAGACCTTTTCTGTTCTCTTCAATTCACACCATCTAGACAAGTTTACATAGAATTTTTTCTAGGGGGTTATTGAACTCATTGAATTGGTTTTGGGGGTGCAGCCAAAAATGAGACCAAAAAAGCTTTATTTCATCACCTGTTGCATAGTGGCGATTCCCCAGATTTTTACATGTTAAAAAAATATGTTTACATTTTTTACAAGTAGAATTATTAATCAGTAAGTTCTAAGTGGCTTTAAAAAGCATGACTAGAATTTCATGGAGACAAAGACTTCATTTGACACAGGTTTAGCAGTAAAGCTTTTAATTGTTTCCTTCAATAGTCTTTAAATTGCAAGTCCTTGGAGTGAACTATGGGAACTCTGTAACGTTCCCTGTCTCCTGGCCTGGTGTGTGCATTATCTCCACAAAGATTGTTACAGCAGAAATGCAAAAAGGAAGAGCCAAATGTTGGCTTTGGACAGCCAGCACAGGCTCTTAAGTCCTCCGGTTTCCTTTTAGCCCTTCCCATTGACTAGCTGCTACTCGTTCTTTGTCACTTGGCTGCAGTCTGATGTCTCCAGAATGCCTTCTCCAGTTTCCGGTAAGTTCTCATATTTTGGCTTCATAGCGTCAGAGCACACTTTTATCTCTGTATTGAACACACCTTGAAATTACTCATGTTACCCCTTGCTTGGCAGGAGTCTTGTCTTATTCATCTTTGTACTCCCCCCCCCTTCTCGCCCCCTCCTAGCATCTACTTTGGTGTCTACCAAATAGTAGGTTGCTCAATAAATGTTTATTAGATAGAGGGAACTAGGTAGGATTGGGATGTATTCTGAATCACATTTTGCAGTAACAGAACTAAGACTAACCCGGAGTTGGCAAACTCTTGGTAGATGGCCAGATAGTAAATATTTTACACTTTGCACTCCATCCAGTCTCTTTCACAACTTCTCAAGTCTGCCATTATAGCAGGAAAGTTGATAATACATAAATGATTGGGTGTGGCTGTGTTCCAATGCAACTTTATTTACAAAAACAAATGGCACACAGATTTGGCCTCAGGGATCTAGTTTGCCAGCTCTCGTACTCAACTAAGAATGGTTTACTGATCTCACTTAATTCTGCACTTAGAGTTTATTTGTACATGGCTATTTTTCCCCAGAACTCAAAGTATTTTTACATATTTGAATGAGAGTATATTATGGTGGAATAATAGTCTTCTCAGTAGTTTGCTAGTGGCCTAAGGATTTAATGTCCAAGCAGACGTATAATTTAAAACCAAGAGGAAGCTTCCTCACTAAGAGAAAGCAATTTAAATCCCACTGGGTTTAATGTACTTGTGAGTGGGAAGAAACAATTAATATTGGCTGTTCAAGCAAAGAGTACATTTTTAAGAACAATCTGTTCCCCTAGTGTCTCCCAGGTCATCAAGACAATGGACTTTTTAATGGGCAGGAATTATGTACTTAATAAAATTGTAATACTCACTCTGCTTGTCAGAGGAAGCTCATTATTCACAGATTATGTTTCTCTGTGTCCTCCTGTTCTCCCACTGTTTCTTGACATTAATGATGTTCTCTGGTAGGTCTGTCTCACAGGGTTCCACGTGGTCCAAGCTGGATCTTGGCTTATATGGCTCTCTGCCAAGATTAAGGCGTGGGGGTGGCAGGAGAACAGACTCCAAGATCTCTAGGATCCCATTCAGTTCTCAAATGTATAAACTTCTTTCTCCTCTCTAAAGCCTCTTTTCCATCCCAAACCAGCTCTGGCCTTGGCACATATCCTACATTTAAATTAGCTGTGCCTCCTCTGAACTCCAATTGCCTCTTTAGGCTATAGCACATATGGCAGAGTTAGCTTGAATATTAATCTGATTTCTGTGTATTTCCCCTTCTTTCTGTGTTTTACCTTCACTTGAACTCCGGGGAATCCCCAGACTTTAATCAAACACCAATGCAAGCATTTTCAGATGCTTACTTATAAACACTTCATAAGTTTGGGGCTGAGGCTGTGAGAAGGGCAGAGGAAGGGCAACGGGGCTGTGAAAGGAAGTGTGGAGGGACAGACTTGCCCGAATGGAGCCAGGGAAGTGAAGGAAGGACCAGGATGTAGAGGGAGTCAGCACCATAATTAGCTTGAGATCCATTTGCCCTCAGGAACCACTTGCTCTCAGGAACAAATGGTTACTGCCCATGGAAAACCCACCATCTAAAAGTACTGGGCCTTTATTTGTGCCCTGGACAAAGGTGGAGTACTTGCAGGGAAGAGAAAATATTTTTTCCTTCTACTCTCCTAGGTTCTCTGGCTGAGGCCCTATAAATTGGGTAGATGAAAGACACATTAATAAAAGAAAAATAGCTTGTGGGCAGCCCTTGGTCCTGGTGGCAGTGGAGGTTGCAGGTCTTCTGGGTAGGTGTCCCCCATCACTCCCCCATGGAGGAGGTGGAAAGCATAGCTGTGGCCCTGGATGCTCTCACCTCTTACTGCACAGGGACAAAGGCACTAGCCACCCAAGCTCAAGAGGGGGCAGCCCGTGTGGCCCATATGGGCCTGTGAGTGGAAGTGACCAGGGCCATATAGCAGAGGGGCAGCTGCATGATTGGCCTCCAACTGGGGCCAGAGCTACTCTGCCAGGGTTTAAAATTTTAAATGAGAATACAGAGCATTATTTATGAGGAAATGAGAGTGAATAAGTCATCTCTAACCTCTTCCAGGCTTTTTTCATAAGAGAGACCATATTAAACTTACATATTCAAAGACTGACTAATCCTGCCTCCAGCACTAGTGGTTTCTCTGTTTTGTGATCCACAAGAACTTCTTCAGGAACAAATGAAATGGTCCAGGGGCATGGAAAATATGACTTTTACATTAGTCTGGGATTGGCTGTGAGCTCCAGCATTTTCACTGAAGGGAGTTTCAGTTTGGGAAAAAAAAAAAAAGGTCTTTTGTGCTTTGCCAGGAAAGGCTCCATGAGACCAGGTCAAGGTGGCCATGCATATCGTAACGGTTGGTTGTGGTAGGCTGGATTGCTATCAAGTATGTATACAGAACATTTGAAGAAAATATTATAGTTGTATATTAAATATTTGCACACACTAGTACAGCCTCATATTAGCACATTTTAAAGCTTTAAATAAATCCTTGTTTTTTTTTGTTGTTTTTTTTGAGAGAGAGAGAGAGAGAGAGCATGGGGGGGGTGCAGAGGGAGAGAGAGAATCTTAGGCAGTCTCCAGGTCCAGCACGGAGCTGGAAGTGAGGTTCTATCTCACCACCCTGAGATCATGACCTGAGCCAAAATCGAGAGTCTGACACTTAACCAACTGAGCCACCCAGGTGCCCCTATAAATCCTTGTTTTTTTAATGAACAAAACACAAAATATGTAAAATTTAAACCAGTAAAAGTCATCTAGCCGTTGAATAGTTTATTTAATTCAAATGAGAAGACTTTCTTTTACCTCTCTGATTAAAACATGTCTGATATAAAAAAAAGAAAAACAAACAAGTTTATTAACATGTGCATCATGCTTACATATGGGAGCACTCAGAGGTGAGTAACTCAAAGGTTTGGTTAGAACTTGGGCTTATATAGCCTCTTAGCAAAGGAACAATATATTTTTAGAAAAGTGACAAGACAAGAAAAAGGACTTTTGAATTTTCATGGCAGCAAATTGTGGGAATGCAGATAAATGGGAAACTAATGGTAGATAACGTTAGTTCTATCAAGGTTCATGATGTAGTTTCCTCTGGTGCCATCTCCAGGCTGATAAGGGTCTAAAGTCATCTTTGTGATTAAATCTTAACTTTTTGTTCTCTTGGAGGAGGCAGGTCCTTTGTAAGTTTATGTCCTTCTTTTAGGCAAATAGGAGAGGGCAGAGAGCTTTTCTTACATCTACTTCCTCTCATTTGCCTTTAACTCAAAATAATCTTTATGCCAGAGTGACGTATTTGGGGGTGGCATATTCTGCCACCATACAGTCAACTTGTCAAAACAGGAAGTGGGAAAGAAAACCATGGTGTCCTAGCCTAGATGGATCAGAATAGTTGGGAATTTCCCTGTGAGATGGAACAAATGTGGACCCACTACCATCATTACACATTCTGCTTGGCTGCTAACATTTGTTATTTCTTGTGAATTAGTCTTGTTTTTAATTACTTTTCTATTAAAAATTTCTTCATCTCAAAGTGGGTAGAATAAGACCAACCTTGCAGAGTTATTGTAGGGATAAGTGAACGTGTGTAAGGCTTGTGAAATTATTCCGTTATACCAAAATAAGGAATTTCTATTAAATCAAAAGCTCTCTAAGGATCAAGTTTTATTCTTCTCTTATACCACATGATGACTCATGTCAGAATATCATCAAGATATCAAGTTTATGGAAAGTGATTCCTGAATTTTCATCATATTGGTATTATATTCATGAGTCATTGAGGTTACAAAATTCTTCCTGCATTGAATGTTCTCACTCTTCCTTCAGGCTTCAACTCAAATGTCCCTTTCTCTGTAATCCCTTTGTCAACACTCCTCTGCCCCAGCCTCCCCCGTTCTGTTCATTCCTCTCTTATATACATCACATTGTGTAATTATCTATTTACATGTCTGATTCTCCTGCTAGTTTATGAGCACTTGGAGGAGAGAAAAACAGAGCCCATGTTTTGTTCACCTTTGTATCCCCAACATTTGCATCATCTGACAGCAAATATGCTCCATGCAGTCCTGTAGCTTCTGGAACTCTGCTGATGTTTGTAGGGCAATCAAAATTTAGAACTCTGATCAGAGCAGTTGAATGTTCCTTAGCCTATAAATGCAACTTGGAATTAAAGACATCTGGTCTACTGTAAAAAAAAAAAACTCAAGTGGTCTCCATTTTCCATTCTTGTCTCCTTTCACTCATTTTCCAAGTACTGCCAAAGAGAAATCTTCAAACAAATCTATTCATCACTTTCTTGATTAAAACTCTTTAATGTCTTCTCCTTGCTCAGGGATAAAGTTAAACTTTTTAGGATGACACAGGACCCTACATAACTTGGTCCTGTCTACCTTCCAGGACTTATCTCTCTCTCTCTTTTTTAAAGATTCACTTATTTGAGAGAGAGACAGAGACAGAGACAGAGACAGAGAGATAGCAGGGTGGAGGGGCAGAGGGAGAGAGAATTTTAAGCAGTCTCTGTGCTGAGCACAGAGCCTGATGTGGGGCTCCATCTCACAACCTTGAGATCATGACCTGAGCTGAAAAGTGTCCAATGCTTAATCGACTGTGCCACCCAGGCATCCCAGGACTTATCTCTTGATGTCTCTTCTCCATTCTCTCCCCATATTTCCCCACACCTTTGCCCCCCACCCCACCTGCCACTGTAGAGATTCTGAGCTCCAAGTAATATGTAAGTGGACCATGCTGCATTAACCTCTGTTCTTTGTCTTTTTTTCATCATCATCTTGTTCTTTCACTGTTGTTTCTATTCCCACTTTTATCTCCTTGATTATTTAAACTTCACTTATTTTATAGTCTTGTTAATATCTATTATATCTAGTTTTTGTAATGTGAATTTTCCATTTGTAATGTTTACGGACTCTCTTTCACGATGGTGGATTGTTTCCAAGAGTCTGTGTGTGTGTGTATGTGTGTGTGTGATATTTAAATTTATTTCATTGTGAGATCATCTTCAGTAGGGGTTGATTTTTCCCCCATGGGAGTAGTGCCCTCCGTGGTGGAAATACCAGTTTCGCCAGTTATCTAGTGGTTTCATGGGTCTCAGACCAGCTTTATATTAATGTCTTAGCATGGGATTTTGATGGGGAAAATATAAATTGGACCCTTATATGCAAATGTGCCTTAGGTGTGGGGTTTTCAATTTTTCCCCACCCTGAGTTCCAGGCAGATGGCAAGTTTTCTTGCTACTTCTCCAGGCTGGTGGGGAGAATTTTCTTAGTTCCCTTTTCCTAGATGGGCCCAGCTAAGTGCAGGGATCTCAGTTCCAGCTCTCTACCTCACATGGGCTGTATTCTTCTCTTTTTCCTGCTGGATAGTAACACTCAGCTTTCTCTCTAAGGAGGGCTAACAACCCCTGAGAAGTTGCTATATCAGTTTCATTTACTACTCTGCATTTGGTTGTCCCCTTCATTTCTTGAAACTATGGGCTGTTTTCCTTTTTTCAAGCCTGGCTATTGTTTCTTATGCTATTTTATCTAGCATGTGGAAAAATCTGTGTCAGTTTTTTCCACTAGGTTGCTGGAAGGGCTCTGTTTACCCACTGAGGTTGTCCTCACGTCCTTCTTTACGTGTAATATTCTGCCCTCTAACTCAGACCCAGATGAACTTTGCTCTTCTTTCAGTACCCAGCTCAGGCACCCCTTCCTCAATGGAGATTTTCCTAACCCTTCTTTCCCCAGGGTGAAGTTTGTCTTTCCCTCACACACACCTCCACTGTGCTCTTCATTCTTCTACCATAGACCTGAGACATTAATGTGCTTGGTAACATATATGACTCTCTCTTCTTCTCTGATGGTTGTATTTTATTTATCTTTGTGTCCTCAGAGTCTTGCACTATACAAGGTCCATAATACGTGTTCAATACATGCCAGATGAATAGATGAATAAATGAATGGATACATAAAGTGAGTGGGTAAGGAATAACAAAATTTAATAGTGTATCTGTCTTTGCCTCTGTGCCAGGTTTCTATAGTAGCCTATTTCTGTAAAGACATTAAGAAAATCAAATTTAAACAAAGCATTTTATCCTGATAAGAAGTAAAATGTCAGATGTGCAGTAAGACTAATAGCAACAATCACAGTTAGTGCTCACCATATGCCAGGAGCATTAAATTCACACATCTAATTTTTACAACAATTTTTTGAGGCAGATACTTTTACAGATCAGGAAACTGAGTCACTGAAAGGTTAACTTGACCCAGCTCATAAATAACTTGGCCAAGCTCATAAATGGCAGTCCTGGGATTTGCACTCAGGTATTCTGGCTCCAGAGGCCATGCTTGTAACTATAATATTAGACAGACTGTTAATACCAATGAAAGAGACATGTTGAAGTTTCTGGATCCAAGTTTTTTTAAAGCAATTATTTTTAAGTCCAAAGTAAATAGTTGTTTTCTAATGACAGCTCAGGATCTTAAAACCATACTACTTGGGAAGTTTACAACCTCACCCAGTAAATTATCTCTATATTTAACTGATCAGTCTAAAAATCCTTCTAGAATTGAATTTAGATCTCAGACGTTGCTGTTTAAACACCTGCTTTCCTTATAGGCGAGAAAAAAAAAAAAGAACAAATATAGCAACCTTCTCCTTGTGTTCCTGGAATGAAAGTTGAGGCTTGATGAAAAATTATTTAGTAGTACAAACTTTTTTTTTTTTTGAATCTAGAAAGCACCTAAATATTTTGGATATACTGATACAAATACACCATGGCCCTTACTCACTCTTGTCTTTACCATTGACCACAATGTCAGAATCAAGACATCCTGCAGCAGAACAACTGGCCCAGCCATTCCGACTCCCACATTGGCTTTGAGTGGTTACCACCATGTTTATCCTTGTGGCTGCTGACCGCAGTGATTCCTGCATTGCTAATATGATCTCATTCTCTTATCTAAACTCCTTTAATGGAAAGCCATGGAGAAACGATGACTTCCTCACTGGCTATAAGCAAAATGGGAATAAATTTTTAGAGTGGCAGAAGTTTCTTAGGGTTATGAAAGAATACGCTAAAGAGAGATAAGCAACTTGAGCAGTTACTAAAAATACCCAGCATGCATGGGACGGAGATATGTGAGGTTATGTGCAGCTGAACAAACAAAATGATATTTCTGTAGGGACCCTAAGTGTTTGGTGCTTTGCTTCTGATGACGCACCTTACTATTTAAGGAGTGCAGGAGAATTATCCTATCTGAAGTCCAGAATAGATTTTTCTCTTCAAGAGAAATTTATTTTTAAATATTTGAATGGCCCTTGAGTAAAATATATCTATCATAAAAATTATCCAACAAGTTACATTGCCACCAAGGTGACACGGTCTAAGAGCCATGACGAGATCAGAAAAATAGATGTAATCAGTACAGTACAAGGAACTTCATTTTTTTCTTCAAGAAACTGCTTCTAATACAGTGACAGTAATTTCCAGGAAATGGATGGTTATTGAGATGAGATTACTCGTGAGAGATAATGTGGATTATTCAGGTGAAAAGTTTTTCTTGTCTTCTTTTTAGGCCTGAACTACTATATTTAGATGAATGTTCAAATAGATGGTAAAAGTTATCACAAGTATTAAAATTTAAATAACTGGCATTTAATTAATGATTGGCAATCTTGTTTAAGGTGTTCTGGCCACACATAGAATTGTAGTACGATTTTTCAAGGATTAAGAAAGAAATCATACCAAAAGACGATATCTGATAAATGGTTCAGGCGGTTTGAGTTCATGTTTGAACAACTATCAGGCAAAAGATTTATTGTTTTAGAAATAATCTCCCTGTAAAAGATATCTGAGTTGTTTATGAGTTACTGGCACTTTCTTATAAAGCTCCAGTTGTTGCTTTTGTCAGAGAACTGGGAAGTCCCTTTTGACTTTGGTTGTGTTTGATGGACAGCACTCCATCTACAGAGACTGGGTGATCTCTTTTCTTGCTGAAGGACAAAAACTGGAGCGTACACAGCGATTGGACACAGAGGCCTCCATGAAAGGATTTTCTCACCCCAGTGCTCTCCTGAAATTCGTTATAATTCTTTAGTTTGGGAACTGGATACCTGTCAAGATGACTCGGAAAGAAAAACGCATTCTTTGATTTTGCAAGGATGTATTTTTAGGGTCAGATGATATGAGAGGGTATCACGCAGTATCAGGATAGTTGACCTGAGTTGACCAAAGAACATAAGCTGAAGAAACAAAAACAGAGGCCTATTTTATTTATTTATTTATTTATTTATTTTTAATTTTTTTATTCTTATGTTAATCCCCATACATTACATCATTAGTTTTAGATGTAGTGTTCCATGATTCATTGTTTGTGCATAACACCCAGTGCTCCATGCAGAATGTGCCCTCCTCAATACCCATCACCAGGCTAACCCATCCTCCCACCCCTCTCCCCTCTAGAACCCTCAGTTTGTTTTTCAGAGTCCATCGTCTCTCATGGTTCGTCTACCCCTCTGATTTCCCCCCCTTCATTCTTCCCCTCCTGCTACCTTCTTCTTCTTCTTCTTCTTTTTTTTTTTTTAACATATATTGCATTATTTGTTTCAGAGGTACAGATCTGAGATTCAACAGTCTTGCACAATTCACAGCGCTTACCAGAGCACATACCCTCCCCAGTGTCTATCACCCAGTCACCCCATCCCTCCCACCCCACCCCCCACTCCAGCAACCCTCAGTTTGTTTCCTGCGATTAAGAATTCCTCATATCAGTGAGGTCATATGATACATGTCTTTCTCTGTTTGACTTATTTCAAACAGAGGCCTATTTTAAAGTGTAGCTGACACTATACAGAAAAATAGCAGGTAACTCAGGGAAAAAGCAGAGAAGTCCAATTGGTAGATTTGGAGAATATTGAACCTAACATGACAGATCGTAATGGTAACACAGTCATTTTCTACTCTGAAGTTATTCGGTTCGGAGTGACATCAATGGGCAAGAGTATTTTTCAGTGACCATTTTAAAGAAACGCAGTCATACACATTTTTTGGGGTATGTGGTTATAAAAGAGTTAAAAAGCAACAGTGATGGAATATGTTAATCCGATAGCATGGAAAATAATCGAGTAATTTTTAAAGTAAAAAAGTTTTTCAAAAAAATAAAGTAAAAAAATTATTTCAAGGTTATTTGAATTGAACTGCTAGGGAAAATAAACAGGTGAAACAGAAAATAAATGAATTTTAGACTGATTTTCCTTTTTTAATTATGTTTTTAAATGTAAATTCAAGTTAGTTAACATACAGTGTCCTATTAGTTTCAGGTGTACAATTTAGTGGTTCAGCACTGCCATACATCCTCTTGTGCTCATCACAAGTGCCTTCCTTAATACCCATCACCTACTTAACCCATCCCGCCCACCCACCTCCCCTCTGGTAACCACCAGTTTGTTCTTTATAATTAAGAGTCTTTTCTTGGTTTGCCTCCTTCCCCCCACCGCCCTTTGCTCATTTGTTTTGTTTCTTAAATTCTACATATGAGTGAAATCATATGATATTTGTTTTCTCTGTCTTAGTTCACTTGGAATAATACTATCTAGTTCCATCCATGTCATTGCAAATGGCAGGATTTCATTCTTTTTTATGACTGAGTAATATTCCTAGACTGATTTTTTTTTTTTTTAAGATTTTTTATTTATTATTTGAGACAGAGAGAATGAGAGACAGAGAGCATGAGAGGGAGGAGGGTCAGAGGGAGAAGCAGACTCCCTGCCGAGCAGGGAGCCCGATGCGGGACTCGATCCCGGGACTCCAGGATCATGACCTGAGCTGCAGGGAGTCGCTTAACCAACTGAGCCACCCAGGTGCCCTCCTAGACTGATTTCTTAATCCTCAAAGGTATTTTTCTGTAAAAACTCCTCTTTAAAGGAAAATATATTAAACAAATTTAAAAAGGGAATTTTATGTGTTTTAAAAACAGTGTATTTCAATTTTAGATAGTTTTAAAACACACACTAAGAAGATGGGGATTTTATTATAATACATTTATTTTCCTCCCCTCTGTTATAGGGTTAGGAAACTACAACCAAATCTGGCCTGCTGCTTGTTTTTGTAGATAAAGTTTTATTGTAACTTGCTCAGTTGCCTGTGCTCATTTGTTTATGTATTATTTATTCCTGCTTTTGAGTTACAGCAGTGAAAGGAGTAGTCCTGATGGGAACAATATGGTCCTGTTTGTTTTGGTAAATAAAGTTTTCCTATTAACACAGGCACATCCTTTTGTTTATGTATGGTCTATTCCTGCTTTTGAAATACAGCAGTGAAATTAAATTGTCTTGACAGAGACTATGGGGCTGGCAAGCCTAAATTATTTACTCTCTTGCTCTTTTTAGGAAAAGTTTATTGATCCCTGTTATATTGTTACTTTTTATATTGTCAAGATGTATAATATCTTCTTTGCAACCACAGTTCCACATTTTTGGTATATTTAGATGCCTACAGTGCTCTTCACTAGTCCTCTTTACCATGACTTCTCCAATTTTGAGTTCTTTATTTTGATTCTTTTCTGGATTTCATCAAGTAGTTTCTTCAATAAAAGGTTTTAAGAACTGAATTTCCCTTTTTACATTAAACAACATATACCTGCTACAAATTACTTTAAAACATCTTGGGTAGCTATTATATTCTTTCCTAAAAAACTATGTAGATCAAAATAGTCTGATAGAATTGTAATCCTAGTAGCCACATTAAAAAATGGAACAGGGGCACCTGGGTGGCTCAGTCGGTTAAGCAGCTGCCTTCGGCTCAGGTCATGATCCCAGGGTCCTGGGATCGAGCGCCACATCGGGCTCCCTGCTCAGCGGGGGGCCTGCTTCTCCCTCTCCCTCTGCCTGCCTCTCTGCCTACTTGTTCTCTCTCTCTCTGTGTCAAATAAATAAATAAAATCTTTAAAAAAAAATGGAACAGATAAAATTAATTTTAATAGTATATTTTATTTAACCCAATATGTTGAAATATCCTTTTAACATGTAGTCAACTTAAAACTTTATTAATGAGATTTAAAAATTATTATTAAAAGAGAAAGAGAGAGAGTGCGAGTAGGGAGGGGCAGAGGGAGAGAGAGAATTTTAAGTAGGCTCCATGCCCAGCATGGAGCCAAACATGGGGCTCGATCTGAGATAATGACCTGAGCCGAAATCAAGAGTTGACACTTAACTAACTGAGCAACCCAGGCACCCCTAAATTATTTTTTTTATAAATCATCAAAACCCAGCATGTATTTTATGCTTACAACACAACCCAGTTTCAGTTAGCCATGTTTCAAGTGTTCAAAGGCCATATGTAGCTAGTGACTGTCATATAAGACAGCACATTGCATACTACTCTCATTTATAGTTGAGCGTGGAATGTTGCTCTGCAGAAGTCTGAGATCTGTCTGATAATTGTTTTTCTCCTTGGAGGTGATTAGCTTTTCTTTTTTTAATTTTATTTTATTATGTTAATCATACATTACATCAATAGTTTTTGATGTAGTGTTCCATGATTGTTTGTGTAAAACACCCAGTGCTCTATTCAATATGTGCCCTCTTTAATACCCATCACTAGACTAACCCATCCCCCCACCCATGTCCCCTCTAGAACCCTCAGTTTGTTTCTCAGAGTCCATAGTCTCTCATGGTTTGTCTCCCCCTCTGATTCCCCCCCCTTCATTTTTCCCTTCCTGCTATCTTCTTCTTCTTTTTTTAAACATATAATGTATTATTAGTTTCAGAGGTACAGGTCTGTGATTCATCAGTCTTACACCATTCATAGTGCTCACCATAGCACATACCCTCCCCAATGTCCATCACCCAGTCACCCCATCCCTCCCACCCCCACCACTCCAGCAACTCTCAGTTTGTTTCCTGAGATTAAGAATTCCTCATATCAGTGAGGTCATATGATACATGTCTTTCTCTGACTGACTTATTTCGCTTAGCATAATACCCTCTAGTTCCAGCCACGTCATTGCAAATGGCAAGATTTTGTTCTTTTTGATAGCTGCATAATATTCCAATGTATATATACCAATGTGTATATACATTGATGGACATCTTGGCTCTTTCCATAGTTTGGCTATTATGGACATTGCTGCTATAAACATTGGGGTGCATGTACCCCTTCAGATCACTACATTTGTATCTTTGGGGTAAATACCCAGTGGTGCAATTGCTGGGTCATAAGGTAGCTCTATTTTCAACTTTTTGAGGAACCTCCATACTGTTTTCGAGTGGCTGCACCAGCCTGCATTCCCACCAACAGTGTAGGAGGGTTCTCCTTTCTCCTCATACCCACCAGCATCTGTCGTTTCCTGACTTGTTAATTTTAGCCATTCTGACTGGTGTGAGGTGGTATCTCATTGCTGTTTTGATTTGGATTTCCCTGATGTCAAGCGATGTTGAGCACTTTTTCATGTGTCTGTTGGCCATTTGGATGTCTTCTTTGGAAAAATGTCTGTTCATGTCTTCTGCTCATTTCTTGATTGGATTATTTGTTCTTTGGATGTTGAGTTTGATAAGTTTTTTATAGATTTTGGATACTAGCCCTTTATCTGATATGTCATTAGCAAATATCTTCTCCCATTCTGTTGGTTGTCTTTTGGTTTTGTTGACTGTTTCCTTTGCTATGCAGAAGCTTTTTAACTTGATAAAGTCCCAATAGTTCATTTTTGCCCTTGCTTCCCTTGCCTTCAGCAATGTTTCTAGGAAGAAGTTGCTGCGGCTGAGGTTGAAAAGGTTGCTGCCTGTGTTCTCCTCTAGGATTTTGATGGACTCCTGTCTCACATATAGGTCTTTCAACCATTTTGAGTCTGTTTTTGTGTGTGGTGTAAGGAAATGGTCCAGTTTTATTCTTCTGCATGTGGCTGTCCAATTTTCCCACACCATTTGTTGAAGAGACTGTCTTTTTTCCATTGGACATTCTTTCCTGCTTTGTTGAAGATTAGTTGACCATAGAGTTGAGGGTCCATTTCTGGGCTCTCTAGTCTGTCCCATTAATCTATGTGTCTGTTTTTGTGCCAGTACCATACTGTCTTGATGATGACAGCTTTGTAATAGAGCTTGAAGTCCAGAATTGTGATGCCGCCGGCTTTGCTTTTCTTTTTCAACATTCCTCTGGCTATTCGGGGTCTTTTCTGGTTCCATACAAATTTTAGGATTATTTGTTCCATTTCTTTGAAAAAAGTGGATGGTATTTTGATAGGGATTGCATTGAATGTGTAGATTGCTCTAGGTAGCGTTGACATCTTCACAATATTTGTTCTTCCAATCCATGAGCATGGAACGTTTTTCCATTTCTTTGTGTCTTCCTCAATTTCTTTCATGAGTATTCTATAGTTTTCTGAGTACAGTTTCTTTGCCTCTTTGGTTAGATTTATTCCTAGGTATCTTATGGTTTTGGGTGCAATTGTAAATGGGATCTACTCCTTAATTTCTCTTTCTTCTGTCTTATTGTTGGTGTATAGGAATGCCACTGATTTCTGTGCATTGATTTTATATCCTGCCACTGTACTGAATTCCTGTATGAGTTCTAGCAGTTTTGGGGTAGAGTCTTTTGGGTTTTCCACATAAAGTATCATATCATCTGCAAAGAATGAGAGTTTGACTTCTTCTTTGCCGATTCGGATGCCTTTTATTTCTTTTTGGTCTGATTGCTGTGGCTAGGAATTCTAATACTATATTGAATAGCACTGGTGATAGTGGACATCCCTGCCGTGTTCCTGACCTTAGGGGGAAAGATTTCAGTTTTTCCCCATTGAGAATGATATTCGCTGTGGGTTTTTCATAGATGGCTTTTATGATATTGATGTATGTACCCTCTATCCCTACACTCTGAAGGGTTTTAGTCAAGAAAGGATGCTGTACTTTGTCAAATGCTTTTTCTGCATCTATGACGATCATATGATTCTTGTTCTTTCTTTTATTAATGCATTGTATCACATTGATTGATTTGCAGATGTTGAACCAACCTTGCAGCCCAGGAATAAATCCCACTTTGTTGTGGTGAATAATCCTTTTAATGTATTGTTGGATACTATTGGCTAGTATTTTGGTGAGAATTTTTGCATCCATGTTCATCAAGGATATTGGTCTATAATTCTCCTTTTTGATGGGGTCTTTGTCTGATTTGGGGATCAAGGTAATGCTGGCCTCATAAGATGAGTTTGGAAGTTTTCCTTCCATTTCTGTTTTTTGGAACAGTTTCAGAAGAATAGGTATTAATTCTTTAAATGTTTGGTAGAATTCCCCTGGGAAGCCATCTGGCCCTGGGCTCTTGTTTGTTGGGAGATTTTTAATGACTGCTTCAATTTCCTTAGTGAATATAGGTCTGTTCAGGTTTTCTATTTCTCCCTGGTTCAGTTTTGGTAGTTTATACATCTCTAGGAGTGCATCCATTTCTTCCAGATTATCTAATTTGCTGGCATAGAGTTGCTCATAATATGTTCTTATAATTGTTTGTATTTCTTTGGTGTTGATTGTGATCTCTCCTCTTTCATTCATGATTTTGTTTATTTGGGTCATTTCTCTTTTCTTTTTGACAAGTCTGGCCAGGGGTTTATCAATCTTATTAATTCTTTCAAAGAACCAGCTCTTAGTTTCGTTGATCTGTTCTACTGTTCTTTTGGTTTCTAGTTCATTGATTTCTGCTCTGATCTTTATTATTTCTCCTCTCCTGCTGGGTTTAGGCTTCATTTGCTGTTCTTTCTCCAGCTCCTTTAGGTGTAGGGTTAGGTTGTGTACTTGAGACCTTTCTTGTTTCTTGAGAAAGGCTTGTATTGCTAAATACTTTCCTCTTAGGACCGCCTTTGCTGCATCCCAAAGATTTTGAACAGTTGTGTTTTCATTTTCATTTGTTTCCGTGAATTTTTTAAATTCTTCTTTAATTTCCTGGTGACCCTTTCATTCTTTAGTAGGATGCTCTTTAGCCTCCATATATTTGAGTTCTTTCCAACTTTCTTCTTGTGATTGAGTTCTAGTTTCAAAGCATTGTGGTCTGAAAATATGCAGGGAATGATCCCAGCCTTTTGGTACCAGTTGAGACCTGATTTGTAACCTAGGATGTGATCTATTCTGGAGAATGTTCCATGGGCACTAGAGAAGAATGTGTATTCTGTTGCTTTGGGATGGAATGTTATGAATATATCTGTGAAGTCCATTTGGTCTAGTGTGTCATTTAAAGTCTTTATTTCCTTGTTGATCTTTTGCTTAGATGATCTGTCCATTTCAGTGAGGGGAGTGTTAAAATCCCCTACTCTTATTGTATTGTTGTCAGTGTGTTTCTTTGATTTTGTTATTAATTGGCTTATATAATAGGCTGCTCCTATGTTAGGGGCATAGATATTTACAATTGTTAGATCTTGTTGGATAGACCCTTTAAGTATGATATAGTGTCCTTCCTCATCTCTTATTACAGTCTTTGGTTTAAAATCTAATTTGTCTGATATAAGGATTGCCACCCCAGCTTTCTTTTGGTGTCCGTTAGCATGGTAAGTTGTTTTCTACCCCCTCACTTTCAATCTGGAGGTGTCTTTGGGTCTAAAATGAGTCTCTTGCAGACAGCATATCGATGGATATTGTTTTTTTATCCAATCTGATACCCTGTGTCTTTTGATTGGGGCATTTAGCCCATTTACATTTAGGTTAACTATTGAAAGATATGAATTTAGTGCCATTGTATTGCCTATAAGATGACTGTTACTGTATATTGTCTCTATTCCTTTCTGGTCTATGTTACTTTTAGGCTCTCTCTTTGCTTAGAGGACCCCTTTCAATATTTCTTGTAGGGCTGGTTTTGTGTTTGTAAATTCTCTTAGTTTTTGTTTGTCCTGGAAACTTTTTATCTCTCCTTCTATTTTCAATGACAGCCTGGCTGGATATAGTATTCTTGGCTGCATATTTTTCTCGTTTAGTGCTCTGAATATATAATGCCAGTCCTTTCTGGCCTGCCAGGTCTCTGTGGATAGGTCTGTTGCCAATCTAATATTTCTACCATTGTAGGTTACAGACTCTTGTCCTGACCTGCTCTCAGGATTTTCTCTTTGTCTCTGAGACTTGTAAGTTTTACTATTAGATGTCGAGGTGTTGACCTATTTTTATTTTTTTTGAGGGGGGTTCTCTGTGCCTCCTGGATTTTGATGTCTGTTTCCTTCCCCGAATTAGGGAAGTTCTCTGCTATAATTTGCTCTAATATACCTTCTTCTCCTCTCTCTCTTTCTTCTTCTTCTGGGATCCCAATTATTCTAATATTGTTTCTTCTTATGCTATCACTTATCTCTTGAATTCTGCCCTCATGATCCAGTAGTTGTTTATCCCTCTTTTTCTCAGCTTCTTTATTTTCCATCATTTGGTCTTCTATATCACTGATGGTCTCTTCTGCCTCATTTATCCTAGCAGTTAAGCCTCCATTTTTTATGGCATCTCATTAATAGCCTTTTTGATTTCCACTTGGTTAAATTTTAGTTCTTTTATTTCTCCAGACAGGGTTTCTCTAGTATCTTCCATGCTTTTTTCAAGCCCAGCTAGTATCTTTATAATCGTCATTCTGAACTCTAGTTCTGACATCTTACTAATGTCCATATTGATTAGGTCCCTGGCAGTCAGAACTGCCTCTTGTTCTTTTTTTTTTTTTAAGGATTTTATTTATTTTTTTGACAGAGACATAGCGAGAGCAGGAACACAAGCAGGGGGAGTGGGAGAGGGAGAAGCAGGCTTCCCGCAGAGCAGGGAGCCCGATGTGGGACTCGATCCCAGGACCCTGGGATCATGACCTGAGCCGAAGGCAGATGCTTAACAACTGAGCCACCCAGGCGCCCTCTTGTTCTTTTTTTTGAGGTGAGTTTTTCCGTCCTGTCATTTTGTCCAGAGGGGAACAGATGAATGAGAGAACAAAATGCTAACAGGGTAACAACGACCCTAGAAAAATATACACTAAACAAATCAGAAGAGACCTTCCAGAAAGTGGTTGCTTTTTTGTTCAGAGAGTTGCTGCTATTCTTTTCTTCAATCTGCTGTTGAATTCATAGGTGTTCAGAATGGTTTGATACCTATCTAGTTGAATTCCTGGGACCAGATAAATTTAAGTCTCCTACTCCCCCACTATGTTGCTCCTCCTCCTGATTAGCTTTTCTTGATGCTTGAATGATTGTTTCTTCATTATTTCTTGAAATGCTAACTTCACATGGACATATATTAATGTAAAGAGTTCCATACCTAATCTTCATGTTCATTCACTGTGCAGATTTAATGTTTTCATTTCAAGGATATTTTCTTGTAATATATCTTTGTAATACTTTTCTTATTTCATTTGTTATTTTTCTTCTAGACACCAATTATGCATTTGTTAGCGGCCTATTTTGGTAGTGTTTTCTCTATGATTCTTTAAGCACTCATGTTTATTTTCATTACTATGATGTTCATAATCTTTTTCTAAATGTAAGTAAGTGGGTTTTGTTTTTTGCTCTTTCAGTCTTATTTGTTTCTTATTGTTCTTAACTTGCTTATTTTTAATGACATTGTTTTGCTTCTCATTTTATTTTCTAAGAATTTGTATTTTCCCTTTTCATATTATAGTGTTCTTTATATTCTAATTATTGTGTTCTTATTTTGTCAAAGTCAAATGGTTGTTGTTGACTCTTGTCTTATTACTCAAAGCTCTTCTGAAAAATTTCCTTCTGTTTCTTGTTTGCTTTGTTTTTCGTCTAAGTTAGTTTCTTTATTAATTACAAATTATATTTTCTTTCTTCTCCAATTTTTCCATAGATTCTTCTCACTATTGTCATGCCATTTATTATTTTTAAAAATCTCATTCACTTTTATTGTTGGCCATGGTTCTTTACTGCTCTAACCAGCAGATTCTTTTCTTTCTTTAAGATACTAATACCATTGGATGTTAGAGGGCTCTGAGGAGCAAAGGGAGGCATTAGGATATATTCCTACCCACTTGAAACCTTGATTTTTGCACTTTTTGCTGATTTGATAGTGAAACAAGTGACAGTAACTTACACAGAGTCTGAATAGTGACTCTTACCAGTACCTAAATCTGGGATAGACTTTGTATGTAGCCTAGCTTTAATTTGTTACCTCATTCATCACTACCACAAACTAGCTTGCCAGAAGTATAGTGTAGCCTAAGGGTATGGTGTGTGTGTGTGTGTGTGTGTGTGTGCTTGGACTCTGCTTTCATTTTGGAGGCTCTCTCTAATGTTAGGCACCTGAATTCTCTCTACCCAGTCAGGATATATTCCATGTGTAGACCTTGGATTCACATTGGTCCTCAATTTACAAGCATCTCAGGGACTTTATCTCCTTCAGAGAGAATCAGCTATGTTGCTTACATCTTTTGCTTTTCTTTACTGCCTCCCCAATCAGAAGAGGAAGAAGATAAGCAATATGCTATACTTCTTTTCAAATTGAGTGATACTAGTGAGAATTCTCAGGATTTTGTTAATGGATATATGTGGCTTCTGGGGAAAGGGTAGGAGTGAAATTAGGACCTATGCCATACTCTTCTCTGTGAGACATATCTGCATTTTAAAATTCTGTTTATTAAAGTTAATGACACTGGGTCATATTGCTTAATTTGTTTGGAATCTGCTGGTAAACTTTTTCTTTGTAGCTTCATAAATAGTTAATATTTATTACTAGATATTAGGTGAAAGTTATTGTGAAGCAGCTTCATTTGTTCCCTTAAACAGTAATTTCTTTTTCTGAAAAAACAAAAAAACACCAAAAACCAAAGAGCAAAAAACCCCAAAACGCTTATCTCTGTGTGTGTGTGTGTGTGTGTGAGAGAGAGAGAGAGAGAGAGAGAGAGAATGAACACAAGAATACTTTGGAATATTTTTGAGATAGTTTCCAGTTCAGAAGTTATTCTTCTTTCCAAAAGTCAGGGAGACTCAGAATGTCTCTAAGACTATACTCACAAAAGGCAATGGGAAGAGGAGAAAAGCAAATTTGTATGGCTTTTGTCAGATTTGTAATTTCTAAAGTTCAAGCACTGGTACATATTTGTGCAGTTGCTGCAACTGTAGACAGAAGATATTACAAATTCTATTTTAAGAGCTTAACTTTGGGCTATTTTAAAATAGAGATTAAAAAAACCTCTAAAATTCAAGTAAAATTGACAATGGGGAAAAATTGACTAATATTTTAGTGGAAAAAACCCTCTAAAATTTGTAAATCAGTGCATGATTGTCCATTGTGACTTGGGATTTGACCCTGAAGGAATCAAAGGGTAATATAGAATCCAGATAAAAGCAGAAGAAAATCACCTGATGTAGACCCAATAGGTGTTTAGGAATAAGATTCTGGTAGTCAGTCCAGGAAAGTGACTCCTTTTAAAGAAGGGGGTTCAATCAAAGCCAGTTCTCATGGGGGCCTGCATCTTTAATGAAATTCATAAAATAAACACATGCCCTTCTTATCTCTGTTTCATACTTTATGCCTGAGGATGCTTGGCTACTCAATTCAGAAACCATATTGGTAAACATTTCTGTCAGTTATTTTATTGTGTCCTATAAAGTATGTTTAAAACTTCTATTTTACAGACAAGGAAGCAGAAATGAAGTGTCTTGGAGTGTCTCTTTTTATTTTAGCACCAAGACATTTTATTTTTTTAATTTAATTTAATTTTATTATGTTATGTTAGTCACCATACAGTACATCATTAGTTTTTGAGGTAGTGTTCCATGATTCATTGTTTTCCTATAACACCCAGTGCTCCATGCAATACGTGCCCTCCTTAAGACCCATCAAAACCAAGACATTTTAAATTAGGATATGGTAAAATTGACTTTTATCTTTTGATGTACAGTTCTATGAGTTTTCATGCTGATGTAGATTCAGGAAACCACTACAGTAAGGATACAGAACAGTTCTCTTACCCCTTAACATTTCTTCATGCTATGCTTTTGCAGCTACAACCTGCCCCCACTCTCCTAATGTCTGACAACCACAAATCTCTTCTCTGTGGTGACAGTATAATCTTTCTGATAAATAGAATCTTACACTATGTAACCTTTTGGGACTGGCCTTTTTTACTCGGTATATACTGCCTTTGACATTCATCCAAGTTGTTGAATGTATTGATTGCTCAGTGCTTTGTCTTTTTGTGTTTGTTCAAGCATAGTTTGATTAACCATTCACCATTGAAGAACATTTGGGTTCTTTCTGGTTTGGGGTAAATAAGGATACAGCAGCTCAAAACATCCGTGTAAGGATTTTTAAGTGAACATAACTTCTCATTTCTGTGGGGCAAATACCTAGGAAAGGGATTGCCAGGTCATATGGCAAATGTATGTTTCATTTTAGAAAAAAACTGTCAAACTGTTTTCCACAGTGTCTATATTTTGTGTTCCACCAGAGATGTGAAAGTTCCAGGTGCTCTGCATCCAAGCCAGGACTTGGTATTGTCAGTATTTTTTATTCTAGCCATTCTAATTGGTGTGTTTTAAGCCTGGTTTTAATTTGCATTTCTCTAATGGAAAATAATTTTGAACTTCTTTTCATGTGTTTACTTGACATCCTCTTACCTCTTTGATGAGATGTGTAAGTCTTTTGTCTATTTTTAAATTGAGTTGCTTGATTTACTACTGTTGAATTTTGAGAGATTCTTATATATTCTGGATCCAAGTATGATGTCCAATATATGATTTTCAAGTATTTTGTCTCAGTCAATAGCTTATCTTTTCATTCTTTTAATGGTATCTTCCACAGAGTAAAAGGTTTTAATTTTGATGTAGTCCAATTTATTATTTTTTTCTCTAATGATGTGCTTTTGTTGCCATGTCTAAGAACACTGTCTATTCTTGATACTGAAGATTTTCTCTTATGTTTTCATATAAAAGTTCTATAGCTATATGTTTTACATTTATTTTTATTTTTTATATCATAGTTGCTTTGTTTTTTTCATCCTTTAATTTAAACTCAATTAATTAACATATAGTGTATTATTAGTTTCAGTGGTAGGGTTCCATGATTCATCAGTCTTAAATAATACCCAGTGCTCATTACACCAAGTGCCTTCCTTAATGTCCATCACCCAGTTACCTCATTCCCTCTGCCCTCCTCCAGCAACCCTCACTTTGTTTCCTATGAATAAGTCTCTTATGTTTTGTCTCCCTCTCTGATTTCATCTTGTTTTGTTTTTCCCTCTGTTTCCCTATGATCCTCTGTTTTGTTTCTTTTTTTTTATTTATTTATTTTTATTTTTTAAATAATTTTCTTTTTTTTTTTTTTAGATTTTATTTATTTATTTGAGAGAGAGAGAATGAGAGAGAGAGCACGAGAGGAAAGAGGGTCAGAGGGAGAAGCAGACTCCCTGCTCAGCAGGGAGCCTGATGTGGGACTCGATCCCGGAACTCCAGGATCATGACCTGAGCCAAAGGCAGTTGCTTAACCAACTGAGTCACCCAGGCGCCCCCTCTGTTTTGTTTCTTAAATTCCACATATGAGTGAGATCATATAATAATTGCCTTTCTCTGATTGACTTATTTTGCTTAGCATAATACCCCTAGTTCCATCCATGTCATTGCAAGATGTTCATTTTTTTGCATATGAATGTCTAATTATTCCAATGCCATTCTTTGAAAAGACTACCTTTTTCATTTAATTTTCTTTGGAATGTTGTCAAAAGTAATCAGTCATATTTGTGTAGGTCTGATTTTGGACCCTCTATTCAAATCCACCCATTGTTATGTCTAAACTTTCACTAGTACCACATTGTCTTGATTACTGTAACTTTATAGTAAATTCTTGAAAAAGATAGTATGACTCTTCCAACTTTATTCTTCTTTTTCAAAATTGTGTTGACTATCCCAGTTCCTTTGGCATCCCATATCAATTTTAAAATCAGTTTGTGTATATTTACAAAAATCTTGCTGGATTTTGAGATTTTATTGGACCTGTTGATCAGTTAGGGAGAATTTACTTCCTCACAGTATTAAGTCTTTCAATCCATACATGTTGTATGTCTTTCTATTTATTTAGGTCTTTGATTACTTTCATCAATATTTTATAGTTTTCAGCATATAGATCCTGTATGTTTTGTTAGATCTATACTTAAGTGCTTTATATTTTTAGAGCTATTGTAAGTGGTATTATGATTTTAATTTTTTTCTTTTTTTTTCTTTTCCCCGAGAGAGTGTGAGTGGGGTGGGAGGGGCAGAGGGAGAAAAAGAATCTCAAGCAGGCTCCAGGCTTAGAGCATGGAGCCTGACACAGGGTTGGATCCTTTGATCCCAAGATCATGACATGAGCCAAAATCAAGAGTCATACACTCAACTGACTGAGCCACCCAGGCGCCCTTAATTTTGGTTTTTAATTGTTTATTGTTAGCAGGTAGACATACAATTGATTTTTGTGTGATGACCTTGTATCATGTGACTATGATACTGGGAGGTTTTTAATTTTTGTTTTTCTTTCTTTTTTTGTAGAAACCTTGGGTTTTTCTATGTAGATAATCATACTGCAAATAGGGACACTTTTATTTATTTGTTTCTAACCTGTATGCCTTTTATTTCTGTTTCTTGCCTTGTTGTACTGGGTCAGACTTCTGGTATGATGGTGAGTAGGAGTGGTGCGAGTGGATATCCTTGGTTTGTTCCTAATCTTAGGGGCGAAAAACTCAGTCTCTTGCCATTAAGTATGAAAGTTATCTGAAGGTTTTTTGTTGATTCCCTTTATCAGGTTTAGGAAGTTTGCTTCTATTCTCAGTTTTCAGAGAGTTTTGTTCTTGTTTTCAGTCAGGAATGGATGTTGAATTTTGTCAAATGCCTTTCTACATCAGTTGGTATGATCATGTGGTTTTTCTTCTGTCAGCACTTAATCTGATGGATTGCACTGATTGGCCCAGATTTTCATTTCCAGGATAAACCCCACTTGGTCATATTGTATAATTATTTTTTATATTACTCGATTTTAAATGTTAATATTTTGTTATTTTTTTGGTTTACTTGTATATTTTCATTTAATTCTTATAGTAACCTTGTGAATTAAGAGGTATCCCCAATTTATAGAGGAACATAATGAGGATTGAGAGCATTGGTAATTTGCCCAAAGTTACACAGTGAATAAGTTTGATAAATAGATTTCTGAATCCAAAGTTATTCTTTCCACTCTATCACCAAGCATGGGATTTGGTAAAAGAGAGTAAGAGAGGCTCAAGAGATCTTAAGTGTGGTCATGGCTTCAGGATTAGATAAATTACTTCTCAGAGTGTAAAAGTCTTCTAGATTTGTTGTCAGAGACATTAGAGAATTGGAGAGGTGAAAGAATAGATTTAAGAAATATTTAAATACTTAAAAAATAGATTTAAGAAATTCTAGAATCCTTTATTAGATAGATGGCTGATGAACACTTGGAACAGAAGATGGTAATCAATAGGGACTGATATACATTTACTAAGAAAAGGTCAAAATAAACTCTCATTTTCTTTGATCATAGATTTCCTACATTGCATGATCACCATAGAATAGCAGACAAAGCATATATCTTATTGGCTCTGGGACCCCCAGTTGTCATCTTTGGACCAAAATCCACATGGGAGAAGATAAAGTAAGAAATAACTCCAAATTAAAACTAACTTGTATAACCAATAAGGACTAGCTTAATATTACCTAGAAGAAGAATTACCAAATCTCAAGTCAAGTCCACAAAGATTTAATCTTCCATGACCCAGGCAGGGGTCCTCCCCGTCTGTGATCATTGTGTTGATTGCATCCTATAATAAACTTCTACAGTGTCCTCTTTTCACACATCCTAGATTATTCCACAATATTCCTAGGGGAGTGAAGAGCCATATTTCCTAGAAATATGCGAGTTTTCTGAGGGGATAAGGATTTCTGCATTCTCATGACCATTGGCATATGATTTGGTAGTGTGCCCCCTCTTTGGAGCCCTGTGGTTTCTTTCTAGACAGTTTCTGCTGTTGTTTTTGTGATTGGTTCCTCTGGCATTTTTTTTTTTTTATCAGTTAGCTATTTGCAGTTCTTTTTTTTTTTTCTATAGTAGTAACTATAAATAGCACAAATAACCACCCCCCCTTCAATCTTTATTATTGTCTTGCCTTGGATAAAGCCTAGATAATCTTTTGATTAAGATAGACTCATGTGGGATGGCTGATACTACAAACAGAAGACTTTTCAGGTAGTTGGACAATCACATGAAAGGATATAAACCAAGGAAGGTCAACCTGGAAAGAAATTTCTCCAGGCATCCAAGCATGCCACACACAGTTCTTTGTTCTTGGAGTTTTCCTGTGAATTTTTTTTTTTTTTTTTTTTAGTAAGCTCCACACCCACCATGGAGGCTTGCTTGAACTCAGGACCCTGAGATCAAGACTTGAGCTGAGACCAAGAGTTGGACACTTAACTTACTGAGCCACCCAGGTACCCCTCCTGTGAAAATTTTTATCAGTGACTTGGGCATAAACATAAAAGCCATGTTTATCACACTTACCAGCTTATAGTTTATAAAGCTGGGGGTAAAAGATGAAAGGATGAAGGATCTCTCCAGATGGACCACTGGCTATGAAATTACATGAAATATGTGAGTCCCTATTGTCAACTTCAAAAGGTCAATTTTACAATGATAAGATGTAACATACAAAACTTTCTGACAGCAGTTTTTGTAACAATGAAAATAAAACATGAACAAATCTATTAACTATGAATTTTCAGTGAAACCAAAATACTACATGGCTACCAAAAACTTAACACAGTCTTATACTTCAGATATTGCCCATAAAATCTGGGTTCTAAACACCATGTTTTATGCCCCTTTGTATCCCCTGTGTCTTGCGCTTAATAGATACTCAATGATTGTTTAATAATAGCTATGATAGTCAAGACTTAGCTGGAGTACTGTATTGAAATTTCACTGTCACATTTTAAGGGTCAGTTGTTAAGCTGGAGTGCACATAAATAATGATGGTTCAACAGAGTGGGTCTGAAAACGACATTCTTGGACAGCCAATGGAAAAATTAGAGATGTGCAGAAGAGATGATTAATGAGAGACAAGCTAATTATTTTGGTCCAGATTCATTTTATCCTGTCCCAAGGGAAGAATTTGATTGATCTTGTGGGGAGATAGCTGTAAACTCAATATTAAGATATTTCCTTTTTAACTATTAAGGATTTGAGAGCCCAAACTTCTAGGTCGACCAGGTCATTATTTTGGTTATTCAGACATGTCTCCGATGCAATGTGGATATCAACAAAACAAACACTAAACATAAAACATTATGTTTAGTTTTTAAGTGACTCCCTAGTGGTAATTTTTTAATATACTTAATATATTCACTGAGATATGTGAATATATTAAAGTGTGGAAAAATTAATATACTGTATTAGTTTGTCAGGGCTGCTATAACAAAAGTACAAAAGACTGGGTGGTTTAAACAATAGATATTTATGTCCTCACAGTTCTGGGGACCAGAAGTTGAGATGCAAGGGTTGGTTTTTTCTTCAGGCCTCTCTCTCTGGCTTGTAGATGGTTATCTCCCTGTGTTCTCACGTTGTCTTCCATCTGAGTGTATCTGTGTCCTAATCTTTTCTTATAAGGACACCAGTCATATTGGATTAAGACCTACTTAATTATCTCATTTTATCTTAATCACCTTTTTAGAAGCCTTATCTCCCCCAAACAATCACATTCTGAAGTACTGGGGATAAGGGCCTCAGCATATAAGTTTTGGGGATGGGGGTGGGGAGACACAATTCAGCCCACAGCATATACCTACCTGAGGCCTTAATGGGTGAAAAAATAAGTAGAGTTTTAAATTTGTCTGCTCTACTATTTCCCATGAGGTAATCTAAAATAACCTGGGGAATCTAGGTGGTTTTTAAAGCAGTTACTTTTGTGGTGTTTCATCATTACTTCTGAGTGGAGGGAAATGAAACTCAAGCTGGCCTATTTGGTTTCTCTGACACCAGCTTTGCTCACTCTTCTTGAGGAAGGGTGATTTTGAAACTACGGACTAGAAAGGCTTTTGGATTGTGTGAGTCATCCTCTTTCTGTGACCCTTACCATGCTGGGTGATCAGGAGATGGCTGTAAATTTACTGCTCTGGGCAAAGACCAAATTTCCTTTCTGATAGCAATCTCTACACCAATATCTGATACATCATGCATTATTGTGCGAAGCTTAAAAATCAATCCACTTAATATTTTCCCTTTTGTAGGTGGAGTTTAGCTCCTTTACAGATCAGGTTTGTGGTCTTGGGTGGGGACCCAAGGGAGTAGGAGGCTGGAGGGAGTCACAAGAAGTTTGCTTCTCACATGAGTATGGGCTCAAGTGCCCTCTTGTGTCTGCTTTGGCTTACTTTGCAGAGGAAGAGCCCAAGTTACATGGAATCCCATTGCCCATCTAACTCCTGTCTGTTTTGATTTTCAGACAGGTTTTAATTCCTGTTAATTCCTGGTGATAGAATCATTTTCTGTAGGGTTCAGTTCATCTCGATGATTCTTTGAAACCTTTAACTCACATGGTTGTTTGAGTTGTGTCTCAGCTTAGTCAGCCCTGAAAGCTGTTCTGACGAGGTCATGGTTATTGTGTGTTTTATGCAAAGAGAAACTCTGGCCATAGTCTGCTCCAAGTGGCAAAAACGGGTGCTGTCAGAAGAGACAAAGCGAATCTACCAAGTGCTGGAGAAGCATTTCCTCCTGAGAAGTTCATCACTTTGTGAAGCCCAAGGGCAACGGAGTGATCATGGAAAGACTATCTTCCATTGGAGCTTGATAATACTTGCAGAATGCTCTTCTGATGGTTGAAGCTATCTGTTGACGAAGTCATGTATTCTATTTTGCTGAGTAGGTATTTAGGATCTTCTTTGGGAGGAAATGAAAGTATGACAACTGGCAAGGGGGAAGGAAATCTACAGAAATTTGCCTTTTCTGTGTATTTCTAAGATCTTTATGTCAATCTAGTGTTTTGAAACAATGTCCAGTCTACCTACAAGCCTTTTAAATGAGTCCTTTACTCTTTTTCTCATATAAAAACCTAAGTTAGCTGTACCCACCGGGCCAAGTTCTTTGTTTTCATTATTTGTCAGAAAGTGTTTTTGTTAAGCACTTCCCTCATCTTCCTTCCTCTTCTGATTCCCTTCCACTCCACCCACCTGCCTTCCTAATCCCCAGTCCCAAAGGGAGAGTGATGCATCTTACTCATGCTTTATGCAATTCTCATTAGGGAGGCTCCTTACCACCGACAATAAGGTTGACTTGTGGAATTCTCAAAGATGAAGTTTCAATGGTTTGGGAGATCATGTGGTTTGATTTTCCCCTCCCACAGGCAGATAATATCTACAGAACAGTATCTTATACCTCTATTCTGTATGGAAACCTTGAGCAGAAATGTCCTGGGCTGATCACTTGCTAATTGTATCAAGATTCAGAAGGCCTTGCTGTTGTAGTCACACCTTCTGTCTGCTGACCTGGACTGGACATTAGGGGTTCCTGCCAGGACCTTACATTTATTTTGGAACAGGCCAGCGTAGAGACTAAGGAAGGGCTCTCACCAGCAGATGGAAAATTCAGCCCCCAGTCCTGCCCTGCCTCTGCCATGTGCTCACTGGCTCAGATGGGTCATTTAACCTCTCTGAACTTAGTTTCCTTATCTATAAAAGATAAGTTCCTCTGGACTGATAGGGGAATCTGGTTCTAACATCCTTTCCAGCTATGGCTGCTCTGTGGTAACACATCCTTGGACAATCATTGTTTGGGTCCCGTTGAGCTTTGCCTTTCATGAGTTCCTTCTGCTCATCCTTTTTCCCAGACTCCTAAGTCCTAGAGGGTGACTCATCCCCTCCAGTTGGTCTAGCCAAAGAGTGAATCTTCTTTGCTGCTAATCATCTGAAGAATAATCCATTCCAGGGACAGCAGACATCATCTGTGATTGCACCAATCAGCTTGCTGCTGGCTGTCTTTATGAGGCCTGGGCCCCACCACCAAGCTAAGCTTGCCAAGGATTGGGGCGTAGTTCCCACAGCTATGCTTGAGGTCTGCTTCCCAGCCCTGTCTGTCCTTGCTGGATGAGGCAGCAGCATTCTAGGAACACATGCCCTCTGCTCAGCCTGCTTTCCTGCCATCCAACTCATTTTCTGAATCTCACTGTTGTTTCCTCCCTGCCAGTCCTGGCAAGACTGAGTTTGTCAGGCCCTGCAAGTCCCTGTGGGCCTGTCCAGGTGGTTAGGACTTTGGTTGCTCTTGGCTTCTTCCCTAAATATTTTTAAATGCTTTTAATTGATTTGAAAAACATGCTAACGTTGAGTTTTAAAGTATTTGTAATTGCACCCCAAGACCACTGGCTGATCAGTGGAGTTGTCAAACAGCCCATAAATAAACAACTTAAAAGGGAGAGGTGGAACCATGAAGGCAGTTGCTGAACTGGAAGCCCAAAGAAACAGTTTCTGTCTAATAGCCCTGCTTGTGTGTCTTAATTCCACAGACTCCAAGAAGGGAGGACAAGTTAACTTGCTTTGGATTTCAAGAAATAGGTTGTGGTGAGACAGATATAAACCCATGCTTGCCCGACTCCTTCAAGGCTGAGCTATGTTATGGGCACTCCCAGAGTTGTAAAATGGTTAATTATGACTCCCTAGGATAATGATGGCTTGTAGCAGCCCAGCTCTTCCAGGATGGCACAACAATTGCTCTTTATCCCTGGTACATCTGATTACAGATAACATAGATCTTGAACCAATCCTAGCTAATCTCTGGCTCATGTTTAGATTAAAATCCAAACCCCTTAAGCAATGGAATACCCTTAGAGATGGGATGCTTATCCCAGTGCAGTTGTGCTACTACTTTGTGGTATCGGATGTATTAGTCAGCTTAGCTGTAGTAACACACAGTCTCCAAATCTCAGGGGCTCACGCCAACAAATTTTCATTTCCCACTTGCATGGTATGGTGGTAGCTGTGAATCGGTTGCTACGATTCTGCTCCATATGTCTCCTCTGTTCAGGGATCAGCAAAAGAGCAGCCCTTAGTTGAGATATGCTATTTTTGTGGCAGAGAGAAAACAAAGAATTGGCTAAAAACTGTGGTTCTTCTAAGTGTTTGCTTGGAACTGGGACACCATGGCCTCTGCTTGCATTTCATTTGCTCAGACAAAAGTCACACAGCCAAACCTGGTAATGTGGCAAAGCAGTGTACTCCACCCATAGAGAAGCACTACAAGTCCCCTAGAAATGGGCTGGGATGTGCAATCACCTTACAGGGAAGAGAGCCAACGTGGGGAACAATAACATAATCCATCATATTGGGCTGACATGCCATACATGTAACTTCATGAGAAAGGCAAGGCTTTCAGCAGAAGTCTCAGACCCATAAATCTACCTTTCCTATCCTTGAATGCTCTCATATGAAGGAGACAGAAGATCTCTTTGATTTTCACACTTGGGAAGCCTTATACCAATGTTCCTTTTGTGAGATGAAGTATGGCTTTGATCTCACTCCTTCGAGGTTCACTGATCCCTACCGTAGACTGTATCTCCTTTCCTGTGAGTTGCTTCCGTTGGTTTGATTTCATCTTTTGATTTCATTTGGTGCCTTTGGTGTTAGTAAAAGTCTGCTTTGCTCTTCTTTGGGCTGACTCTGAAATAGTGCTCTTGCAGCTGCAAAATCACTGTGATTGGGAGCTAGGCCAGAAGATGCAAGAATCAGCATAGGCAGAGACCAGAGCATCTTAGCTCTGAGACGGATTCGAGAAGTAGAAGATGACAGAAGAGTGAGACATAGAAACAAATGCATCAATTCCTCTATTTTAACTGATTGGTTGATTGGTTAATTTTTAAAAAGATTTTATTTATTTATTTGACAGAGAGAGAGTGAGCACAGGCAGAGGGAGGGGGAGAAGCAGGCTTCCCGTGGCACTGGGAGCCCAATGTGGGGCTCGATCCCAGGACCCTGGGATCATGACCTGAGCCGAAAGCAGACACTTTAACTGACTCAGCCATTCAGGCACCCTGGTTGACTGGTTAATTATTAAAATACCAAGGGAAGGGGTGCCTGGGTGGTTCAGTTGGTTAAGTATCCAACTCTTGATCTCAGCTTGGGTCTTGATCTCAGGGTCTTGGTTTGGGGCTGCGTTGGGCCCAGCGTTGGGCTCCATGAGTCTACTTAAAAAAAAAGGAAAGAAAAAAGAAAAGAAAAGAAAAAAAGAGAAAAAATACCAAGGGAAGAAATGAAGGAAAATGAAAAGCAATTTTCATAACCCTGCAAGCAAAATATGAAAAATAATAGCTGCCTCTTACTGATATTTTCCTGTATGCCAGCCCCTGTGCCAAGGCCTCAGCAGGCACAAGAAGTGGGACTATGCTGTCCATGTTGCAGATGTGGGGCTGAGGCTTAGAGAGAGTTACTACTTGCCCAATGCCCCACAGTTGGCCTGTGGTGAAACTCAAATGAGAACAATGGTTATCTGATTGTATAGCTCATGTTTGTAAAGAAGATATTGTTAAATAAAATGATTCTACTTAATGCACCAAAGAAATTGATTGAGCACAAAATTCCCTTTCTTTTATTTATTTATTTATTTATTTATTTATTTATTTTTTATTCTTATGTTAATCCCCTACATCACATCATTAGTTTTAGATGTAGTGTTCCATGATTCATTGTTTGTGCATAACACCCAGTGCTCCATGCAGAATGTGCCCTCCTCAATACCCATCACCAGGCTAACCCATCCTCCCACCCCCCTCCCCTCTAGAACCCTCAGTTTGTTTTTCAGAGTCCGTCGTCTCTCATGGTTCGACTACCCCTCCGATTTCCCCCCCTTCATTCTTCCCCTCCTGCTACCTTCTTCTTCTTCTTCTTCTTTTTTTCTTAACATATATTGCATTATTTGTTTCAGAGGTACAGATCAAAATTCCCTTTCTTAAGAGTCAGTGAGTTGCCTTGGGGACACTTGATGGGTTGGCATTTTGGCAGTCAAGTTGCTTGGGTTCCATGCCCATGCTTCTAGCTCTAGCTCTTCTACCATCTACATTTGAAACATTTTGTTTCAAAATGAACACAGTTCTTTTACTTTGTATTTTTTTTTCTGGTGCCCCTGACCATATACCTCCCACCCCTCCTCAACCTAAGCTTTTCCAGAAAGTGTGACAGGCAGGTGGAGTTTCCATCTCCAGCTGCAGAGCAGTGGTTATGGATAGCGTTGAAACCTACAGCTTGATTGGTCTGTCTCCTCTGAATTCCCAGCATTTTCCATTTTCTCAGTTTCTCTATGAATCATCATGTCCCTTAGTGCCTTTCTTCCACCTTACCAACCAAAGGAGTAGTCTCTTAGAATTAGGGTTATACAAAACAAATTTATTGATAATGACACACTTATAATGAGGAAGTTTTCCTCTAAAAATTATGCTAACACACTTTATGTAATTATGATGTATTTGTTCTTCAGTGTTTATATCCTCTTTTTGAAAAAAAAAAAAATACACTGTGTGTTAGAGTTTGGCAAGATCTATCCAAAAGCAAGGAAAATTTATTTTAAGTGCTGCAATTATGTCAATTATATCATGAAATCATGAATTGTGCCTCTCTGTCAAAATGTGCTGTATTTCCTCAGATGTGCAAAAGACTATGAATCCCCAAGATAACTCACTGAGGTGTCTTTGTTAGGCTAACATATTTGATATGGGTCCCAGATAACTTACATGGTCAGAGAGATTCTCATTATGCAACCCATCCTTGAGCAAGAGACACTAGGGATGGGCGCCTGGGTGGCTCAGTTGGTTAAGCAACTGCCTTCGGCTCAGGTCATGATCCTGGAGTCCCGGGATCGAGTCCCGCATCGGGCTCCCTGCTCGGCAGGGAGTCTGCTTCTCCCTCTGACCCTCCTCCCTCTCATGCTCTCTGTCTCTCATTCTCTCTGTCTCAAATAAATAAAAATAAAAAAAAATCTTTAAAAAAAAAAAAAGAGACACTAGGGATTTTGCTCAACCACTCAATGTTCAGATGAGTTGTTGATTGCTTAGGTAGCCAAATCAGGTTAATCCTCTATCCATCCGTGGCAGCATTTATTTAAAAAATATTTATCGATGCTTTCTATGTGCCAGACACATTTCCAAGTGTTGGGGACTCCCAGGAATGAAACTGATGTGTTCCCCTCCTCTTGGGGAGGTTATACTCCAGCATTAGGTGTTAAAACAACACATTCTGAAAAATGTGCTTGGTGGTTTTTAAGGCTTAAATAGTTCAAAAGGATCAGAGTATAAAATTTCTATATTAAGCATCTTTTAAAAGAAATTTTTAGGCCCTTGTCTAAGTTAGCTTACATTATTCATTTACTACATTTCTTTTTTTTTTTTTTTAAAGATTTTATTTGAGAGAGAGAACGAGAGAGCGAGCATGGGGAGGGGGGTAAAGGGCAGTGGCAGAGAGGGAGAAGTGGGCTCCTGGCTGAGCAGGGAGCCCAATGCAGGGCTTAGTCCCAGGATCCTGGGATCATGACCTGAGCCCAAGGCAGACACTTAACCGACTGAGCCACCCAGGCATCCCCATCTACTGCATTTCTTGATAAATAATTTCTTTTGTTATTCTTTCAGTCTATAATGTATTTGCAAGGTTGGGAAGAACAGGATAAACTTCAATTAAAACAATATGTTAGCTACATTTTCAAATAATAGGCTCAACATGCTTATTATGTGAGGTGGATTTGCTGTTGAAAGCAATGGGCCTAATTGCTAATCTGAAAAAGAAAAAAAAAAAAAACAACTTAGGAAAACACTACTGACCAAAAATTCTGGAAGTGCAGGGAATGTAGTATAATTATGATACTTTTAGAAGGATCTGAAAGTTGAAGAAATACAGACTGAGTGTGTTTTGACATTATAAGTGATACATTGATGGAAATGAGTTTATCCTGTGTTTCCTGACTTGGTGGGACAGTCTGTGTTTTACTTTTCTACCCACTGCAGTAAGGAAGTACCTCTTTCCTGATACTTCCTACATAGCCCTTGTTTGATCTCCCCTTTATTCTTCCTACCTTGTGAAACAGAAGCAAAGATTGGATGCTAGTAACAAAAAGGTGGAATGGAATGCTGATTTTCTCCTAGAATACTATTAACTTACCTCGACTGAGGTGATGGAGGTCTGGTTTGATGGAAGGAGACAGGAAATCTATCTTCTAGTTCTACATCAGTTGCCAAGGGCTTTCTGATATAGCCCAAACTGCTTTCCCTCGCGTCCTCCTCTATAAAATGAGGAGGAGGAGGTAGATATTTTCTAAGTCCCTTCTTGTTCTAACATGATGTGTTTCCACTCCATATGTGTGTCACTGACCTTGAGAAGGTGGGAGGGTATCATTTCTTCCCGTTTTTTTGGATGTCTCTGCCCATAATCACCATCTCCTTAACGGTTTGGATTAATCATTAATGACAATTCTTTCATGCTTTGTTAATAAAAAAATTAGAATGTCAATTGACCCTTCTCTTAATCAATTAGAAATTGTATGAAAGAGTGAGAAATGCACGAATTGTGGGGAGAACAAGGACAGTATCCCATTACTTGTTAGTCGGATTTTATGGCTTATTATTATTTTTGAATATTTTAAGTACACACACACAAAGGTAATTTTAGCCATTCTGACAGGTGTGAGGTGGTATTTCATTGTAATTTTGATTTATATTTCCCTGATGATGAGTGATGTTGAGCATCTTCTCATGTCTCTGCTAGCCATCAGTATGTCTTCTTTGGAAAAATGTTCATTCATGTTTTCTGCCCATTTTTTAACTGGATTATTTATTTTTTTTTAAAGATTTATTTATTTGTTTGTTTATTTGACAGAGAGAGACACAGCGAGAGAGGGAACACAAGCAGGGGGAGTGGGAGAAGGAGAAGCAGGCTTCCCGCCGAGTAGGGAACCCGATGAGGAGTTCCATCCCAGGACCCTGGGATCATGACGGGAGCCGAAGGCAGACAGTGACTGAGCCACCCAGGTGCCCCAATTATTTGTTTTTTGAGTGTTGAGTTTTATAAATCCTTAATGTATTTTGGATCCTAACCTTTTAACAGATATGTCATTTACAAATACCTTCTCCCATTCTGAAGGTTGCTTTTTAGTTTTGTGATTGTTTCTTTTGCTGTGCAGAAGCTTTTTATCTTGAAGAAGTCCCAATCATTTATTTTTGCTTAATTGTTTCCCCTGCCTCTGGAGATGTGTCTAGTAAGAAGTTGCTACAGCTGAATTAAGAGGTTTCTGCCTGTGTTCTCCTCTAGGATATTGATGGATTTCTGTCTCACATTTGGGTCTTTCATCCATTTTGAATTTACTTTTGTGTATGGTGTAAGAAAGTGGTTGAGGATGTGGAGAAAGGGGAATCCTCTTACACTGTTGGTGGGAATGCAAGCTGGTGCAGCCACTCTGGAGAATAGTATGGAGGTTCCTCACAAAGTTAAAAATAGAACTACCCTACCACCCAGCAATTTTACAACTAGGTTTATTTACCCAAAGGATACAAAAATACTGATTTGAAGGGATACATGCTCCACGATGTTTATAGCATCACTATCAACAATAGCCACATTATGGAAAGAGCCCAAATGTCCATCGATTGATGAATGAATAAAGAAGATGTGGTACATTTGTACAATGGAATATTACCAGCCATCAAAAGAAATGAAATCTTGCCATTTGCAATGACATGGATGGAACTATAAGTCAATCAGAGAAAGACAGTTATCATATGATTTCACTCATATGTGGAATTTAAGAAATATGAGATGAACATATGGAGGAAAAAGAGAGAAAGAAGCAAACCATAAAACAGACTCTTAACTATAAAGAATAAATTGAGGGTCACTGGAGGGGTGGTGGGCGGGGGAAGGATTAAATGGATAATGGGGATTAAGGAGGGCACTTGTGATGAACACTGGGTGTTGTATGTAAGTGAGGAATCACTAAATTCTCCACCTGAAACTAGTATTACACTGTATGTTACCTCAGTGGAATTTAAGTAAAAACTTGAGAAAAAGAAAGGACTTTCAGGAACGATGGTTTCCAGAACTCAACCACATTGAGTTCTTATATTTTCTTGTTTGAAAAATATAGCTCAATTTTGTTGAAGATGGTGAATTAAAGATGAGGAAGAGGAGGCCTAAGATATTTCAAATATTTTGACACACTTTTCCTCAGGAACCTTCACGTGGGTGTCCTGTAAATCAAAATAAGATAAATTAGCCCCCAAAAGAAGTCTGTGACCAATCTGTACACAAACCAGAACATATGGCAAAGGATGCTGTTTCCATGCATTCCTCTATCCAGGAGGAAGGCTGAAATGTTATTTTCATAGTCAGATGATTCAAATAGTAATGGTTTATTTACTCTCCCCTAGTGTGGTTGGGAAATACACTAGATTAAAACTTAGGCAACTGAGTTTCTGTTTCTGATCCGCCAAGTACCAGGGTAAGTTGGTCTGTCCATGTGAGCTTCTTGGCAAATGTTTCCTCAGGCCTTTACTGGAGAGACAGGAAACAATGATGACAGAGCCGGGCAAGCCCAGACCCCACACAAGCCTCCTCTGTAATTTTGGATAGTTCTGGAAACTGGACCATCAGCTCTAATTACCTATGTCGGGAAACCAATGAGCACTCGGCCACGTTTCTCAATAGCTTGCCCGAGCCCTGCTCCTAAAAACAGCTCAGACCTGCTCCACGGGAGCATTAATTCTGGCAGGCGGAAGAAGGTGAACTCATTTTGGGCATATGTTTCTGCCAACAACAGAAAGATCCACTCTTCTAAGCATAGACCTGACCCAGCTATGTGGTAGCTGTAAATTGTTTCACTTTTGCAACTTGAGAAGCTACATACTTTCACCTTATAGCAGATCTTGGTCAGATAATTTTTAGCTCTCTGCAGACAACTCCCGAAACAACAACTACCTCCCCACCATTACAACAAAATGAATTTCGGTGGTTGAGTGCCATTCCTCAGCTCTTTCTCAGAGCCATCAAGCTAATTGGAACAAACGAACCAACTTCTTGTGTCATCTGCACCAACAGCTGAGTTGTTAAGTGGGAGTTGTGTGTGTTTGTCTACTCTCTGCACACCAAACTGTGGGGACCATTTTAAAATGGTGATCATTTTGTAGAAAGCAAGCCAGGGTAAAAATCAATAGCCCAAAGTTACAGCTCAGTGACAGGGCCATGAATTCTTTACTCTTTCATTCCATACAGTGGCAATCAAATGTAAAACCAAGCACAAAAATATATTTCTGTAAATGTTTTCTTTTCAACCTGAGGTTTTGACCTTTTTTGTAGATACTAATTTCCTTAAGTTTTATGGTAAGAATACTACTCTGAATGGTTACATTGTGTTACTACATCTGAGTGATTGCATGTTATAAAGACATAATGATGTCTTGCAAATGATTTTGAGAAATGTTCCATGAATATGCCTACAATTTGTTATTGCTACCTGATTCAGAGTTTGTATTCATGAGAAATGGCTTCAGGAAGGGAAAATGTACCACACAATTTTATTTGATGCTTTTAAATAATTATGAAGAGAAAAATGGATGAGAAGAATGTGTAGACTATACTCTTTTAATATATTTCAGCAAATATAAGAGCTGACTGTGCTGGCCACTTTGTTAGCTAAAGGGTATCCATTCAATAGAATGCTTGCTTAGGAAAGAAGTAATTATCTTATAGGTTTATTAAAGGATATTATCTTGAATGAGCTAAAATGTTTAAATAAGTGATCTTGACAGGAAAGATCTTGAAAGAAAACACAGCTAGGGTGTAAGGCAATCTTCACTTGAACTTGGACTTGTAAGAATAAGTACGCAATGTTGCCCAGTGGGAATCATAGGGTGTTAGCACCATCTGGGACCTGTTGATGTTTTACAGATGAAGCAATTGTCCAAAGCTTCTAAGAGTGAGCAGAGTCTGAAACTCAGATTTTCTTATTTTGAGCCATTTGCTGGTTCTCTTCCAAAGGAAAAAAATTTCCTTCACCTGGCAGCTTTGCCAAAATTTATGTAGGGATATTAACTTGAGGTTGGCTGCTTTCAAGGCTATGCCTTTCCAGAAGTATTTTTTCCCATCAAGAAATAATGCTGAACACCTCACCAAAAAAGACATATAGATGGCAAATAAGATGAAAAGATACTTCACATCATATGTCATCAGGGAAATGCTAATTAAAACAGCAACAAAATACTACTACGTACTTACTAGAATGGCCAAAATCCAGAACACGGACAACATCAAATGCTGGTGAGGATGTGGAACAAAAGGAAGTCTTGTTCATGGCCAGTGGGGCTGTAAAATGGCAGAGTCACTTGGAAGACAGTTTGATGATTTCTTACAAAACTAAACATACTCTTACCACACAATCCAGCAGTTGTGTTCTTTGGTATTTACCCAAGGAAAATAAAAACTTGTCCATTCCAAAACCTTCACATAAATGCTTATAGCAGCTTTATTCATAATTGTCAAAATCTGGAAGCAACAAAGATGTCCTTCAGTAGGCGAATGGATAAACTGTGGTACATCCAGACAATGAAATATTATTCAGCATTTAAAAAAGTTATCGAGCCATGAAAACATATGGAAGAAACTTAAATGCCTATTACTAAGTGAAAAAAAAAAAACCTGAAAGGTTATATATTATATCATTCCAATGGTGTGACATTCTGGAAAAGGCAAAACTATGGAGACAGTGGAAGTATCAGTGGTTGTCCAGGATTGGGGGAGATGAAAAGATGGAGCACAGAGGATGTTGAGGACAATGAAACTATTCTGTATGATATTCTAATGATGAATACATGTCATTATACATTTGTCCAAACCCATGAAATATGCAAAACCAAGAGTGAACCCTATTGTGAACTATGGACTTTGAGTGATGATGTATCAATTATAGGTTCATTAATTGTAACAAATGTAGCACTCTGATGGGGGATGTTGATAATGGGGAAGACTATGCATGAGTTGGGGCAGGGAGTATATGGGAAATCTCTGCACCTGTCTCTCAATGGCTACGAACCTAAAACTGTTTTTAAAAAAATGAGGTCTATTAAAAATAATTAAAAAAAAGAAATAACACTGGAAATCATAGTCAATTCATATTTTACATTTAAAATTTACCTTTTAAATTGGTTGTACAAGATGAAAAATGGGAAACATTTTTTTCATCTGTCTCAAGAATGTACACGTGAAGATTTCTCATACTTTAAAATCCTAACAGGGGCGCCTGGGTGGCTAAGCATCAGTCAGTTAAGCGTCTGACTCTTGATTTCAGCTCAGGTCATGATCTAGGGGTCATGGGATTGAGCCCTGCATCGGGGTCTGTGCTCTGTGGGGAGTCTGCTTGAGATTCTCTCTCTGCCCCTCCCCCATCTCTCTCTCTCTCTCCCACTCTAAAATACATAAATAAATCTTTTAAAAAATCCTAACATAAAGAAAGTGAGCATATGTAGGCAATGAACTTTGATTTAACCCCTAGTAAGAATATGGGTTTTACCATTTTCCAGTGGAAAAACTTGGGTTTATGCTCAACATCTCAATTCCTTATAATTCTACATTCTTGAGTTAATTAAATATAAAAAATATCCAGTGTTATTTCATGCAGCCATTTCCCTTTGCTATATAATGATTCTTGTTACATGGAGTAACTACTCAGCAAAAAGCAGGATGCATATTTTTGAATGGTTGCTTTTTGTCCAGTAGAAGTTTTGTCTTTTGGTCACATGAACTTCTAATCTGAGTAGTCAGCAATTTTTGTTTGACTTTTCTTTCTTATTTTAACAGACATTAAGATCTCTATTAAAATTTTCTATTTTCAGTTTATTTGCTATTAGATACAGTAACACTGAGTCTTTATTCACAAGAGGAAGGGCTTATTTCCCCATTTCCTTCATAGTTCCCAAAGTGCTTTTTTTGGATGATTTCATTTCTTCTTCCAAGAAGAAAATTGGCTAACCTTCCTTAAAAGTTATATTGTATAGAAGGTGTTCCAATACTTCATTTGGTCACAAATGAGAAACAGAATTTTTACAACATGACTTTCCTTCTGTGTGGTGAGCACAGTGGGTGGGAATCAGCATCACTAAAGAAAAAGACAAACGCTCCTTTGTCTTTCTCCTATTACAGATTCTAGAAATCCAGGGTTCCATCCGAGCTCTTGAAATCCTATAATTTATGTCTGTTTCTCCTCTTCTGATAAGAAGGCTATATGGAGAGATTTTTAGAACTAAACTCCCTCTTCTGCTTGAGTTAGGACTAAAATTTCTATTTTTATGGTTAAAGTCAACATTTCCAGCTTTCAAATTTTTCCTATAATCTGATTCTTTGTCCAAAGAAGGACAAAACTAAGGAATCAGAACTTGGTTTAAGACAGTGCTAATAATGTGTATGTACATTTAAAAAAATTAGTAGGGGTGTCTGGGTGGCTCAGATGGTTGAACATCGGACTCACAACTCTCAGGGTTGTGAGATCAAGCCCTGCATTGGGCTCCATGCTGGGCATGTAGCCTGCTTGGGATTCTTTCTCTCCCTCTCCTTCTGTCCCCCTCCCCCTTTAAAAAAAATCAGTGATGACTGACAACAATATCCACTTTTCTATAGTTTTTATGTAATGAGATTGAAGATGTTTTAATATCTTATTATATTTGGTATTCCTAACTAATTTTAACTTTAAACATTCAAAATTCATCCAAAAAATATTTAAACGTCTTCTTTATGATTGGGGTTCTGCATAAGAATTTATTTGAAAATGATTTCTACTTCTTTAAAAGTTTGGAGCGATCACTTCAGAATATTTCCTTTTTCCATTAAAAAAGTACCATACTCTCATTAAAAATATTTAGGAAATATAAGAGTGTTAAAACATGCCAAAAATTCCACCTATACACAACCATTGATAATGTCTGGTGCTTCCTTTTTTTTTTTTTTTTTTTTAGTTTTCTTCCTATATATATTTTCCAAATATTTTTATGATCATATTATATATGCAAGGGGCACCTGGGTGGCTCAGTTGGTTAAGCGTCTATCTTTGGCTCAGGTCATAATCCCAGGATCCTGGGATAGAGCCCAGAGTTGGGCTCCCTGCTCAGTGGAGAGCCTGCTTCTCCCTCTCCCTCTGCCTGCTGTCCTCCCTACTTGTGCTCTCTCTCTGTCAAATAAATAAATAAAATCTTAAGAAAAATCATATTGTATATGCAAATTTTCCCTGTCTTAATGTTATATCATATGTATTTTCCATGGTATTATTTATCTCCAGTAGAGAATGTTAAAAATAGTCTTTGCCAAAGTAACCTTTAAATTATTTTTATTTTGTTATAAGACTAATATAAAATGAACATATAAAGTCTCCTAACTGATCCTAAAGTTTCTTAACTGGTCCTTCTACTACCTGCCCTTCCCCTTTAGAGAACCACTTTTAAGAGTCTCAACTATCTGTCCAGAAATTTTCAGGCATATAAAAGTATATTCTTATTTAATGTAACATTTTCTACATTACATGTAATCTGAGAGAATCATTCATACTTTAACCTAATAAAATGTCTTAGTGCTTTCTTTTTCAGACTAGTCCCTATACATTTTCCTCATTTTTTATTTTTATTTTTTTAAAGATTTTATTTATTTATTTGACAGAGAGAGACACAGCGAGAGAAGGAACACAAGCAGGGGGAGTGGGAGAGGGAGAAGCAGGCTTCCCACTGAGCGGGGAGCCCGATGTGGGGCTCAATCCCAGGACCCTGGGATCATGACCTGAGCCGAAGGCAGACGCTTAACAACTGAGGCACTCAGGTGCCCCTTTCCTCATTTTTTAAAAAGCTCAATAACATTCTATTGCATCATGTACATTAATTTGGTACATGGTCTTCTAGTAATGAACATTTAGATTATTTTGTCTTTTGTGCAATGATAAAACGTGGTAACGGGCAACTCCATGATGCCTTCGTATGGATTAGAAAATGACACTCTTCTATGAAGGACGTGTTCTATGAATCCTTCCAGTTTCACTCTCCACCATTTCCTGCCTTGCTCTGTTCCCTGGGAAGCTGATCTGCATATGGATCCTATCTATATACTCTTCTCCTTTTGTGTGGGTTCAGCCAAAGGGAGCAGCTGCAAGCAATTGGAAGGGGAAAGTAAGGAGATTTTGGGGTATTTTCTCCCTAGATTCTTTCCTGCCTGCCTGCTGAGGGCTGGCTTCCTCTCTTAAACTTTCTCAAGCTCCTACTTCCCTCTTCTGAGAGCTGCTCTTGTCTTTCTAGTCCTGGGATACTAACTTCTCTACACTGTGCTCTACCTTTGTAAGTAGGTAGAGCTCAAATTACCCAAATGGACTGCGCCACCCATTTCCTACTAGGACGCTAACTGATACACTTCTCTCAACAGATACAGCCCCAAAACAGAATGTTTGGTTTGTTGATTGGAGTAGGTGATTACTACCCTCCACCTCCCACTCCCCGACTCCCTGCTACTTTGTCAGGGTGCCCAGTGTAGGGGACAACCCAGACAAGACCTGGCAGCCTTGATTGCTATCCAAATGATGGTTTTGTGTGTGTGTGTTATCTTTGTGTGCTTTCATGAATTCCACAGGATAGATTATTAGCAGTAGAGTTGTTGGGTCAAAGGTCATACACACCTTTTAACTTTGAAAGAATTTGCCAAATGGTTATCCCAAAGACAGCCTGAATTTGCATTCTCTCTGGACTTTTGCCAACTGTTGGTTGTAAAACTTTAAAATTTTTGCCATTTTTATAGGTAAAAATTGTATTTCATTTTCTCTTTGACATTAGATGTCTTTATGAGTTCAGGTGGGCATCTTTCTATGTCTAAAATCCTATGTCTACTGGGTTAGTATTTTCCTTACTTACAGGGTTCCTCGGTGCCTCAGTTGGTTGAGTGCCCATCTCTTGGTTTCGGCTCAGGTCATGATTTCAAGGTCGTGAGATTGAGCCCCACATGGGGTTTTGCACTCAGCAGGGAGTCTGCTCAAGATTCTCTCTCCCTCTCCCTCTGCCCCTTCCCATACTCACTCATGCTCTCTCTCTCAAATAAATAAATATTTTCCTAACTTATTTAAAAGTACTATTTTTATATTAAGAAAATAAGCTCTTTGTCAGATGTGTAGGAAATATTTTTTTTCCAATTTTTCATTCCATATTGATGTTTAAAAGTTTTTTCTTTTCCTTCTTTTTTTTTTTTTTTTAAAGATTTTATTTGACAGAGAGACACAGCGAGAGAGGGAACACAAGCAGGGGGAGTAGGAGGGAGAAGCAGGCTTCCTGTGGAGCAGAGAGCCCGATGCGGGGCTCGATCCCAGGGCCCTGGGATCATGACCTGAGCCGAAGGCAGACGCTTAACAACTGAGCCACCCAGGTGCCCCTAAAAGTTTTTATATAGGCAAATGATATCAGATTTTTTTTTCAAAGCTTCTGGATTTTGTGTCAGGTCAAGAAATGTTTTTCTTATTCCAAGATAATAATTGTTAAAATCCTATGTCTACTTTTAGTACTTATTATTCTTTTTACATATACTATTTTGACCCAATAGGAATTAACTTCTGTGTGGAAGAGATAGGTGTCCCGATTTTTTTTTCCTGGTGACTAGCTAGTTATTTGAAAATTGATTTGGAGATGATTTGATTTGGCAAAGACATTATAATCAATAGAGCTCTTTACCATTTACCATTAATATGGAATGCCATCTTTATGATATACTAAACTCTCAAAGGAATTTAGCCTATTTTTATATTCTTTACGTTTTTCCAATTGTTTGTCTTTTTAGTTATACTAAGAAGATTTGTAAGATGGCCCCCATTGATCCTGGTGTTCGTGCCTTTTTGTTATACCCTCCTCTTGAGTGTGGGCCAGACTTAGTGACTTGCTGCAAAAGTGATGGGATGTCACGTCAACAATTAGATCACAAAGTCTATGACTTCTAGACTTACTTCTTATTAGGACTCTCTCTCTCTCTCACTGTCTTTCTCTCTCTTTTTGTCTGTCTCTCTTTTTCTCTCATTTGTTTGCTTTGCTGTGAGCTGCAGTGTTTTGAGCTGCCCTATGAAGAGGGGCTGTGCCAAGGAAAGAGAGAGATCCTAAATTTCAACCTGTGAGGAACTGAATCTTTCCAACAACCAAATACTTGAGCTTGGAAGCAGGTCCTACCTGGTTGAAACTTGGGATGACTCTAGCCCTAGCTGGTACTTTGACTGTAGCCTTGGGAGATATCCAGAGTCAGAAAACCCAGCTAAGCCATACCCAGAGACCTGACTCTAAAAAGCTATGAGGTAAAATGCCTGTTTTGTTTAAGCCAATGTTTTGGGAAAACTTGTTATACAATAGTAGATAATGAATACACTAGTCCTGTGATAAAATGTTTTAGTTCCTGTAGTTTTATGTGGTTTAATATTTGATTAAAAAAGTCCTTCCTCATTTTATTTTCTCTGGATTTTTTCCCCCTGGCTATTCTAGTATATTTGATCTTCCAGATGAACTTAATATAGTTTTGTCAAATACCTTGCAAAGTTTTATTCTTTTTTTAATTGATTTTTTTGAATGTTGAATTGATAAATTTGTAGTTTTGATTTTTTCTATATAGGAACATTTAGTTAACTCTCCTTTTATGTGTCTTTAGTAAAGTTGGGATATTTTATTCATATTTGTTCTACACATTCACCATTAAGATGTTTCCTAATTGTTTTGTTTTGCTATTGTAAGATTTTGTTTATTTTCTCCTTTGTTATGTTTGTATGTAGGAAAATTATTCAGTTTCATAAATGATATTTTTTAACTAGCTACTTTATTTAATCCTTTTATACAGTCATACAATCTCCAAATAATGACAGTTATGCATCTTCCTTTCCAATATGTAGACTCCTTATTTATTTTTCTTATTTGATTACATTGGATTTTACATCTAGAACAATGAATTATAGCAGTAGTGAACAACACCATTTTTAAAAAAATTTGGGTAGAAAATTGAAAGTTTTACCATCAAATTTGATGCTGGCTTTTGATGTGATTAATCGATCTCTTTTGCTTCATTGTTGGATTTTATGTCATTTCTGCATTGATTGTGATGTTTACCTGATTTTTTTCATGTGAATTATTAATACCAGAGGTTATACTAATAGATTTTCTAAGATTCAACAATGCCATTAATGATGACAGAATGAATATTCCATCAGGTGAAGGCCTTGTAGCTTCCCCTTCTATGCAAGCCAGTTTTTGCTTTTATAATCACCTCTTTAACAAACATCCTCACATTTGTAACTTTGTCTTTTGCTAACAATAATAATGGGTCACACATACAGAAACTCCTATCTCTCAGCCTCTCTTACATCTTCATATTTATTAATTCATTTTTTAAAAGACTTATTTATTTATTTTAGAAACAGAGAGAGTGAGAATCTCAAGCAGGCTTCACACCCAGTGCGGAGCCCTCTGTGGGACTCAATCTCACAACCCTGAGATCAGGATCTGAGCCAAAATCAAGAGTCAGATACTCAGCTGACTGAGCCACCCAGGGGCCCCTATTAACTCATTTTTTTAAAACAATTACAACAACCTTAGGAAATAGGTATTAATATTATTATAATACCCCTCTCACAGATGAGGGAGCTGAGGCCCAGGAAGGTTAAAAATAACCTGGCTAAGTAAGTGATGGAGCCTAGATGCAAAGCAGACCCACTGGGCCTATGCACAAACTAGGTAATGGCCACCATCACAGTCAGATACAGAACATTTCCATCATATCAAAAAATGTCTTCCACATATCAGATAAAGGCCTAGTATCCAAGATCTATAAAGAACCTATGAAACTCAACACCCAAAAAACAAATAATCCAGTTGAGAAATGGGCAGAAAACATGAACAGACATTTCTCTAAAGAAGACATACAAATGGCCAATAGACACATGAAAAGATGTTCCACAACACTTGTCATCAGGGAAATACAAATCAAACCACAATGAGATACCACACCACACTGGTCAGAATGGCTAAAATTAACAAGACAGGAAACAACAAATGTTGGCGAGGATGTGGAGAAAGGAGAACCTTTTTACACTGTTGGTGGGAATGCAAGCTGGTGCAGCCACTCTGGAAAACAGTATAGAGGTTCCTCAAGAAGTTAAAAACAGAAGCTACCCTATAACTCAGTAATTGCACTACTAGGTATTTACCCCAAAGATACAAATGTAGTGATTCAAAGGGGCACCTGCACCCCAATGTTTATAGCAGCAATGTCAATAGACAAAGTGGAAAGAGCCGAGATGTCCATCAACAGAGGAATGGATAAAGAAGATGTGGTATATATATACAATCGAATATTATGCAGCTTTCAGAAAGGATGAACACTTACCATTTACATCAATGTGGATGGAACTGGAGGATATTATGCCGAGTGAGATAAGTCAATCAGAAAAAGACAATTATCATATGGTTTTACTCATATGTGGAATCTAAGAAGCAGGGCAGAGGACCATAGGGGAAGGGAGGGAAAACAGAATGGGAAATCATCAGAGGGAGAAAAACCAGGAGAGACTCTTAATTCTAAGAGTCAAACTGTGTGTTGCTGGAGGGGAAGTGGATGGGAGGATGGGGTAATTGGGTGATGGGCATTAGGAGGACATGTGATGTAATGAGCACTGGGTGTTATACAAAATTGATAAATTATTGAACACTACATCTGAAACTAATGACGTACTATAAGTTTGCTAACTGAATTTTAATAAAGAAGAAAAAAAGTGTCTTCCAGCTTCTGTGCAATCATCCCCCATCCCACATGGCCCCAGGCAACCACTGATACCTCCTGTGCATTTTTTTTTAATGTCTGGCTTCTCTTGCTCAGCATAATGTTTTCCAGATTCATTCACATTGTTGCATTTATTAGTTTGTTCCTTTTTATTATAAGTAGCATCCTATTATATGGATTCATCATAATTTGTTTACTTGTTCACCTCTTCATGGACATTTAGGTGGTTTCTAGTTTTTGGGTGTTACAAATAAAGCTGCTATGAGCATTTGCATACAGGTAATTTGTGGATATGTGTTTTTACTTCTCGTGGGTAAATAAGAAAGCATAAAATATGTCTTTCCTTATATCAGTACTACACTGTCTTTTTTTTTGGTAAGATTTTATTTTATTTATTTGACAGAGAGAGACACAGCAAGAGAGGGAACACAAGCAGGGGGAGTGGGAGAGGGAGAAGCAGGCCTCCCGCGGAGCAGGGAGCCCAATGTGGGGCTCGATCCCAGGACCCTGGGACCATGAGCTGAGCCGAAGGCAGACGCTTAATGACTGAGCCACCCAGGCGCCTCAATACTACACTGTCTTGATTAAGCTACAGTAGAAGAAGCTTGATGTTAATGAGCTATATATCCAAAGTGATTGATTAATTTCTAAATCCAACAAACCACCATTCTATCAAATTTCTCCTATAAAATTGTATGTTATTACTGAAGTTTTAAAGTAACTCCTTCAGACTCTGTGTTAGTGTTTTATTGATGGCCTTTTTAAGTCAGTTTGAGGTCTTTTGGTTCTGGGTATGACTAGTAATTTTTGATTAAAACCTGGATACTTAACATTTTTCTCAAACAACAAAATTTCACAGCTGCCCATTTATAATAATTTCTTTCTTCTACTTCTGGCTCCAGGCAACCACTAGCCCATTTTCTGTCTCTCTCTGTTGTCTTCCCTAGAAATTTCATATAAATTGAATCATATAATATATAGTCATTTATGTCTTTTTTTTTTAGATTTTTTATTTATTTACGTGAGGGGGGGCACGAACAAGTGGGGGCAGGGGCGGGGGAGGGTAGAGGGAGAAGCAGACTCCCCACTGAGCAGGGAGCCTGACATGGGGCTTGAAACAGGATCTTGAGATCATGACCTGAGCTGAAGGCAGATGCTTCACCCACTGAGCCACCCAGGTGCCCCGTGCCTAACTTCTTTTACTTAGTACAATACTTTTGAGTTTTCTTCAAATGTTTTTCAGATATCAGTAGTTCATTCCTTTTGTTGCTGAGTAGTATTCCATTATAAGAACATACCAAATTTTGTTTATCCATTTGCTACCCGAAGAACATTTAGGTTATTTCCAGTTTTTGACTATTATGAGTAATTCTTCCATGAACATTCACTAAAAATGTATTTGTTTCTCTGGACGCCTGGGTGGCTCAGTTGGTTAAGCATCTGCCTTTGGCTTGGGTTGTGATCCCAGGGTCCTGGGATTGAGTCCTCCATTGGGCTCCTTGCTCCATGGGGAGTCTACTTCTCCCTCTGCCTCCACTCCCCCTGCTTGTGCTCTCTTTCCCTCTGACAAATAAATAAAATGCTTATAAAAAAGTATTACTTTCTCTTGGGTAAGTACTTCGAGTGGAATTACTAAGCCTATGGTAAGTATATGCTTAACTTTTTAAGAAACTACAAGACTGTTTCTCTAAAATGTCCAAACCATGTTACATTCCTGCCAGGGTGTGCGACTATTCCATTTCCCCCTCATCCTCCAGAAGTCTCTTAAGCTAGGGGTGGTGTGTCCCACATGTAATGATTCCTCTTCCTTCTCTCTCCCATCTTTGTCTTCAACCTGCTATGTGCACACACCCCACGGGTGTAGTTTGAATTGTCTACTTGATCCCTGATTGGGATTTGGATGTTTTAGGAGAATCTGTGTCTCTTTGTGTGTGGGTTGTAGTTCTTCCCACACACTTGGCATTGGTTGATGGTTTATTTTTCTTTCTGCTCCATGTTTTCTCATGTTCCCAATTCCCCACTTTGTTGCATTGCAGCACCTGTTTTTTTTTTTTTTTAATATTTTATTTATTTATTTGTCAGAGAGAGAGAGTGAGCACACAAGCAGGGGGAGTGGCAGGCAGAGGGAGAGGCATGCTCCCCGCTGAACAGGGAGCCCGATGCAGGACTCGATCTCAGGACCCCAGGATCATGACCTGAGCCAAAGGCAGACGCTTAACTGACTGAGCCACCCAGGCGTCCCAGCACACTGTTTTCTGCTACCACCATAGTTGAAAATCTTATCTTCTCATTTGTAATGTTTGCCTACCTGAAAGGTTCACTGTTTGCTTTCTAGATAGTACACAGTTATGAAAACTGGCCTGATTTTGGATATATGGATCAGCTACTCTTTTCAAATGTGTAAACTCCTTTAAGTAAAGCCCAAAGACCATCCACCTTCTTTAAATATATATATATAGCAGCTGTCACGAGTTGGCTATCACGTTTGTAACCTGCTAGTCCTTGAATTAACAGGTGTGGCTTATTTAAAAAGGTAGTCTACTACTCACCTGAGGTTGACAGGAAATAGGTGTTGGCTGCCAAAAAGCCCATCTGCTCCCAGGGTCTGTGGACTGTTCTCAGAGCAGGAGCTGATAGGATTCACAGTCATTCTCTCTCTAGGAAAAAGAGTACAGCAGATTGAGGCTACCAGCTGTAGGGGAGGGCATGCCATCACTTGATTTCCATGTCTATTTTAGTTGTAAAGGTCTGTTCAAAGTGTATTTTAACAGGATATATTCTTTCAGGAAGTTTCCATTGCTCTCTAGATAGCATCTGCCCTGGGAACGTTGGGCCATATGCTAAAATATGAGGCTCGCATTAAGTTTATTTTGTGATCTTGTGTGAGACATCTATCTCAGTAGAGCTCATATTTAAACATTGTTGAGAAGGGGTAAATTATCCTCGTGTATTACAGTGCATTTGGCAGGGTTATGTACTAACAAAATTTATAAAGCTATTTATAAATGAAAATTCTCACTAGATATATATTCCTTCCATTTTAACTTTGAAAAGATACTCAGGTCAAAAATATTCTTACTTATTAAATGTTTCAAAAGAAACTGAGTCTGAGGAAGGCAAGCGTGTGACAACAGGTCATGTTTAAATGATAGATTTCTGGGTGCCTGGGTGGCTCAGTCAGTTAAGCGTCTGCCTTTGCCTCAGATCATGATCCCAGGGTCCTGGGATCCAGTCCCGAGTTGGGCTTCCTGCTCAGCGGGGAGTCTGTTTCTCCCTCTGCCTCTGCCTGCCACTCTGCCTACTTGTGCTCTATCTCTCTGTCAAATAAATAAGCTCTTAAAAAAAAATGATAGATTTCTTTGTCTTGGCCTTCACGCAAGTGTTCAGTTTCTGGTTTCTTCTTGCATATGGAGAATTGTTGTAAGTTGTTTATTGAGGATTCTCAATGTTATATAGCATAAACACAGAATTTGGTTTCAGTAACTTCTTCCTCCCCAGTTGCACTATATTAACCAGCTCCTTTCCTGCTGGGCATCTTGTCTCTTCCTGGCATTTTGGCTGGAGTCCCTAACTTCCTGTCATGCTAGGTAGTAGGTCAGACCTATGTCGATATTTGAAAATGCTCTGAGACTCTTTTACCATTGAGAGTTGTGTTTTTTGTTCACTCTCCTTGAACCTGGGGGAACTTGGGACTGCTTTAATCATCAAAACCCCACAGAAGTCATGCCATATATGATCTCTGAGGTGAGGTCATAAAATAGCAGGTGACATGGATGGTCTGGGAGGTTGAATGAGTGGCCCAAAGCTATGTAGTTCATGAGTTGCCAAGTCAGGGTTGCAGGCATTCTGTCTGTGGAGCCCTTTGCCACTTTTCTCCACCACCACCTCTGTTCAAGAATAGCAACACTCTTGCATCTGTGTTATGGTTTTTTAGAAACCTGAATACATTCATAATAAAAGTTTAAAACATACCTTTTTACTTAAATGGCCGCATGGACAAAAAGCATTTTTCCAAAGGAGGTGACCTTCATAAAATG
>NW_023270442.1:9988244-10081941 GCF_011800145.1 Mirounga leonina
AATATCATTCTTTTTTTTCCCAAGGATTTTAGACCAGAGGACTTTAGAATGTGATGTAGTAGGAAGAGTGTAGACTTTGGTATCAGACCAAGGCTCTAAACCTGACTTTGCAACTAAAGATCTGAGTACTTTTGGGAACAGTGCCTTAACGGTAAAATGGAGATAATACCAACTCTTTGGTGGGATTTGATGATAGAAACAGTAAGATAACATAGGAAGAACATCTGTCTTGGAGCCTAGCGTGTTGGAGATGTTCAGTACATGTTTGGCGTTGCCGTTTTTTTTTGTAGCTGTAATTATTTCACCAGCACTGAGACACTCCAGCAAGGCTGAGCATGGATCACATAGGAAAGGGGCTAAGACATAGTCCTCTTTTGAGGGAATCTGACCATTTATACGTAAAGTGATGTTGTGCAGTGGTATTCACAAACATGGGACTCCCCCCAATCAATATGATTTAGTTGGTATTGAAAAGAACAATTCCAAAGATTAGGAGAAAAGGGGCATGAAGAGACATGGGTGGTAGAGGGTGGGATGAACCAAGGACCCATGACTGATTGCAGGAATCCTGCTCTCTGCCGGAATGAGCCGAGGCAAGGTGGAAGAAAATTCATGTAAAAAGAGGCGGTGGAATGTGGGTGCAGCCTCCTGGCATGTGTTTAGTCTGTATCTTCCAATTTCCAGAGGCTATGCCTACGTGATTTTGCCTGTTGCATATCTCAAATCAATCATCTCCCCTTTTTTAAAATTGTAGCAAATTGTGCAATCTTTTCTTGTTTATTTTTGTTCAGATTTCCTTCGCTTTATCACTGGCAGGAAAAACTTGTCCCTGGAGATTTCCTGTGGGACATGGTTATTTACAATAACTACAATTTAAAGAATTCTCAAGGATTTCTTCCTGATTTATCCTCTTTTTTGTTCATTCTTAAATATAGTTCCTTGGTCTTTGGCTGTTTTTCTCTTGGGTACTTTTGAATAATTATTTTTTAAAATATCAGCAACGTGTGTGTGTGTTTGTGTGTGTGTGTATTATGTATCATTCATCATACATCTAGCATTTGTGCTTTATTATTTTGTGCATCATGACTTTATATTATAAAATAATGATCTGCAATATGTGGCTACTTCAGCCACCGTGAGCTTGGTTCAGACTATTAAAATCTCTTGCTCCAGCAACCAGATCAGCCTCCGGTCTGGTCTCCTGGGCCCTCAATTTCTAGTCTTCTTACACACTGAAGCCTGAGCCATCTTTTCCTAAAGAGCAAATCTGATCATGCCTGCTTCACATCTTGCAAGGGCACCATAAGATCTGGGTGGCACGATCTGGCCCCTGCCTGTCCTTCTGGCCCCTCTCCTCTGCTTTTACCCCCACCCCATGTCCCGGTCACACTGCTGAGTTAAGAGTTATCTAAAACTTTCTCCAGCTCCTCCTTCCCTCTGCATGTTACTCTCTGCCTTGGAAGCTCATCCTTACCCCACAGCTTCTTTTTGCCTACTTCATCCCACTAGTTACTTAGGACCCAATTTAGACATCCTTTCTCACCGGGGGCCTGTAATGTCCTTGAGACTGGGTTGTATGCTCCTCTATCAGTCCTGTTTGTTGTACATATCATGTTACTATACTCTTTTCTAATTACATGACTGTCCATCAGAGCAGAAGCCCTGACTTTGGAGGTAGCTCTCACTAATGATTTGTTTAATGAATGAGTGAAGGAAGGCACTTCCTTGAGGCAGTGTGGCCCAGTGGGGAAGGAAGCTGGAGTCTGATGGCCAGGGCCTGGTGCCTGGCTCCACCCTGAGCTAGGTGTGTGACCTCCAGCAAGTTATTTCACTTCAATTTCTTAATCAGTGATGTGGAGATAATAAATAGCAGACATCTGTTTAGATTATTGTAATGATTAAATGTTAATAGATGCGAACAGTTAGAAAGACATATGCACATGACACAGTTTCATTTCATGTTAGCTTTCATAATTATTGTAAAGTTAAAATTATAATGAAAATTATAAAAAAATAATTATTTATATTCATTATGCCTCAAGTTTTATCCGGCCACTTAGTAGCCAAAGTAGAAGGCGTAGCATTTGCTATGGTCTACTAGCAATTGTCTACTCTGTTCCTTAAGAAAATTCACAAGAACTGATTTATAAAATGCTGGATTTCTACAATAATGCTGCAAATGATTTTGGCTGTAACATATGATATAGGTATTCTATATTAGAATTTAATATTATAATTATGGAGCATATAGCTCACATCTTTGCTTAAGGTTTACTGTGTCCTGAGTAAATAGGTTTTAAGGAATTAGAATCTATTGTAGGCTGAATTTTCTGTCTTGGTGACAGAAAGGAATCTATATTAAAGGTCTTGCTCTGAGAATTATGTTTGAGACATTGTTCAGAAATTGGATAGATAAAGGTACAGAATTTTTCCAATAGAAAACACTGATGAAGACTTCGAAGAAAGCTGTCAGGAAGCTCATAACTTGGAGGAAGATCATGTTTCACTCAAGTCAACAGTGTTGGTGTTGGTTAATATTTCTCATTTTACTGGGTCCAGAAATGATAGACAAGTCAGAGAGGGGAGGAGGGGGAGAGAGGGAGAAAGGGATGTAGAGGGAAAAGGGGAGGGAGAGGGAGGGAGGCTGAGAAACTTGAAACTTGGAAGGAATATTTTTCATCATAAATCATAGAGTCTGGCTATAAATCACACTTTTAAAGGAGATCAAAGGTAGTCAAAAGTGCTTGCCGGGTCTTTGAACACAAAGGTGCTGAGAAGCCAGAAAAGCTCTGGGAAACTTAACCTCCAAATTAGGAGTTTCAGCATGAATTCAAGTTACTTAGACCAGAGGGAAAACCAGGATTAGAATAAGCAGCAATTCAGAAATGCTAGAGGTTAGTTACTGAGAGAACTATACCTAGGTAATAATATAGATGATATTGGATGTTTGCATGTGACCTTAAAAATGTACCTTGTTATTTTAAGAAAAACATTAATGAAATGAAAATAATATTGTATTATATATTCTTGGACTTAATTGTTTCTTTCTGTAGGAAACAGCTTTTTGCAGAGGGAGCCAGTATTTCCAGTAACACCAGCTATGTGAATGGACAAGTAGGAGATCATGCCCTTGCTTGAGGCAGTATGTATAGTGTGTTTCAGTGCCCCTTGCCCGGGATTCCCTCCCAAGGGCTGAGTGTCAATTGGTCAGAGAATTAGTATTGTTTGAAAACTTCCCCAGGTGATTCTATTAGGGAGCCATGGCTGAGATTTTGGTCTAAAGAAAAGGCAGGAGCACCCAATTGAACAGGACAATGAATACTTGCTGAAATGAATTAAGTACACAGGGCTTAAAAAAAAGTCAATGTCCACATTTGTCCAGCTTCCACTAAAAGAATCTTGCTTTGAACTTGAACCCACTTGAGAGGCCAACTCCTTGCCTCAGAGCCACTTGTCTGAAGAGTAGAAGCTGTTTCCTCATTCTCAATCTACCTGAAGTCAGCAGTCATGGTCTCCACCTTCCTGAAACTGGTCTTACTGAGCCTCAATCAGTAATTCATTTCATATATATTAATATATAATCAATACATAATACATTATATAATAATATAATAACATAATCTAATCAATGCATAATATATAAAAATCTTAATAGATTGAAGATTGCCCTGAAGACCTCCCTAACAATGCTGTGAATCATAAGCAGTGCTACTTAAGAATTGATATTTAGGAATTGATAAGATTATAGAGCTGAATAAACATACGGAGTTTCCCTTGTGCTATGCTTCTCAAGTTAGTTTTTAAATTTTACTTAATTTTATCTTTTTTAAAGATTTTATTTATTTGTCTGAGAGACAGAGAGAGCACACATGAGTGGGGGGGAGAAGCAGAGGGAAAGGGAGAAGCAGGCTCCCTGCTGAGCAAGGAGCCAGATGTGGGACTCCATCCCAGGACCCTGGGATCATGACCTGAGCCTAAGGCAGATGCTTAACTGACTGAGCCACCCAGGCGTCCCTCAAGTTAGTTTTTTTTTTTTTTTTAAAGCAACACATCCCTTTATTTGGGAAGCCTATTTGAAATGTCAGTGTAATAAGAGAGGTTGGAGCTGCTTTGCTTAAGTGATGGTGGTGAGGGGGGGTGCAGAACGCTGAGTGCTGGGTTCTGTGTGACTTTCAATCTACCCACCCCTCAGGGATAGCCTTTGGAGATTTACACAGACCCCTCGTCTCTCTGAGAAGCAGAAGACTGTTTCCTGCAGACTTTGAAAATCATCCATCCAGTCTTGATCTCTTTCAAATAGAACATAGGACATGCCGGCTGCCTTCCAGAAGCTCCTCAATTTTGTAAATACAAATACCTATCCACGGGAAAACATTATAGCTCATGAGTTCAAATTTATGTAATGTTTATTACATGCCAGGCACTTTACCCCAAAACAGTGCTGTAAGTGTGGCTATTATTACCCTTATTTTACGGATGATGACAGAGAAGCAGGAGATATTATGTCACTTGCCAGTGTCACACAGCTGGGCAGGGCTCTTATGAGCCATGCTCTTCACCTTCGATACCCTGCTTGATATATACGTGGTGTATTCAGTAATCAACACCGCGCGTATACCTTGTCTTCATGCAAATACGTTATTTAACCAATAGAGCTTTAGAAGCAGTAGCTCATCATGTTGTAGACATTGGAGAAACAGGAGTGAGTAAGACAAAAGGTGTTCCTGCCTTCATGGACTCCGGTTGAGAGACAGACAATACACCAAATAAAGAAATAGGATGGGGTGCCTGGGTGGCTCAGTTGTTAAGCGTCTGCCTTCGGCTCAGGTCATGATCCCAGGGTCCTGGGATCGAGCCCCACAATGAACCCCACATTGGGCTCCCTGCTCCACGGGAGGCCTGTTTCTCCCTCTCCTACTCCCCCTGCTTGTGTTCCCTCTCTCGCTGTGTCTCTCTGTCAAATAAATAAGTAAAATCTTAAAAAAAAAATAAGATGATTCAGGTAGGGAATGATATTATTAAGAATGTCCCACAAGATGAGGTGCCTGGATGGCTCAGTTGGTTAAGTGGCTGACTCTTGGCTTCAGCTCAGGTCTTGATCTCAGGGTCCTGGGATCAAGCCCCACATGGGTCCGTGCTCAGTGGGGAGTCTGCTTGTGGATTCTCTCTTTTTCCCTCTGCCTCTGCCCCTCCCCCTGCTCATGCTCTCTCTCTCTAAAATAAACAAACAAACAAACAAATAAATCTTAAAAAAAAGAACGTACAGCAGGATAAAACCACAGGTGGCTGTGGGGAGGTACATTCTGCTTCAAATACACGTACTAGAACTCGCTGCTCAAAATATTGTCAGTAGCCTAGGAACATCAGTGTCATTTGAGAGTTGATTAGGAAGGCAGAATCTCAGGAACTATCCCAAACCTACCCCATAATCAGAACCTGTACTTTATCAAGCTCCCTAGGTGATTCATGTACACATAAAAGTTTGAGAAGCAGTGAACAGCAGAGACCAAGTTTCTATTGCTAGTGGCCGGATTCACTCTTTCTCTCCCTCCCATTCTCTCTCTCTCTCTCTCTGTGTCTCTCTCTCTCTCACACACACACTGAGTATATGAATATAAATGGAAAATATGGACTTTGAATTTTGAAATATCATAATATAAAAACATTCCCACTTTTATTTGCAACGTTTTCTCGGAAACTTCATCATTTAAAAACAGTATTTTCTCATAGGACTAATGATATAATTGGGGGTTATATTGCTGATTCACCATGAAATGATTCATAGCTCTGACCAAAACATTATAAAAGAAAAGCTATAAGTAAAATTCTATGTCCCATTTTGAAATAGGCAATTTAATGCTTCAACTCCAATAAAACAAATAGAAATATACTGTAAAGTTAATTATGTGAGGAAACTTAACTTGCTGCAAAAATATATATAGTATATAAAAATATAACTTCAATGTAAATTTGCTCTAAATTAGTATGGCAATTACAAGTATTATTTAAATATTTAATTAAATAATTGTCTTTGCATTTTGGAGGGAAGATTCATAATTGTCCAGGCAGTCACTTTAAGAAACCATCTGATTTTATTTATGCTTGTACAACCTTTCTCTCTGAGGAAAGTTCCCCACTACAAGTAACATTCAGAATCATCCCAATTACTTTACAGCTTTAAGAAATTACTGTTCAGAATACTGAGGTATTATTTCAGTAAAAGGTTACGGCATGTTTCTTACTAAAATCATTTAGAAAACTGAAATCTACCCAACATTTCCCTACTTTGCACTGCCCTTCTCAGTTTCCTGAGAGCTCTTGCACAGAGAAGCTCAAACAGAAGTCACTGGGCAAAGGAAGTACCAAAGTACTCAGTCCTTTGAAAGCCAGCTAAACAGTCATCAGTGAGGGTGACCAGCTCTTCCCAGTTTGCCTGAAACTTTCCCTGGCTTAGCTCTGAAAGTCTCAAATGCCAAGAACCCCCACAGTCCCTAGAAAACTGTAAGGGTTGGTCACTCTAGGTCACTAAAGATGAAGGTGAAAAAATGAGTTTCAACCTAATTATCACAAAATTGTGAGCACAATATTGCACTTTATTTTGCTACTTTCAATGAAAACTCCAAAAGATGGTTAAAACTGAACATCAAACAGCGTCAAATGTTAATTCAATAGCATCAGATGAATGGGACAGGTATTTGGTGAAAGGAAAAATAGAAATTACCATACCCTTCTTGCCTTTCTCAATATTATGAGATAAGGAGAAGAAAAGAAAGCAGAAAAATAGACATAACTTTCACTATTCACTAGACCACTGAGCTCTAAAATGGAGGTAAATACAGAAAATAATAGAGTTTCTATTTTTATTTAATTTTACTAAACTGAAAAATAAAAAAAACGTAAAAATATAAACTAGGCTTTACTGATGTGTAATATATAGCTCAATCCCAGTGTCTTCAATGGGTCAGTAAGTCTGAGAGTGTGTGCTTTCTGAAGGGAAGAAGGGTCAACAGTGGTTCCTTCCACTATTGGTCTATTTTTGAGAATTTGGGGACATAGTATCAGTTACATGCTATGGGAAGTCATTTTTGTGTCTATTTATAGAAATAAGACCTTCAAATATAGAATGTGTAACACTTCGTATTTGAGATGGAGTGCATTAAGCAGCTTTTGTTATATAACAAGCCACTTCAAGACTTAGTGGTTTAAAACAGCAACCGTTATTCTTTCTCATGATTCTGTGGGTAGGCTGAGGGGTTCATCTGGTCTGAGCTGACTCATATGGAGTTGCATGGTTTAGGATACCTTCACTTACAAGCTGGCAGGCTGGGGAGTGGGGCAGCTCAGCTGGGATGATCCATCTCTGCTTCACATGGTCTCTCTCCTCTGGCAGATTAGTCTGGGTTTCTACATTGGTAATCAGGGAAGAGCAAAGAGCAGGAAAGATAGAGGAAGCCCAGTGCACAAGCACTTTTTAAGCCTTCGCTTGCATCATCTTTGCTAATCTCCCATTGGCCAAAGCAAGTCACATGGCCAAGCCCAACTTCAAAATTTAATGGGAAATTCTGCAAAATCACATTGCAGGGATGGGCAGAATTTATGTCTACTTAGGAAGCAATCACAGAGGTGGAACTGTTAAATCATGAAAATATTTTGTAATGCAGAGAAGTTCCTGGCTTAATTTCAGCCAAAGTAATTAAAAGATAGCATGCATAATACAAACAAGACAAATTTGCTCACTTTTCTTGGGAAGATAAATGGCAATTAGAACCATGCTATGTAGCACATATTTTTGACAAGTAAACACACTTATTTTGTCTCTTCAAAGTAAATATAACATTTCAACAATAACAAAGCACCTATTTTTCAAAAGAAACTTGTGGTATATAAAAAGCCTTTTGAAACAGTTATTTAAAAATACTTCCAATGTGAAATTATTTTGTTCCAAAAATGGATATTGAGATTGTGCAAGTAAATCTAAGGTATACCCACCGCTTGTAACTGTGCTTCTTAAATTGTGCTTCTTAAAATTCACATACTTGGGGATATACTAAGAGGAATGGATTGACACAAAACAGATATGTTCTGACCAAAGCAACTTTATGATAATAAGTGATTATTGGTTTTTTTCCCCCAAAGATTTTATTTATTCATTTGAGAGAGAGACAGAGAGAGAGAGAGCAGGAGTGGGGGGAGAGGCAGAGGGAGAAGCAGACTCCGCACTGAGCCAGGAGCCCAATGTGGGGCTCGAAGTGGGGCTCGACGTGGGGCTCATCCTGGGGCTCTATCCGAGGACTGGGAGATCAGGACCTGAGCTGAAGGCAGAAGCTTAACCATCTGAGCCACCCAGGGGCCCCAAGTGCTTATTGTTATTTTGAGCTGCTATTGTTTAAAGGAATTTTTTATATAGCAATAGATACTTAATTCAAAGTTAATTGGTTATTGTTCTTTAAAGCCATGCTTCTAGTGGCTATTTTCTTCATACCAAGCACTTTAATGTTAACATGTTGATAATAAATTGTTTCAAAGTAACTCTTTGCTCTGTTATGTTTCACTGTTTGTATGATACATTGTTCAAATATCTCAATATGACAAAGAGTTTTGCAGTTTTCGTATGCCAGATAATGTAAATGACAGGGTTTAGATTAAACATCTAACTAAACCACAAGTAGCTTTCCTTTAGGCATATTTAAACTGTTATTAAAAAAATAACAAAAGACTTAAATTTAGGATAACTATAAATTATTGAATTTATATTTTTAGTGACTACTTCTAAAGGTTTTTTAAAAAAGATTTATTTTATTTATTTTAGAGAGAGAGAGCGGGGGAGAGGGGCAGAGAGAGAGGGAGAGAGAGTCTTAAGCAGACTCCTCGCTGAGCCTGGAGCCAGACTTGGGGCTCAATCCCACCACCCTGCACAACCTGAGCTGAAGGCAAGAGTCGGATGCTTAACTGACTGTACCACCCAGGCACCCTACTTCTAAAGGTTTTTCTAATTCTCATTTTTATGAATTGATTGTTTTAGTTAAAACCTCTAAATTATTCATGGCTGTGTCTTACTGGAAGCCTGAATTTCTAGAAATTATTTATATAATGAATAATAGCTGCCATTTTTTGAGCACTTACCAGGGTAAAGATTATGCTGAGAACTTTATATTTATCCCTTCATTTAAGTTAGAAGAATTAGAAGAGCTAGACCTACAGATCCTGTACAGGGCAATCACCAGCAATACATTTTATCCAGAAAGCAGGACCAAAAACAAACAAACAAAAAAGAAATATAAAATGACATTACTTATGTCTTCCTTCTTCTTGATGGTTCTTTGAAGAGCGTTCATACTGCTTCGTTAAAATATTTCTTTTTATTTTATATTTCATTTTTCTTTTTGAAACACTTAAAACATTTTGTCACTTAGCTGGCAGCCCATTAAACTTAAAATATATTTCACCTTAATAAGAAGTAATTTGTAGTTTAAGTTTGGAAAAATTATCTTTATAATGTTAATATTTTTAAATATACAGTGGAAGCTTAAGATTTTTTAGCATAGGAGATAATAAAATTGGAGTTTGGTAATTAATGCTAAGTTCATGAGTGAACAACTTTATCATGAAAATAAAAAGAAGAAAATAAAAGAAAATAAAAAAAGAATCATAAAAGATGAATCTACCTTCTAAAATTTAAAGTACTATTTTATTGCTCTTAATCATTTATATTTTCTCAGTTGAATGCTTCTGTTTTTAAAAAAGCTATAACTCTATGTTGAATGTCATAATTGTCTAACAATCATTATATAATTTCTAAAGATTGAGACTGTTAACATCATTTTAACAAAAATCTCCTAATTTTTTAAAAATTTATTTTTCATGTTGGATGATCTCTGAAGCATGTAGCACAGAGCCATTTATTTTTCCTGGAAAGGTTGAGGAAAGTTCCAATCAGGAGATGATTTTTGAACTGGGTCTTAAAAGTAAGTAATCAGCAAAGAAGAGGTAAATAGATGGTTTTGGGCATGATGCTCTTGAGGGTAAGTAGGTAGCAGGTAGAAAAACAAGGAGTTGATTTTCTCTATACTAGTAACAGATAACTAGAAAATAAAATTTAAAAACAATAATATTTATAATAGCCATCAGCTATCATAATATAGTAAGAATAAATGTAACAAGATGTGAGCAAGACAGTTGATTTTTGTATCTTAATCTTGTATTCTGTGACCTCATTAAATTCATTTACTAATTCTTGTAAGTTAAATTTTTTCTTACAATTTTCTGCATAAAAAACATATCGACTGTTAATATAAAGTTTTGGTTCTATCCATTTGTCATTCCTTTTATTTATTTTTCTTGTCCCATTGAACTGGCTATTACCTCCAGTATATTGTAAATTACAAAAACATTGCAGAGAAAAAGTGAAATACATCTAAGTAAATGATGAACTAGATCCTGTTTGTGCACTGGAAGATTCAAGATTGTTAAGATATCCAATTCCTCAAATGATTGTAATTGGAATACACGTGTATACATTTGTCACAACTCACAGAACTATACACTTAAAATCTGTGCAGTTAATTGTATATAAATTATATCACTAGAAAGTTGATTAAATGAAACCAAACCCAACTGAGAGATTGAAAAGGCAAGCCACAGGATGAGAGAAAACTGATGAGGACATGTGTCCTGAATATATATTTTTAAAAATCTTCCTAGAACTCATTAAGGAAATACAGACAATCCAATAGAAAGTGGCAAAAGACTCAAACAAGACCTCACATATCAGAATTTTGAAACAATTGATATATTTATGAAATGGGGTTTAACAATATGGAAATGCAAGTTAAAACCACAAGAAAATATTACACATTACCAGAATGGAAAAACTTTAAAAATTCATGACACCAAGTGCTTTGGTAGACATGAAACAATGGGAACTCTCATGTACCAATAGCAGGAAGGTAAACTCAATAACCATTTTGGAAAGTTGTTGGGTAGTATCTACTAATGCTGAACCTCTGCATACCCTCTGACCTACCAATCTCACTCTTAGTTTTTTTATTATTTATTTATTTATTTTTTATTATGTTATGTTAATCACCATACATTACATCATTAGTTTTTGATGTAGTGTTCCATGATTTGTTGTTTGCGTATAACACCCAGTGCTCCATGCAGAATGTGCCCTCTTTAATACCCATCACCAGGCTAACCCATCCCCCCACCTCCTCCCCTCTAGAACCCTCAGTTTGTTTCTCAGAGTCCATAGTCTCTCATGGTTCGTCTCCCCCTCCAATTTCTCCCCCTGTATTTTTCCCTTCCTGCTATCTTCTTTATCTTTTAAACACACAATGTATTATTTGTTTCAGAGGTACAGGTCTGTGATTCATCAGTTTTACACAATTCATAGTGCTCACCATAGCACCTACCCTCCCCAATGTCCATTACCCAGTCACCCCATCCCTCCCACCCCCACCACTCCAGCAACTCTCAGTTTGTTTCCTGAGATTAAGAATTCCTCATATCAGTGAGGTCATATGATACATGTCTTTCTCTGACTGACTTATTTCACTCAGCATAATACCCTCTAGTTCCATCCACATCGTTACAAATGGCAAGATTTCATTCCTTTGATGGCTGCATAATATTCCATTGTATATATATACCACCCCTTCTTTATCCATTCATCTGTCGATGGACATCTTGGCTCTTTCCATAGTTTGGCTATTATGGACATTGCTGCTATAAACATCAGGGTGCACGTACCTCTTCGGATCCCTACATTTGTATCTTTGGGGTAAATACCTAGTAGTGCAATTGCTGGGTCATAGGGTAGCTCTATTTTCAACTTTTTGAGGAACATCCATACTGTTTTCCAGAGTGGGTGCAACAGCTTGCATTCCCACCAATAGTGTAAGAGGGTTCCCCTTTCTCCACATCCCCGCCAACACATGTTGTTTCCTGATTTGTTAATTTTAGCCATTCTGACTGGTGTGAGGTGGTATCTCATTGCTGTTTTGATTTGGATTTCCCTGATGCTGAGCGAATTTTAGGTATTGTCTCATTATCTTGACAACATTTATGGTTGTGCAATCAGTCCATTCTAAATTTGTTTGGCTTGTATAGTTAAAATGCCTTTTTCTGTGCTTGAGATATTTTGAGTTTCTTGGATGTGTATGTTTATGGTTTTCATCAAATTTGGAAAATTTCCAGCCATTATATCTTTAATTGTTTTTCTTTCCCTTCCTTTGCTTTGGGATCTCCAATTACATGGATCTTAGGCTGCTGAGGTTGTCCCTCAGTTAACTGATGTTCTGTTTATTTCTTTTCCCAGTTGTTTATTCCATTTCATTTTGGATTGCTTCTGTTGTTGTGTCCTCAAATTAACTACTTGTTTTTTCTACAATATCCAGTCTAATGTTAATTCCATCCCACTGATGGAATTTTCATTAAGGCATCATGTGTTTTTTTTTTTTTTCCTAAAAGTTGGATTTGGGTCATATTAATAAGCCACATCTCTATTTAAAACGTCTAATTTTTCCTCTATCTACTTGGACATATGGAATATAGTTATAATATCAGTTTTAATGTCCTTTTATACTAATTCTATCATTTGTATCCCTATCAGTTCTGGATATTTTTCTTTTGATTGGTTTCTCTTTTCATTATGGGTTGTCATATTTTCCTGCTTCTTTGTATATCTGGTAATTTTTTTTTATAAAGATTTTTATTTATTTATTTATTTGAGACAGAGAGAATGAGAGCGACAGAGAGCACATGAGAGGGAGGAGGGTCAGAGGGAGGAGCAGACTCCCTGCAGAGCAGGGAGCCCGATGCGGGACTCGATCCCAGGACTCCAGGATCATGACCTGAGCTGCAGGGAGTCGCTTAACCAACTGAGCCACCCAGGCGCCCCCTGTATATCTGGTAATATTTGATTGAATGTAATTCACTATGAGTTTTACCTCTTAGAGTGCTGGATATTTTTTATTCTCATAAATATTCTTGAGTTTTATTGAGATGCAGCTATGAAAACAGTCTGATTGTTTCAAGGCTTGCTTTTAAGCTTTGTTAAGGGAGACCAGAGCAGTGTTTAGTTTAGGACTAATTTTGTCACACTACTGAAGTAATAACCTTCTGAGTATTCCACCCAATACCCCATGGATGATGAGATTTTTTTCTGTTCTGGCCTGAAATATTCCCAGCCTTCATAAGCTCCAGTATTTGCTCCCTCTTCTCCTTTTGGGTGGTTCTTTCCCCGTCCTCCAGCATTTTCCTCACAGATGTGCAATGATCATTATTAAACTGAGGACCTAAAGGGGACCCTCTGCAGATTGCTAGAGTTCTCTCTTTATATAGCTCCTTCTCTTCAGCGTTCTGCTCTGTGAATTCCAGCTGCCTTGGGTTCTCTGGATGAACAGCGTCTACTCTCTCTCCATCTCCTCAACTCGGGTTGACTACCAGGCTCCACCTGGGTTCCCTTGCTCCAGGCGGTAGTCTGGAGCACTCATAGGACACAGCTTGTGTATTTCCTTTCTTTCAGGGAGCACTACTGTCAGAATCCAATGTCTACAAGCCATTGTTTCACATTGTTTTCTGATTTTTTGGCTGTTTCTGGTGGGAGGGTAAATCTTGTCCCTCTTACTCCATCTTGGTCATAAGCAGAAGTCCAGATGTCTTTTCCTGCAAACGTTTCCTCCCCTTCCTGCTTTCTTCTAAAAGAATGTAGAGAGTAACTTGTCTCAACCTTTTCCCATTGGCAGTCTTATAAATATTACCTATTTCTATTTATGAACAGGCAGTAAACAGGCCACACCTGTGTGACTTTCTTCCCTAGGGAACCAAAGGAAGCATGACTTACATTTCTAGTATCTCCTATCATTGAATTCTATCTGTGTGACTGATACTGTTTCTTGAAGGAAAGTTTAGTTATAGCCGTCTTCTTTCTTTTCTTTTTTTTTCTTTTTTCTTTTTTCTTTTTTTAAAAAATGCCTTTTTGGCTATTCCTAACGCTATCTGATCAAAACACTGAATTTACATGGATGACTGCTCGGCACCAGTGACCAAGAGTACAGATGTGAACATCAATCAGAGTTGGATGTGAGTCCTGGCTCAACTACTAAATAACAACATTCCTTTAGCTCTTCCTACCTGGCCAGATACTGTGTTAAGGGTCTTTACATGTACTGGCTCACTAAATTCTCAGGACAACCTTATCTAATACCAAAGTTGGTACTATTGTTATAATTTATAGTATGACTATCAGCACCGGAAGTCAGAATGCCTGAGTTGAATCTTGGCATTACCCCTAAATAACTTCGTATTAATGGGTAAATTCTTCAACTTCTCCAAGCCTTGGATTCTTCATCTCTGGAGAGGAGTAATAGTATTTCCCTCATAGGGTTACTGTGAGGACTGCAAGAGAAGAAATACATGAGGCATTCAGCATAGGGATTGCTGCACATAAGTGCTCAAAAAAAGGTGACTATTTGCATGATTTTTCTGAGAAACACGGATAATAGAATAAAAAGGATGTAGCTTTATAGCATTCAGACACTTTTGGGAACTTGATAAAGCAGTCATGAGAATGCATCTCCCAGACCTTCTACTGCAAGGTGTAATTGTAATTGACAGAGGGTCAGAGCCACTAAATTTTGAAATTCAATGATATCTTTGTTCAAGCCCATGCCTCATGTGGGTTGCTCCCTATTAGTGATGGAGTGCAGTGGGGGATACTAAGGCAGACCCATTCACATAGCCACAGGACTCCTACCAGTGTCAGAGTAGACTGAAGGACTTCCTGATGGTTTTGCTGACCCTTCATTAGCCTGCACCCCATTCCTAGGGCACTTCCATGCAACCTTCTCCCCCTCTTGCCTTTGCTTGAGGTCAGACTTGTGATGGAGTCCTACGGTTCTGCGAGTCTTTTCAGGCTCCCTCCCTCCTTCCTTTCATATAGGGACTCCTCCTAATCAAATGTTTAATCTCGTCTTGGTGTCTGCTTTCTGAAGGACCTGGACTAACACATTTGAGTTCTTATTTGGTTTTCACTGGTAATTATGCTAATCACAACTTGCAGAGAGTTCTTCCTGGTGCCAGTCTTGGGGGAAATGATGATTACCACTGCTCTCAGAAGTCTCTGTTTCCATTTCTCCAGTGGTTCCTTTTTGACTTCATTTGATTTCCCTGTCCCTTCTCTGATTTCCTTCCTGCCAGGGATGTTTATTAGGCCAGTCGTCATCTGCCCCCTTTTGTCTCCCTTCTCCTGGAAACCTCGAATTGCCGTCTCTCAACAATATTGTTCAGTAGGGTCTGTTTCACATATCTTTGCACTGTCTCAATACCTATTGCAGTCTTACTATGGAGGATGTGCATGCAGATATCTTTTATAGACCATAAAGGAGGGTATCTTTATACAACTAAGGACCTTATGCATAGTGGAATTTACCTTTTTGGGGGATTCCTTCTTATAATTGTACATTCTATATTAGCTTCCATGAATTTAAAGACTCATTTTGTGTAGTATTAGGCAAATAACTTCTCTGCCTCCAAAATTCCTCATCATGAAATAGGGATGGGCATACATGCCCCTTTTTGTCGTTGTAAAGATTACATGAGATAATATTGATGATATCTAGCCCTGTGCCCAGCATTCATCAAATGTTGGTTTGTTCCTCTACCTAGGTGACTCAGAATCTAAGATAGCTCTTAGTTGTGTCAAGAAGAATTACATTAAAAACATTCACAGATGAGAAGGAGGCACAGAGAAGTTGGCACAGCTAAGTGGCAAGACAAGATTTGAAGTCAGATCTTCTATCCCCAGAGCCTGCCCTAATTACCAATCATTCATTATAAAATAAGACAAAAAGTATCCTTAGTTCTGTCTTAAGTCAGGCTCCCCAGAAGCGGACTTTGAGACAAGGTTTCATATGTACACATGATTTACTTATTATTTACTATTTCTTCCTTGGAGAAGCCAGGAAGGAAATGGAGGAAGAAGGATAGGGAAGGTGGGCAGGGGGTGGGGGGAACCAAACAAGGCTCTATAGAAGGTAGGCTCAGCGTGATCCCACGGGGGAACTTGAAGAATAGCAAGGGAGTTGGCTTTTATACTTCTATGCCCATCAACTAACTACCACCTGGGGCAGGTCGATTCACAGACATTTCTGGATGAGTAGACCTAACGAAGTCTTCTAGAGAAGGGCTTCAGGTGCTAGTCATGGGGAGCAACAGCACATGAAAGCTAGAGAGGGGCACAAAAATTTTTGGTCAAAGGAGCCCAAGGTCTGAAGGGCCAGAGTGGATCACCGACATTGTCCATTATACCCCAACTTACTCCCTGTCAAGCCGTTCCCATGGTTTTGTTTCACTTTAGAAGATGCTCATCTCAAAGCACACATACATTCTCTCTTCTGAAACCTAGCATTATGCTAGTTAATAACTAAGATTTAAATTTAAATTTAAATTAAGGTAAAGAGCTTTTGGGTAGTTTCACACAGATAAATGATTAGTATTCCCATTACATTAAGTGCAAAACTTCTTCTTCATGCTCTCTATTCCCTTCTCAGAATCAGCAAGTTGGAGCTGGGCAGGACCTGATCTCTGCTTTTCCATTGCTTTTAATCTAGCTACCTGTCTAAAATATTCTTGGTTTCCATAATAATAAAGCTAATACTTATATAACTTATACTATGTGTTGTTCTAAATATTGTCTGTATATTAACTCATGTAATGTTTACAACGATGCTAGTAATGTATATTAGCATAACCCCCATTTATAGTTGAAGAAACAAGCCAAAATGGTAAAGTAGTAGAACTGGGATTCAAATAGTCTGGCTCTAGAGCCCATTCTTGTCCCCACTATGCTGAAATGCCTCTCTAAGAGGATAAAATTCCCTCCCAAAGCAGCCTATGTTAATTTGTGTTCCATCCACTGTCTTATCAATGACTCCCTGTCAACTTGAATTGGACTAATACGTACTCAAGACTAATAGAAACACTTAGTCTCTGGGCCTGGTGATTCAGATAGCAGTTTCTAATCTAGTCCATCCCGGGCTTGTCCCATAGTCCCTCCCAGCAGGACTCCAGAGAGGCCAGGATTTTGCCATGTTTGACCATTAGAGGTAAAAGTGATTTAAAAAAATATCACCTACAAATCATACTGTAAGAGGGAGTTGAGAGACCAATTTTGTAGCAATTTGTGATTAAGTATCAAAAATCATGCTTAATAAAAATAAAGGGTATCACTGCACATTGTGTGGTATAAAGCCTTCAACATGCTTATAATTTAGTGTGATCGGACAATATTGAGATCCATGGATTCAGGTTTATTTATCTTTATTTATTTGTGGGATCCTCAGGGAAACTGTTTCAGGTAGAGGAAAGGACTTTTGGTTAAGGAGCCCAAGGAGCCGTGTGGCAACCTTTGCCAGCTTTTGGACCCAAAATTCAGCTTCCTCATCTAAAAAATGGGATAATGTGTTTTATCTACCTTAGAGGGTAGTACATCAAATGAAACAAAATCTATGAAAATGGTTCATAAATTATCAAGTATTAAATACACACATATGTTTAGCATATTGACCATGGTTATGATAGATGTGTCTGAATCTTTCCCACTGCTTGTACTTTTATATTTGCTGTCTTTATTTTTCTACTAATACCTATGAGTTTATAATTTCTGAGGATCTTTTCTTTTTTTAACATAGATTTTATTTATTTGAGAGAGAGATAGAGATAGAGAGTGTGCATGTGTGAGTAGGAGTGGGGAGGGATGGGTATAGACTCCCTACCGAGTGCAGAGCCTCAGGTGGAGCTCCACTGGGGGTGGGGGGTGCTGGATCCCAGGACCAGGAGATCATGACCTGAGCCACAGTCAGAGGCTTAACAGACTGAGCCACCCAGGCATTCCAGTGAGGATCTTATTTTCAATATCATACTTAAAGATGGGTTTTTAATAAAAATTTTAATGAATAGATAACACTTTCCAAAAGCTGTGCTAGCTCTTAGAATAATTCCAAATTAGTCTCTGTTGGTGTCTTACTGCTTAGCAGCCCCTGCCCTTCTATAGCCCTCCCCAGCCCCATCTTAAGACCCTTAAAGTCTTAAAAGACTTCATGGTTCTCAGGTATAGCTTGCTATTCTAGATACTCTCTTCCATTTTCCCATGAAAACATATTTGGACCTTATCTGCCATGAGTTTTTTTATACACTTATTCTCTCTAGAGTGATTGTGATTGTCCTTGAACGTGACTTAATGTATTTGCCCTTTGAAAGAACTTTAACAGAGGACTTCTGAACATGCAAAACTTTTATCCTGCAAAATTAATCTCGAAGGGATTTCAGGCACCAAGTAGAGAAGTAAGAAAGGCAAAGCCTGATTTGTCTGGATCTTGTAACAGAAACATGGACTTTTGTCTATTAAATAGACAGACTGATGGAAATGTCTATGATTATTTTTGTTCCTTTCTATGGCACATCATGTGGTGCTTGCACAGATGAGAGGGAGTTGAGGGAGTTGAGCTTTATGCTTGACTTCTCATTGCTAAGGACAAAGAATCAAATTATGTTCGAGCTTGTTTTCAGAAACCCAAGGGGCACATGTAGCTAATTAGAGATATGCCTTCGGTTTCCTTTTCTTATTTATCCTGAGGGATATTAAAAAAAACACAAAAAAACAAAAAAAAACATTCCCGATGGTATTTCTTCTGGAAATCTTATTTAGCCAGGAGGCAATTTTCTAGTGTTCCAATCAATTTAAATTGATGCTTTTAGAATTCTAAGCTTAATATTAATTCTAAAGCCACCTTTTATTTAGGTAAAATTTTCAAATTATTAGTACAAAGAGGATATTTCTTTTTACTAAATGGGATTCAACATCTCTTCGCCCCTATTGCTTCACTGCATAGATGTGGATTTAACATATATTTCTTTATTTGGCTGCTTTAAGTGGATTTGCCTCTTTCAATTCATGTAATCTATTAATTATATGCAGATTTTTGATTAGTTATTCAGTTATAAAATGCATAATAACAGAGGAAGAATTTAAATGATCAGAATAATTCCATGTAATTTCTTATGCCCTCCCAGTGTTTTTGCAGAGCTTAAATCCATGAAATTGTTTTGAAAGATTTTAACTTTTTTTTCCCCCCCTTTTGGCAGCTGTCCGATGTTTCAAAGAGCCACTTCCTGGAATTTTATCAGAGTATTTTTACTCGCTTCTCTGCATCTCTGTTTTCTTATTTGTGACCTAGTTATATCTAAGAGGAGGTGGCAGTCCTGAAGTCAATAATATTAGTCTTCATAATTTCATAAATAAGATCTATTTTTTTGCCCTTCTACTCTCAACACTATTATGCTGCTACTGACTGCCATTCATTTGCTAGCTTCCAAGGTCATGTGTGCAGGTTGCATATGCTCATAACAATCCATTTATTCCCACATAACCTAGGATGCATGCCTGCAGAGGTTCTCAGCGCATGCATTTAAAGAGAATGATATGGGGGGAACTGTCAAAGCCTTGAGATGAAGAAGGGGTATCAGTTGAGACTGTATTTGGCTTCATGTAATAGAAACTGAACTCCTGAAGCTTAACCAAATAGGGTTTTCTTTCTCTTGGACGATTAGAAAGTGAACCCCACAACAAGGGCTGGTCAGCAGCTCAGGGCAGCCATCAAGGATCGGAGCTTCCTTTTAGCTTCCTTTTAGCTTCCTGCTCAGCTAGCCTGAGTCTGTGGTTTTCATCCTCAAGGATGAAAGAAAAGAGCTCCATCTCCAGTCTTTTGACTGGGAGGGCAGAGGGTAAAAAAGTGCATACCAGCTGATTTGCTCTTCTGTTATCAGGAAAGTAAGAGCTTTCCTGGAAGTTCCATAAAGTGCATGTTTGCTTATATCTGGTTGAACAGAGCTAGGTCACATGGCTAATGGAGTCTGAGGTGGTGTTTTTAAGTGTTTTTGAGCACAATTAGAATCATGTTAGAAAGGAAGAAGGGGGATTGGGGAGACAACTAGCAAGGTCTGCCAAAAGGATTTAGGAAAAGGGAAGTGAATGGGACTAAAGTGTCCCTGGTCTAAAGGTCAGTCCAGAAGTCACTAATGATGAACATACAGAGTGTTTCTGTGAAGTAGCTAGCACCTGGACCAAGCCACGTTGGGCTTTGCCTTGTGAAACTTCCCACATTCTGACCTTGCAGATGCAGGAACCTGAGCTGCTGATAATTGGTGTCAGTTTGTCTTTCGGATGCACACTCACCCAAAGCTGCAGAGCAGGAAGAAGATCACAAAGATAATTTATTAGTTCACAATGAGAATGTTGCCAGCAAGTGTACCAAATGTTCACCAACCAAACAATCTCAGGCAAATGTATGTGAAGCCAAATCATTAGAAGGAGACCAAAGAGGGATGTGAGTAGGGCGACCTTGATGGCTAATCTAGTGGAACCAAACCACAGTAGCCTGCGGCTCCTCTCCTCCCGATGTACTCAGGAATAAAATAGTACTCAGGAAGAAAATACTGTATCCTTGGCCAATGCACCCTCCCCCCCTGGGCAGCACAAGGGATGTGTGCCTGTGTTTATGCCTCTGGTCCTCCCTTTTCTTGGCTTCACATTTTGAGGAACTCCCCTTTTTGACTCTCCTGATATGTGTTCATATATTCATTCTAGCTACCCCCAAGTCTGGGCCTGGTGAATCAGTCAGGAAACTGGCAAGAAACATATGGGACCACTTACAAGAGTGAGGACAGGTAACCCGCCAAGGGACAGTGGTGCATCCCGGGGCTCTCACCAAAGTGGGGAGGTATAACACTCATTCCTAGAATGATGCTGCTTTGGCTATAGCTCTAGGTGAAGGTTGCCTGACAAGAACTGAGGTCTTTGGTAGAAGAATATGGCTACAGCCAATCTATTGCCTGGCAGAGAAACAGCTATGTTCCTGTTGATGCCTCCCATTATCCAAATACAACCAGAAGCGAGCGAGCAGGGGAACCCATGGTTTTTGTGAATAGAGATCTTCATCCTGCAGCACAGAGCAGGGTGGAGAAGACTAGAGAGGGAGTCTGGAGTGGCCAATAGTGAAAATCCAGCGACCCCAAGTGACAGTTCTATCTCTTTGTGGCAATATGCCCATCTGTCCTCTGATCCAATAGGTCTCCTTTTATAGCTTTTAAATCTCAGAGTTCAGCCATAATTCTACTCCATTTCCAAAGTGCTTCCTACCTACAGCAGCCCAGTCTGGGGGAACAGGTTGTTGTGATGGGTGTGGTGGGGTGGTGTAGGGGGTGGGCAGGGTCCTCACAGCCTGGGCTCATTTTCTCTTCCCTAGGCCTTCAGTACTTCTTTCTCTCACTGTGGTCACTTCAGCCCAACCCCCAGTTAGCTCAGTCCTGACTGATCAGGTTTCCTTTTAACCTGGCTGTTAGGAAGCTACAGAAAGTTCGGTAGCTCATCTCTATCAAGGATATATACACATTTCTCGTATTGGAGCACGAGTACATCTAGCTCAGGGCTTCCGAACCTCGGCATTCCTGACACTTGGGGCCAGAGAATTCTTTGCTGGGAATGGGGAATAAAGTGTGCTTATTCACAAGGTTTTTTAATCCATGGGGACTGTCTTGTGCACTGTAGGATGTTTAACAGCATCTCTGACCTCTCTCCACTAGATATCAGTAGCGTCCCCGCCCCTCCTTATCAACACCAATATTTCCTGGGTGGCAAAATTGGCCTCTGTTGAGACCACTGCTCTAGGTGAATAAAATGGTATAGGCCAGAGGTGAGTTAAAATATAGCCCCTCGTGAGACGAACCATGAGAGACGATGGACTCTGAAAAACAAACTGAGGGTTCTAGAGGGGAGGGGGGCGGGAGGATGGGTTAGCCTGGTGGTGGGTATTGAGGAGGGCACGTTCTGCATGGAGCACTGGGTGTTATGCACAAACAATGAATCATGGAACACTTCATCTAAAACTAATGATGTAATGTATGGGGATTAACATAAGAATAAAAAAAAATATAGCCCGTCTACCGACTGTATCACTTTTCCTAAGTATATATATAGTACATTTATATATATTATATGTACATAGTTTTGAGGACATTTTTATTAAAACAAATATATTATGGAGTAGAATTTAATACTTGCATGAATTTTAAAGGTAAAAGATCAAGAGCTGCAGGCTCTATAATCCTTGATGTCAACATCAACAAATACATATAACAAAGCCATCAGGCTGGATTTTTCTCTGTTCTTTGCAGACATGTGACCTTGGCTGAAGGCTCTGTATGTGCTGTTTCTGACTCAGCAACAAGCACAAATGTCACTGGCTCCACAGGAAGGCACTTGCATCAAACGTTTAGTAACTTCAGTAATTTTATTTGTTTATTCATTCATTTATTAATTACATAATACGTACAATGTCCAGCATGACCTTCTGAGACAATAACACTTTCTCTACTTCATTATATAAATATATCCCATGGAGTGAGGGAAATATGGGGCACCATCAGTAATTGTGGGAAATTTTAAGTGTCAGATCAGAGAGCTTGACACAGGCTTAAAATGAAAGTCTCTTCTATATATTTTGCCTTATCGATCTGAACTTCCCTCTAAGCCCTAATCATTGGGGTTGTGATTCTTCTTACAAATTTAGGGGATGAAAAAGAAACTCCCCTTCTTGACGAGGAGGGTGACACAAATTTCACAGCCATCGTTAGTCCACTCTGGCGTCCGATTGGTTTTTGGAGGCACAAGAATTTTTCCATGCTGGGATTCTCCATCGAACCACTTCAGTTGTCATTAAATCTGGTGCCTGGGCAGCACCACTGTCACCAGTTTGGCCCTTGTTCCATTGAGCTCTTCTCCAATACGGTCTTCTTTTTTCTCCTTTATCTGCCTTTTTTCGTTGTTTTGATCTTAGACTCTATGCACATCTCAAGCTGGAGGTTAAATCCCCTTCCCCTTTGTTTTAGATGTCAGTTAAACACTAGGGCATGTTCGTCCATGCTGCTCCAGGATGTCCTCATTGTTTTCTAATAAAATATGTCCATTTTCAACAAAAATCTCCCAACCAGGGTCAGGGGAGGTATGGTTTCAATCACATACCCTTTGGAGGGAAGAAGTGTCAACTGGAAGTTTTTCAAGTTGGTGAGACCGATGTTTATTTATCTTGGTAATCACCCACAGATTAAAGCCTATTTTTTGACCCCCCCCCCAAATTTTGTTGACTGGATAGCACATGAATTTTTAAAGACAAAAGGAGCTAAAGCAACAGAAATGGAGTGAATGAAGTTCTCTGGAATTAGCTTCTAAAAACAAGCATATGACTTAGAGACCTCTACATACTCCCTTCAGCCCATGGCATAAAGGCCAAACTCTAGGAACAGTGTATGAGGCCCATTCTGACTTGGTTTTAGTTCATTCTCTAATTTAATTTTTACCCTGTCCCTACTACACACCATAAGCTCTAACTCAGTACTTCTCAAGTGTGGTTTGAAGACCAACAGTGTCACTATTAAAAATGCAGATCCTTGGGTACTAATTAGACCTATGAAATCAGAATCTTTGGGGCAGGGCCCAGGAATTTGTATTTTTAACAAGCACCCCGGAGATTCTCACATTAAAACTGGAGAGTCATTCTTAGCTGTCTTGGTCTCCTCAACACATCTGTAAGACTTTTCAAATAACGAAGCATATCAGAGGTTGTGCTAGAAAATATCACCACAATCATCTAAAGAAGGAAGAGTTCCTCCCAAAGGGGAGGATCTGTTCTTTATCTAGAAGAAACTGTAAAAGTGTGGGAGGAAAGATGAATATAATTTCATTGGCTTAGGGTGGAAGGAGAGTGAAGCCTTAAAAACTCTCGCATGTGGAATAACCCAAAGCCTTTCATGGTCTGTGTTCTTTCCTCATTTCTCAGCGTACATTTGTACCCCAAATATACCTGAACTCTGGCAGTCTGGAATGCCATCTGCCTCCTACCTGTGGACTAAGAGCATGTTGTATACTGCAGAGCCCCATTCTTCCCAGTTAAGACCCAATGCAGTGTCGCCTCCTGCCCTGATTTGAAGTCATAGTGAATCACTTCACTCCTTGCACTTGTCACTTTCTCATGTATTCCGGATAAAACTCAACTGTCCCTAACCTGTAAGTACACACGCAGTCACGTTAGTGATAATACCTGACTTTATTATCTTGGTAACCTTTTTTTTGCCCTGGGAGCTCCAGGGCTGTCTTCCTGTGTCCAAGAATGAGTCCACACACCCTGGTGCTGCGGCTGTCCAGCCACCAATTTCTCTCCATCGCCTCTTCTCTCTCCACTTGAACTCAAAGCCGACAGCAAAATCCCTTCACACAGACCATCGGAACTCCAATCAGGTTGCCTGGCACAGTCTCAGTTTTCTCTCTAGATTGATAAGCCTGGGCTTTGCCCCGTGTGTATCTTTTCGAAGACGACAGTGCTTTGCACTCCAGAGGTGCTAAATGGCTTGGGAACATAATTTTAAAATTGACAATTGGAACAAGCACCGGAGGAGGAAAGCCCGACCAGGGCTCGAGCGGGGCCGGCTGACACCACTAGGCGCTGAACCTGGCTCCAAGTTTCCTGGCAGCCACAGCCTAAAGGGGAACACCTGTTAGCCGGACGCCCTCATTTTCTTTGTCAGAAAGAAGTAGGGCTGCCAGATGCTTTCCACAAAATCCTGGATGCACTCGATACATCCTACCATCAAGCTCAAACCACCTTGCGGACCTGGGCGCCCAGCCACCCTTAAGGGATGGCAGGGGAGGGGTCTGGGAAGGGACCCCCTGTTGTCCGCCAGACTCTGGGCTATGGGCAGGTTCGTTCAATTCCGAGCGTCCTGGCAACACTTGGGGCCAGGAGGCTGTCAGCCTTTTCCTTTCTGCCCACACTTGGGAAGGAGGAGGAGGTGGTCCTCGGTGGCCTTTCCGTTCAGGCGGCCGGTGTGCTCGAAAAGGGGAGCCGTGCGCGGACCCCGCCGTCGCCACCCCCCGGAGTCTGCTCCGGGCCGGCGCGGTCCCCGCTCACGACCTCTCCCGTGGGCCTCGGGCGAGGACAGCCCCGGCAGCCGCCACTGCCACCGGGATCCGGGCCGGCCCCAACCCGCCGTCTGAGGCCTCGGGTGAGGGCGGGGCCTCCGTGGGGGCGGGGCTTAGGCCGGCCCCAACCCGCCGTCTGAGGCCTCGGGCGGGGGCGGGGTCTCCGCGGGGGCGGGGCTTAGGCCGGCCCCAACCCGCCGTCTGAGGCCTCGGGCGGGGGCGGGGCCTCCGTGGGGGCGGGGCTTAGGGCCGCGGGCGGGCGGGGCCTCCGGCGGGCGGAGTTTCGGCGCGGGGAGGTGGCGGCAGCCGCCGCGGCGGCGGAGGGGGGTGAGGAGGGAGGAGAAGCGAGGGGAGGGAGGGGAGGAAAGGGGGCGGCCGGCCGCGGGGAGGGAGTGAGTCACCTGACCGCTGCCCGCGCCGCCCGCCGGGCTCGCTCGCTGCCGTCAGTCGGGCCGCGCGGCGCCTCGGCTCTGGTGAGTGGCTCGGCGTGCGTCGCGTCCTTCCCGGCAGGGTCGGCGCGGCGGCACGCGGTCCGGGCTGCCCGCCTGCGAGGGGCCGCCCGCGGGCAGACCCGGGGGGGCGGGGAGGCGGGCGGCGGCCTTGTGGGCGGGGGGCGGCGGCGGCCCCTCTTCCTGGAAGTGGCCTCGGCCGCCGGAAGGGGCGACCTGCCCGCGCCCAGGCTGCTGGCGCGCGGCAGCGCTGTTGTTTACCGGCCCGCGCTGCACTTTCCCCCGGGCCGGCGCGGGGGGCGCGGGGGGGCGGGGGGCGGGGAAGCGCCCGGGGCCGCGGGGCGGCCCTCCTAGCGGCGGCCCGCCCGGACTGACACATCAGCACCGCCCGCGCGGCCGGCCCGGGCTCCGTATCGTCCTCCCGCCCCCTCCTACCACTCTCGGCAGCCGCCGCGTCCCGCGAGCTGTTGCCTCCGGTCTGCCTGGCCTGGTGTCTGCGGCGCGTGGAGTCACGTTAAGAATGGCCGAGGTCGTGGCTGGAGCAGAAGTGCCACCTTGCGGGGCCGGGTTGAGCCAGGATTGGTTTGGAGGAGCGGACATCCCGGAGCTCCCTTTGTTGGAGTTTTGCCCACGCGTTGTAATTAAGACTCCCACAGTGTGGTGAGGGTGGGCGCTGATGACCGAGACACCAGCTTTGTGCTGGTCTAATGGAGTCCGAGTGCCACTGCTTTCTCATTCTTGCGCGGCGGTTTTATGTCACGGAGTAGCATTGTGCGGAATGCCTTTGTGCAGTGAGCCTTCTGCGTTAAACTTGGGCTGATTAAGGTATAGTGTAGTAGTAATCGTGGAAGACGTGTGTGGGAAAAGCAAGCTACTGTGCGATGCTTGAAGGAACAAAGGCTGTTTTGTAGGGATGCTTATCTATTTGGAGAACTGTATCAGTGTTGGGACTGTTACCCATGGTGGATGCCACTCCTGGGGCTTTGTTCATATACTTTAACGCTCTTTATATCCGGAGGCTTTGCATTTAGAGCAGTCCAGAAAGATCGGGGAGCGGGGGCACCGGACGTGTTGGTGACCGAGCACTTGAGCTCTTCACATGGTCAAGCAGAGAAATGGGAAGAGGTAGGCTGGCTTCTTCCTGGTCTTGGGTGGTGGTGCAAGGGCTGGGCTGGGTTGGGCTTGAAGGCACTTGCCACTTCTGTCTTTGGCTAAAGAAGCTGGGGAGAAAAGGACTCTTGGTGAGTCAGCTTGGAGTGGGATGGCTTTGGTTTAGTGATTGCATCGCATGGTGTGTTATTGTTGTTTAACACGGCTGGGTCTAGTGGTTTACCATTGTTCAATATGTTGGTTGGATAACAAGGTAGGGTGACTCCTTAAAAAAGTTGGTTTGCTGAGTCATTCACCCAGCCTGAGAGGTAATTAAGAACAGCTGGTGCAGATATGCTTATCACATGCCTCCACCATACAAGGCCAAGGAGCGCTCAAGAGGGGTTGCTTCAGAGGGCTGAAGGGTTGTCTGTTTTGATACAGGTAATGAGTGGATGAAGTGCAAGAGCAGTCTTAGGAAGTGGCCAAGTGGTGCTGAGGTTGTGTTTAAACACAGAGTGGCCTCATGACCCACTGCCTGAGAATAAGTTTGTGCTGGAGAGAGCTAAACCGAGGAAGAAATTTACAGCTAGGAGTAATGTAGTAACAGGATTGTCATAAAAATATTTACTACCTTTACCGTACTTAGTTTTTTGTTTCCCTCTTGTGGTTTTGTTGTTATGTGGTTTATACATTTCAAAAAGTGAACTTAATTTGTTCTTCATAAAAACTTCTTTTGTGAGAACACGGGAGACTTCCTCTTGGTTTTCATGGCCCTTGGCTTTTCATGCATACAGTAGTAGTTTCTGATGGCAGAGGCAAGGGTAAGGAGAATTGGCAGGTCACAGTGGGTCAAGTCTAGAAAGAGCTGTCTAATGAAAGGTAAACCATATATATATATACACGTTTCATTCTCTTAATTATGGTGCTAGAGTGTATTTACATCTTAGATCACTACTTCTTGCTTTAAAAATGACCCAAGCTCACCAGCCAGCTCCCATTGTTAACAAAGTTAGGAATGGAAAATGTGGAAGTGGTGGGGTGGGGACTGGCCCTTAACCTGTGGTCAAAGAATGACTAATTCTTATTGATGGTAATTCACTTAAAACAATTTATAAATGGAAAAGTGGTTAATTTTGTTCCTCTAAGTGTGGGACTATCGGAGATTAGAAATCATGAATTTTTTATAGGTATTAGGGTCTCTGAGGTGGGGTGCCAGATGATTCATTTGGAAGAAAATATTAAAACTTTGGTTTTTAAAATTTTAATTTTATGTAAAATAAGAAAGCTTCAAGATACAGATGAATAGTAGTACATACATGTTATATAATGTGGGTACCTGCTCCTCTTTTCCTGTTGGGGAACATAAAGAATTTAAACCACAGCCAGTAACATTTTTTCAGCAACTGGAGTATTTTTTTAAACTTCTGATTTCCTCTTAAGAGCTAGCATTCTTTCAAAATGTTCTTAATATTCATTTAATTTTTATTGCATATGTAGTTCTATTCTTTTTATGCTGTACTTTAAAGATTCGAAACTTGAATGTAAATTTATTACATTGTTGATATCAGGAATGGAAATTAAAAAATACAGAGCTGCTCTTTACATATGATACCATATATTTTGAATTTGGAGACAAGCCAGGTGGTTGGTTTGTTTAATGTGTATGATCTGAAGTGTAGTAATATGGAAAAGGGTGCACTGGGAGCACCTGAAGATAATTTACACATTGGAGTATGACTTGTATATAACAAATTCTTTTAAAAGTTATTTTGTTCTCTTAACTCCTTGAAGTCATTTTTTTGGGGGGGCAAGTTTACATCTGCTTTAGTAAGGATTAATAAAGACTACATATTCAGCAAATCACTTGGGAAGTGGTTTTTCCCCCCTTAGAATGTGTGTATGTAGAAAATCAACTTCTAAGTATGCTAAGATTCAGTTAAACTCATAGGCCATATGCCTTCTACATTCCTGTATTGTGAGAAATGACGTTTAGAATAATGATTGCAAAGTTCTGTAAAATGACTAGTCAGAAATTCTCTTCACAGTATAGATGTCTCCAAGACTTGTTTTAGGAATCAGCTTCTTCCAATTTTCTGACTAATGTTCTGTTAATGGGAACATTGCTTTAACCTGAAAACTTGCATTTCATGAGGGTTCTGTTAAATGGAGGGTGTATTTTATGTGGTGGAATACATGACTTAGGAAATTTTCGATTTAAAAAAATACGCCCAATAATCTACCAAAGCCCAAGGTATGGGTAAATTGAGTACTCTTTACCAGAATCCAGGCCCCTTGAAGAGAGTAAGCATTTCAGAACTGCAGATAAAATATAGACTTACACCACCATGAAACCTGGACTTCTGGCTTTCTCCGTGGAAAGCATTAACAGAACTGAAGTTGTAGGTTTGGTCAATGTGCAGCTTACAGAGCAGCAGTCAGCAAAGTGGTTCAGAGTGGGAGATCTGGAGCCAGACTGCCTCTGGTCAAGTTGTGGCTCTATTACTTACCCACTTTAAAGCCTTGGGCAAGTTGCTTCACCTAGGTGTGTCTCCTTTTCTCATCTGCAAAATGGGGATGATGATGATGGAATGTATATCCTAGAGACTATTTGGACATTAAATGCATTAATACGTGTTAAGTGTTGGCTCCATCTTAAACATTAATACATGTTAGGTGTTACTATCTGTTCACAATCAGGGAAGTGCTCAGTTACACAGCCACACTTTGTAGCTTCTTTGAACTGAATTGCAACCATTGATCACAAAGAAGACTGAAGAGAGCATGTGGATGTGCAACACGTTGCTGCTGCTGGAAAAACGACTCCAGTGAACATTTTTTTTTTTTTTAAAGATTTTATTTTATTTATTCATGAGAGACAGAGAGAGAGAGAGAGAGAGGCAGAGGGAGAAGCAGGCTCCCAAAGAGCAGGGAGCCCAATGCGGGACTCGATCCCAGGACCCTGGGATCATGACCTGAGCCGAAGGCAGACGCTTAACCATCTGAGCCACCCAGGTGCCCGACTCCAGTGAACATTCTGATGTTAGTAAGAGCAACTCAAACACCCAACTTCTGGGGGCAAGGAACACAGAATATGGCTTTTTACTAAAAGGATCTAACCATCTCAGCAAAGGCCTGGAGGTGCTCATCACCAGTTAATTGAAATTGGCTTTTGAAGAAATAAAAACACTTTCCATTCTGCATCTGGTCTATCCTGTATGTGATAGTTGAGGACTCTGGTCTGGCAGGTTTAGTAACCTGTGCACTCTGTCCTTGCTTATTAATATCAGGGCAGACTCATTTCTTAGTTCTCACTCCCAAGCAGTGTTTGGGGAACATTTGGAAGGTAAATATACCTGCCAGTTACTTTTAAGTATTATATTTTCTTTAAATGACATGCCTACGCCAAGATAGAAAAATTAGCCATAGTAAACAATGGGTATGTTTATCACATGGCTCCTTGTACCTCTAGGTCATTCAGAAAGGTTGTGTCAAACATTCTGACCATCCTTTAGGCTGGAGTGTGAGTTTCTTTTAATTTGTTTATGTATTTATGTATGTATATAATCTCAACACCCAATGTGGGGCTCGAACTCACAACGTGAAATCAAGAGTCAGGTGCTCTTCCGACTGAGCCAGCCAGGCTCTCCAGAGTGTGAGTTTCTTGATGATGAAGATAACATATCTTCTGTTTTATCTCCCATGGAACACTGAATGTGCCTTGGCTGTGTTTGTTCTGCAAACTTTCGGTTGCTGCACTGGTGGATATGGTATGGATTCATTTTAGTTCTGTGGTTTTCAAACTTGGGAATTTTTGAAAGGAGTGAAGGAGAGAACATTATTTGCTGTACCTCTTAAGTTACATTAAATGTGTAAGTTGAAACTTTTGATCATTTAAAATTCTTTCTGTTTTCATTATTGGTATGAGTATTGAGGAAGCAGCTGGATTTAGTCATTCTTTTAGTTCATCTCCTGAAATAGAAAATTTGTCTTGTGACTTCTTTTTCACCTTGTAATTGACTTAGAATTGAATTGAGCGAAATGTAATTTGGATTGTCCAGATGTTAGACCTCCTATGTATCTAATACTTTTCCTTCATATCCTCACTCCTCTAGAACAGATCCTTTGTTGTATTTAGGATCAGGGACAGTTTAGAGAATATTAATAGGGTAATAAAAATCGCCCCAAAGCAAACATAAGGAAGAAATAGGAGTTGCCAGAATCTTCGTTGTTAATGATTGTTGTAGGAGCACAGTGGGCATGCTGTGAAGTTGGCAGGCTGATGGTTCCTTTCTCAGTACTGGCACAATTTAGAAAATGTTACCTTAATGCAGTTGAACCTGTATGTAAATCATGTTCTTTTAAAAGTAAATAATTTTCTTAATGCCTTAGGAAACTCATTCAAAAGAATATTTTTGTAGTAAAGTTATTATTCCCAGCTTCTATCTGATGAAGTTATTTCCACTTTTTTTGTTATTTCTTAGATTGGGTCAGAGTCATAGTGGACAGTTATACTCCATTTCCCCATCCCCCATTAAAAAAAGTCTTTTTTTTTTTTTTAAAGATTTTATTTATTTATTTGAGACAGAGAGAATGAGAGAGAGAGAGCACATGAGAGGGGGGAGGGTCAGAGGGAGAAGCAGGCTCCCTGCCGAGCAGGGAGCGGGATGCGGGACTCGATCCAGGGACTCCAGGATTATGACCTGAGCCGAAAACAGTCGCTTAACCAATTGAGCCACCCAGGCGCCCTACACTAAAAAGTCTTTTATATAATGGACTCATTTTTCAATTTCTTTGTAGCCTGGACATCAACAATATCCTACCTGCATGGTAATAGACTAAATAGTGTGGTGAGGGAAATATTTTGCCCCTCTCTATTGCCTTTTTTCCCCATTGATCTTTTTACTGACTTGTCTGCTTTCAGGATTCTAAGGGGGAAGTGTTTTTGGCCTAAGAGGTGAACTCTTAGGGTCCTGTTGAAGAAATGGGGATATGCACCCACTCAACTTCCTATTTACTGGTATCTTCATATGCTTAATGCCTTATTCCTCCTTTAAAGTGTGCCAGCATCTTTTGGAAGTCAGCTAAATCAATGAAGGAAATTATCCATTAGAGAGTTTGTTATAAAATATGTCTATAAAAGATTTATTAGTCTTTGAATAGATTTATGAGGTTATAATTATTAGGTTGTCATTTTGGAGTAAGTAGTTTTCAGTAAGATCAGTAATTTTATTAGTGTGTATTTTGCACTTAAATATTATTTTTCAAAAATGTAAAGTGGTTATCAAGTCTTGGCCCAAGACACTTTTCATTTTCAAAGAACCTAACATTTCCTTATTTACTCTATTTTTCTGAGGAGTATTCCCAGCATGGCTCAGGGTTTTCCTACAGATAGGATTTATCACTTAATTAGGAGAAGAAAAATATCCATTGACTTCTTAAATCATTTTTCCACATTAGTAAAAGACTTTTGAAGTAGAAAGCATTTTGCCCAGCCGCATAGGGTTACATGCTTTCATTCCCAACCTTTATCCAGAGAAATCAAAGGAAATGATAGACAGGGATGAGTCTGTAGCTACTATAACTTGGCCTATTTAATGGTCTCTTTGTGGTAAGGGACTGTCACAAGTGCTGTTTAAACTCTAGATATATTTCTTTGGGTTTTTAAAAAATGTGGTTGGCCTCTCCTGGCATGTCTGTTGTCATTGGCCTGGTTTGTTGTCTCTTCCCCACCCCAGGAGAGTTGGGACACCTTTTCCTCCCTGGAGCAGGTTGGTGGCCGTGCACACCGTGGCAGAAGAACTCAGAGACTAGCATTACCTGCCTTTGCTTCTCAGGCCCTTGCCCTGTCCCTCCACTGAGTTAACTTTGAGCAGCTGTCTTATCTCCGGAGAGTAAAGCATAATTGTGTTTTTAAGTTTCAAGGCGCTTTGGTCTCTTATCTTCCTGTGCATTTGCTCCTCTCCTCAAACTTAAACACGAACACATAATCAGCTTTCGGTGTGTATAGATAGTAGGGTTGGTAAATTCATTTCAGCATTTGTGGTATGCCTTTGTATTAGGTATTGGGTTTACATTTGATTTACGAAACAAATATTTATGCCTTTATATGCCAGGAACTTCTGTAGATATTGGCAGTATAGAACTTTTTACAAGTTCCTAACAGACAAACCATTGCTATAGCGTGTGTTACTTGCTTTAATAGCAACATGTAAAATGTGCCTGGGAACCACAGAATGTAAGAAACCGAAGTTTTAGGAAATCAGGAAGGCCTTAGGAATGTCAGTGATGAATGCAGAGGAAACAGCTTGTTTTGACATCTCTTCGGAGAAGCTTAGCATTGAAGAAGAGTAGAGAAGAGGGATTTTAGTAGGGGGAAGTTGGGTCAGGAAGGGTGTGTGTTTGTGTATATGTGTATTTAAAAAAAATGTCAGTGGGAAAAGGTTGAAGATGCAGGATGTGTCTTTTGTTCTTGGCTAGTTCCTATTATGGTTGCAAGATGGCTGCTACAAGTTCAAATGTCAGAAGTCAGTGACGAAGTTCCTTGGAAGAAGACCTTTCCCCCCCCCCTGGGATGTCTCTTAAGTAAAACCTTTCCCAAAAGCCTCATAATACATGCCATCCTGACCCTCTCCTCTCTGTTCATGGGCTTACCATGCCCAAATGAGTCAATATCAAGGAAAATGAGACCATTGTGATTAGCTTAAATGGGTCATTATTCATGTTAGTTGGGACTGGGATCTGCTTCCCCAGAAACACAGGGCCTCAGGTAGAAAGTAGATTTGTGAACGCAGTCAGGGTTTGGTTAGAAAATGAGATGATGAATGGTGTTGAGTGATCAGTATCATCCTTGCCTACTACTTAAGCCATCTCTACACACAGACACATACTTCGGAGTAGAAAAAGAAATGTGGTTGTCTTTGGATTTGGAATTTTAGGTGACTCCCCCCCCCTTTATCTTACTATATTTCCTACCATGATCAAGTCTTAACCTTTACACTCAGATTAAATATTTTATTTAAAAATATTTAAAAATTTTAAAATGCCCATTTTACCAAAAAACTATGAAGGAATATATTTCTTTCAGTACTCTAACAGTTCTAAAGTTCTCTGTCATTTCTTAATATTTTCAGGGAAAGAGAATATATAATTATATTTTGTAGCTTCTGATTGTATCTATACCAAGAGAATCCCTCTCTCTCTTAATCTGCAGGGCATGTCCACCTTTGATATCTGTGGCTCTTCTGAGTGGTGAGGCTAGCTTGGCTTGAATAGAATGGTTGATTCGATAGAATGCCTGCTTGGATGGGCAGGATTCTTTGGAAACCAAACTCTTGAATTACAGGAGCATCTCGCTTTCTCTACACACACATTCCCCTAGTAGGAAGGAAAGTGGTCCCGTGGTCAGTTTGTTACTCTTTTCGGACTTCAAGAATAAGGCCACTTAAAGTTTAAATAGCGTTCTTCATGCTATGTGAAAGGCAAATAAATAAGTACATAAACAGTGTTGTAAATTCACAAAGTAAAAATTAATTGCTAATAGTTTTTCCTATTTAATAATAACTAAGAGGCTGTGATATAGATAGTTAGGGTAGGGTTTTAAAATGGTATTAATTTTTTGGATAGAATTTAGAAAGACTATACTGCCAAAATAATTGCCTCAGGTAAAAAGCAATAGTTTTTACCTACTTAGTGTTCCTTAAATAATATTTGTACTGAGAAGTATTTCAGCTTTTTTTTTAAATAGACCTCATATTTACTTATTTGACAAAGTCTTGTAATTATTATCTTTGGGAAAGTGGCTATGAGGGCTTAGGTGGAAGGTCTACAGCTTGGATATCCCCATTTAGAAATGGTAATTTTGACTTCCAAGTTAACTTAATAAAATAACAAGAAAGGGATTTAAACATTTTAGTTTGCCTGTGTATATTGAGATACTGTAGCACTGTGGTGGCTGTCAGGGATTAGTGGATCAGGTTGTTTTTAAATAAAGCATTACAGTTTCATACCCTACTTTAAAAAATTTCAGATTTGTGATTCATGCAATATTCTAATTGCTCCCCTATAATTGCTGCCTTATTTAATTAAAATTATTACTTAACTTTTTTAATCCTTTTTTTTTTTTTAACTCAAATTTATTATGAGTTGGAGCAAGATGATGTTTAAGGTTGGGAATTTGAAGGCACTTTGTTGTTGTTGTTTGTCTCCCCCTCCCCCCCCAGTTACTTTGCATATTATATGTGTTAACTGTTAGACCTACAGAGTCATTTTGACCTTGATCTAGTTTTAGGACTTTCGTTTCCTCTAGGCAATCAGAAATAAATAATTTGGATCATGGTTATACTTTTTATAGTTTGAAAACAAAATGACATATGAAGAATTTATAGTATTGCATTTGAATGTAGGACATGAACACTCAATACTCTGTATTGAAAATAAGTTTTAGTGAAATACCTCATAGCATTCTGTCCTTGAATTTTCCACAGATAGTCGAGTATAACTACAGACTTTGACTTTAGTTCAGCATGGTTTAATGTTAGACTCCTTTTAATGATATATGAGACTGTTTATGTAATCCAAGAAGTGTTAATCAGAAATTAATTAACCAATATTGAATAATAGAAGGAAATTTGCTATTCCTGAATGCCCTTTTAGTCTAACACTGTTCTCATCACACACAGGGTACTTGAGGCATTCCCCTCTATTCCTTATTCTTCCATCTCTTTTCACCTTCACCCCCCCGCCCCCCACCCCCGCCCAGAAAACCACACACACACACGTGCCACTGAGGTCAGTCATGCATGTGAGCTGAAGTGTACTATTCGGATTACGGGGCAGAAGACCTCTCCAGCCTTTAAGTTACTGATCCCCCTCAGGGTTTCAGTTTCTGCATCTGTAACAGAAGTCGGGGAGCGGGTCATATGGGATGAATGTGTTCTTTTAATTAGAAATGCTTTCGTTCTGTGCAACTAGCAATTATCTTGAGCAGACTTTCCAGTTTTAATGTTTTCTTTTTACCTTGTTGAGATCTTAGGTTTACTAAATTTTTATTCTTCCAAGATTTAGGAGTCTCTGCATTTTGTAACTTAATTCTTGGGTGTGTAGAACCTTTTAAAATAGTTTTCTATTGGTCATTTGCATAATGCTGGCAATAATAATGATAAAATCTTAATGATCTTGTGCCAAACACTGTGCTGTTAAATGCACCAAACCATCCGCTCCTTAGAGTAAGTGTTGCTGTTTTTCTTGTGGGAAACCTGAAGCATGAAGTCAGGTAGCTTACAGATCACACACCTGGTAATACTGGCGAAGCTCTAATTGTATCCTAGTACTGCTGTTCTTTCCAATATAATTCTGCTGGTAGTGTTAAAATAACCTAAACTGGCTTTTCTTTTGCATTTCATAATTCTGTGTGTTTGTTTAGCTCTTTACCCCCTTTAAAGTCCTTTGGAGACAAAATAGGTTTAGGTTAGGAGCCTACCTACTTAAGTCTAATGGATGCACATTTGCCCTTGTTTAAATAGCTAGACCTGACTTGATGGATCCTTCACCCTTATTTTCCAGTAACAGAGTTCTCTTTTTCCACATTAAATCATCCTTTATTTTAGAGTCCTGTACAGTTTTTTTTATTCTTTCGTGATTACTGTGAAGATATCAGTGGAGGCTACTGTGTTATAGAGTTGCCCATGAACTTCACACGAAGTGACAAACCAGTGCCACTGATGACTGGAGGAAATATCCATTATAAAAGAGGAAAAAGTATTTGGCATTCTTTGGAATTGACTCTTTGGGAGCCTTCAAGATAGTTGAAATGTCAACTGCATTTTTAATGAAAACACGTTGTCTCATTTATAGTTGTTGTCTATTTTAACATTTTTCTTTTTTAAATTTAAATTCAATTAGCCAACGTATAGTACATCGTTAGTTTTTGATATAATGTTCAATGATTTATTAGTTGCGTATAACACCTAGTGCTCATCACATCACATGCCCTCCTTATTGCCCATCACTCAGTTACCCCATCTCCCCTCCCCTCCCCCATCTCCCTTTCCGCAGTGCTGTTTGTTTCCTGGAGTCAAAAGTCTCATATAGTTTGTCTCCCTCCCTTCTTTCTTCCCCTTCAGTTTTCCCTCCCTTCTTCTATTGCCCTCTGCACTATTCCTTATGTTCCACATATGAGTGAAACCATATGATAACTGTCTTTCTCTGATTGTCTTAATTCACTTAGCATAGTACCCTCCAGTTCTAGCTATGTCAGTGTAAATGGTAGATATTCATCTTTTCTGATGGCTGAGTAATACTCCATTATATATATGAACCACATCTTCTTTATCCATTCATTTTCTGATTATAAAGTAATATGTATTTATAGTTAAGAATTTGAATGCAGAAACAAATTACCTGGATGTAACCACTGTTAATATTTTGACATACATTCTAACTAGAGATGGGGGAACCAAGGTTTCTTTTGGACTTGTTAAATGTGAATATGAAGTTCAAGAGAGTTGTTGATATTAGACCAAATATAATTAAGAGAGTGTACAGTAGGTCCATGAGTGATCCTATCCTTGCTTTGGGTCTGAATGAGTTCATCTAGGAAATGTGTGCAGAGAAGAGGAGAGATCTGAGGACTAAGCCCTGGGCTCTCCAGCATTTAGAGATTTAGAAGAGGAGGATAATTCATCAAAGAAAATTGACAGATGGCTGTCAATAAGGTAGGAAATCAGGATTATGGTATCCTGGAAGCCAAGTGAAGAAAGGATTTCAGGGAGAGAATGATCAACCTGTTGAATGTTGCTGAGGTGCTGTATAAGAAGACTGAAAATTTGCCATTTAGCAGTGGTTTCCATAGAATGGAGGGGGAAAGGCCTGGTTTTAGTGGGCCCAAGTGAAATTGGGAAGAGAGGGAAGTGAAAATAGTATGGATGTAAATGGCTCTTTAGGGGAGTTCTATGAAGGGGAGCAGAGAATTTTATTGTAGATAGAAGGGTATTGGGAGAAGAGCCATTAGAGTATGTTTTGTGTGATAATGCAAATGCTGTGTATTCATTTTTTTTTTTTTTCCTTGGTGAGACTGCAGAAATTTGTCAATTTTGCTGGTCTTCTCAAAGCATCGGCTCATGGTTTCACTTATCAATTCTACCAAAAGCAAATGCAAAATTTTATTATGTGAGTAGTTTTCCTGGTGGAAATAAAATAAATTTCATCAGATTTTGTAAGGTTCTAGTGGTTTGGCCATTCAACAGTTCGTTTCTTTAAAAGATACCCTCAATTTTTTTAAAGAATCTATATCAATTGGTATCGCTATCAGTATAAAATATTAAATCGTATGTATAACATTGATCCCAAATAAGAAATCTTACTATATTTCTTTACCCTCCCTTCTCCTAGTTTTGTCAAAATAATGTAAAATGTTAGTTAAAGGTTGATTTTCCTCTTTATCAAATTTCTTTTCTATTTGGAAAATCTTCAAAAAATACAAGGCTCACAACCAAGTCATCAACAATTTAGACTTAACTAAATTTTAATATTTTTGTTTACTATTTAAATCTCTTTTAAGTTTATGTACTTAGTCAAAGTAATACTTGTTTTTGATTTAAAAAATACAGAAAGATTTATCATGAAGCCATCCCATCTTTTCACCCCATCACACCCCTAATTCTGCTTCATAGATAATATTCATCTTTATTTCTGCTATTTAATTTTTTGGTAGTTACCTGTGTATCTCTAAGATGTTTAGACTTCAGTTTATTTATGAACCTAAGACATTGTTGACTTCCTTTTACTATGGATATTGATTTTGTTGCTTCTATCATCACCTGTATTTATACCCACCTGTATTTATAATCTGTTATTTCATTTCTGTTCTTGATCACCTCCACAGCCCCCAAATTTATTTTATTTTTTGAATTTGGCCTCATTAATCTAAGGAAGTACCTCTTTTTTTTTTGAGGTATCTTTTGAGTCAACATTATAAGTCAGATAGAAATACCAGTTTTCCTTTCAGTTCTCTCTGATTCCATTTCCCAGCCTGTTCATTTTACTTTCATTTTGTCGAGATTAATAATGTCTATATCCCATTTTATAGCTGTAATTAAGTCTTCCATTATTTGTCTATTCTGAAAGTTGAAACCAATTAACAGTGTCCATATTATTATACCTGTGTCAATACTGGGCCTTGGAAAGCTAAGTAGTGTGCTATTACACTTCTTTAACTAGAGTTTCAGTGTCGCCTTATGCCACTCAAACCTTTCTAGCATCAGATTCAAATAATAGCTAACAATTAATTATTGAGCATTCATTATGTGCCAGGCACGGTTCTGAAAACATTATGTTTTCATTTGATCCTCCTAACAGAAAGTAGTATTCTTGTCCCTACTTTACCAAAAAATAAAGGAAATGTCAGAGAGATATAAAGTACCTTGCTTCGCTGGCAGGGTTTGTCATCAAACTATAAAATGCTCTTCTGTGCTGTCCACCCTAGTGATCTCTAGAGCACATAGGCGCTATGTTTGTGTGGTTCTGACAGTGGCCTCTGATAACTACTCTATGCCCTTCTTATCTACAGCCCCTGGTTTTGGGATCCTAGGATGTCTTGGGTGAATACTTAGAAAGTGGTGTAGGAATGAAGCGTGCCCTTGGAGGAGGCTGAGTGAGTTTGGGAGTTTCACTCTTTGAGGAATTTTGGGGAATTTTCACTCTGCTTTTTCTCCCTTTGAATTTCTTATATGAGCCCTAAGTTAACTGGGGTAGTAACTACACCTCCTTTTCTGCCCATCAATTGCTCATCTTAGAAAACCTACAGTTAACATAATATTTAATTGGTGAAATATCAAAAACTTACCTTATAAGGGAATAAGGCAAGAATGCCGGCTCTCACCACTGTCACTATTCAGTTATTGCAATAAGGCAAGAAAGAGAAGTAAGTGTAAAGATGAGAAAGAAGTAAAACTGTCTCTGTTTGCAGATGACATGATTATGTACCTGGAGAATCCTAAGGAATCTGCAAAGCAACTATAAGACCTAATAAGTGAATTAATAAGTAAGATTGCAGAATTCAAGGTTAATATTTCAGTATTTAAAAAAATTGATTTTATGTTTACATTGTAGCAGCAGAAAACCAGAAAATGAAGTTTAACAAACAAATTCACTTATAGTAACTACAAAAAAACCCCCCATAAACTAGTTAGGAATAAATTTAACAAAAGATATGCAAGACCTCTTTACTAAAAATACCGGAATAATGCTGAAAGAAGATCTGAGTAAATGGGAAGATTTGCCATGTTGGTGCATGAGAAGACTCAATTTAGATTTTGGTTCTCCCCAAATGGGTATATAGGGTCACTGCAATCCTAATAAAAATTCTACTGGCTTTTACAACTCAATAAGAAAGCAGCCCAGTAAACATGAGCAGAAAAATTGGACAGATATTTCACAAAAGAAGATATCTAAATGGCCAATAAGCACATAAAAAAATGCTCAACATCAGTGGCCCTCAGGAAATGCAAATTAAAACCATAGTGGGATAACACGGTACCTCTATTAGGGTAGCTAAGATTAAAAGACTGAATACCAAGGATTGCTGAGAATGTGGAGCAGCTGGACTTGTTATACACTGCTCGTAGCAGTCCAAAATGATACAGTTGCTTTGGAAAACTCTTCAGTAATTTCTGAAAAGTTAAACATAAACCTACCATATCACTCAGCTCTTCTACCCCTAGGTATTTATTTACCCAAGAGAAACAAAGTAAATGTCCATCTGGATGTTCACAGAAGCTTTATGACAGTAATCCCAAACTGGAAGCAATGCAGTTGTGCCCATCTTTGTTAGAATAGTCCATCAGTAGTTAAATGGATACACAAATAGTGATAGAGTGATACGAGGGAATATTATTCAGCAATAGAGAACATCTGATGTATGCAGTATGAATGTCATTAAGCTGAATGAAAGAAGCCTGAAGCTAGAGGACATAATGCATGATTCCATTTATATAAAAATCATAGAAAATGCATGCTAATTTACAGTGACATCAAGCAAAGCATTGGTTACCTGGAGCTAGGGCAACAGGGAAGGAGAGACAAAAAAGGAGATGTGGAATTTTGAGTCATGAAATTTCTACATCTTTTTAAAAAATTTCTGTATCTTGATCTTGGCTTCATGCACAGTATGCAAGTGTCAAAACTCATTGAATTGTGTACTTTAAATAGTGCAGTTCTGTGTAAGTCATACCTCAGTGTTGATACAGAAAGTAGTGACTGACAAGTGCATGATAAAAAATATGTATTCAGTAAATTAGTTTTATTGGTGTGGGCCAATTCTAGTTGCTAGTTCATATTTTATAACATCTAATTCAGTTGAGATAGAACAATCCTATTAAGGATCAAGTAGCTGCCAAATATGTTAAGCAAATAAAAGACTCCTTTGTTTCTTAAATTCTTTTCAGTTGAGAAGGTATAATGGTGGAATCCATTATTCTTGTTTTGGTTCTTGAGCTCGGGTTTCCTATGTTCCTTCTTTTTTTTCGTCCTTTATTCCCTTCCAGGCTATCTTAAACGTGGTACCCAGAATTATCAAAGCTGGATTTGTTGACTTGGGAAGTAAAAAACCTTTTGTTTCTGACCTCTTAGTTGGTGAGTCTGTAAATAAGGTCTTCAAACTTCTCTAACCATTCAGACTTCTCCCCTCTATGTTTAGCTTTATCATTTCAGATATGGAATTAGACCAAGTAAATATAATAAAAGATCCATGATTAAGTGCATAATTTTTTTTTTTAAAGATTTTATTTATTTGAGAGAGAGAGAGACACAGCAAGAGAGGGAACACAAGCAGAGGGGGTGGAAGAGGGAGAAGCAGGCTTCCCGCCGAGCAGGGAGCCCGATGCGGGGCTCGATCCCAGGACCCTGGGATCATGACCTGAGCCGAAGGCAGACACTTAACGACTGAGCCACCCAGGCGCCCCTAAATGCATAATTTTTAATATGAGGAAGAATAAGTGGAAAAAAGTCCAACTTTCCCTGTATGGAAGCAGGGAATGAACCATGAGCTGCAAAAATTGCAATGATTTGCTCACCTTCTCCATTCTCCACATCTCATTTTAAGAAAGATGTGGCATTTTTCGTCACATAGTTTTAACATAGATTTCCAAGTCACATTCCCATATGTTGTTGTAAAAGTCCTCTAAAAACAATGTCCTTGTTTTTGGTGCTTTTGTAAGGTCTTCTGCTACTTAATTTATATTTTTGTTTTGTTTTCTATTTTCACTCAGCTTTTTTGATCTATACATTTATGTACCTCATCTAGTCATACTTAGGATTTTTTCATAAGAGGAATGGATTTAGAAAATGTGATTCTCAGATTTTTTTAAAAAATATTTATTTATTTGACAGAGACAGCGAGAGAGGGAACACAAGCAGGGGGAGTGAGAGAGGGAGAAGCAGGCTTCCTGCTGAGCAGGGAGCCCGATGTGGGGTTTGATCCCAGAACTCTGGGATCATGACCTGAGCCGAAGGCAGACACTTAATGACTGAGCCACCCAGGCACCCTCAGATATGATGTTTAAACAAGTATGATATTTAAGATCTGCAGAAACTTAAAGAAAATAGCAAATCTTGGTCACTGAGTTATTCTTCCTGGCTCTTCCTGGCAGGTGATTCAGGTCTGAGAATATAGGGAAGAATGTAGACTTAAATTATTGTCTCTGATTTAAATTCCCACAGACTTTTTGATGTTAAGGTTCTTTCCAGATTGGCAATAGTAGCAAGAAAAGCCCTTCTTGGGGCGCCTGGGTGGCTCAGTTGTTAAGCGTCTGCCTTCGGCTCAGGTCATAATCCCAGGGTCCTGGGATTGAGCCCCACGTCAGGCTCCCTGCTCTGCGAGAGGCCTGCTTCTCCCTCTCCCACTCCCCCTGCTTGTGTTCCTGCTCTCACTATGTCTCTCTCTGTCAAATAAATAAATAAAATCTTTAAAAAAAAAACCCTTTATTTTATTTTATTTATTTAATTAATTTATTTAATCACCATACATTACATAATTAGTTTTTGATGTACTGTTTCGTGATTCATTGTTTGCATATAACATCCAGTGCTCCATGCAGAACGTGCCTCCCTAATACCCATCACCAGGCTAACCCATCCCCCCACCCCCCTCCCCTCTAGAACCCTCAGTTTGTTTCTCATAGTCCATAGTCTCTCATGGTTCGTCTCCCCCTCCGATTTCCCCCCTTCGTTTTCCCTTCCTACTATCTTCTTTTTTCCAACATATAATGTATTATTTGTTTCAGAGGTACAGGTCTGTGATTCAACCTTCTTACACAATTCACAGCGCTCACCATAGCACATACACTCCCCAATGTCTGTCACCTAGCTGCCCCATCCCTCCCACCCCCACCACTCCAGCAACCCTCAGTTTGTTTCCTGAGATTAAGAATTCCTCATATCAGTGAGGTCATATGATACATGTCTTTCTCTGATTGCTTATTTTGCTCAGCATAGTACCCTCCAATTCCATCCACGTCGTTGCAAATAAGCCCTTTTTAAAAAGACACTTTTCCATGAGCATCTCTACCTTATATTAAAAACAAACTTATGTATTTATTTATGCTTTTATATAAATATATATACAGACTCAGAAAGGAAAGACAAAGAAAGGTGTACACACAACGATATTGTTGGGTCTTTGCCATCTACTTGAACAGTAGAAGATAAGGTGCACCTAACTTCAGAAGAACACTCAAACTCTGGGTATCTTGGGTAAATTGTAACAGAAACTGGCTTAGGGGAGCTTGAAGCTTAGGAGGGAGCCGAGAAGGATGGTGTGCTATGAGGAATTTTCCTGTCTTCTGAGCCATTAAAGACCCTGACCTGAAACTGAGTGAGGCAAAGTAATTGACAGGGTGATGGAGTTGGTGGTGGGCAGAAGCAATAAGGAGGAAAAGGTAGACATACCGAATGGCCACTAGAGAGAAGGGGAAGGGAGTTCTAAGGAATTCTTTCAGGCTGCAGATGGAGAGTATTGCTTTTGTGCCATATTGGACGTCCAACTTATGCCCATCTACACACATAGACACATGCGCGTGGATGCACGCACACACACATACACACCCCCTTGGCTAACAGAACTATTTTGGAAATCATTGTTTTCATTAATTGAATATTACAGTTAAATGAGAATTGACAGGAAGTAGTTTTTGTTTGAAGACTTATTGCAAATAAATACATTTAGGAATGTTCACATTCCTTTGTAAATTGATTATAATGATCATTGTCATCTCTTTTGTCCCAAGGCATCATTTTCATTTTGAACATCTATAGATTATGTTCTTGAATGTAGGGACTGTCTTTTCTGTTTTCATGCACTAAATCTGTTGGGTAGCTCAGGTATACACTTGTAGAAAGGACATTTGTCATTGTTCGGTGAAGATAAAGAATGTTTGGATGATAGTTTTTTTTCTTTTAAGTGATTCCTTGGTGTTAGGTTATTTTGTGTGCCCTTCTACATTGATAATTAAAACAAGCCAAAGTTCTGTGAGACTTGAGGGAAACAAAATTCCAGCTCTTGTATGTGTGGAACTTCATCCTCATAGTTACTTTCTGAATTTTTATTATGAAGCATTGTACTTGGCCCATGATCAGATATTCATCTTAGGCTCTTAAAAGTTTCTTTTTTTAAAGTAAATTATCCTTTAAGTTATGAAAATGTGATGAAGCCATAGCATCTTGTTTATTTTCTTTATTGTTTTGAAAGCAAAAACATCAACTGGTAACTATGAAAACTAAATTGTATATGTTGAAGTAGAGAACAGAAGTTATTTCCAAATCGAAGTACAGGAAGCTTTAAAATGCTTGTTCATCCTTTATCAGCATTACTGAATGAATCAGCAAGTTACAAAGGTCAGCAAACCTTTATTTTGAATTACAACAATAGCATATATTTCCAAGAATATAGAAAAATTCAGGTGTAATGTAGGAATCTAAATTTGGTGTTGATAAATTAAGAGAATTTTAAATCTGGAAGGTTCCTTTGGTAGTGGTGTATTTTACCTTTTAGGTTTGAGAAATGTTAGAAGGTCACTGACAAGATGTTAGAAGGATGTGTGCCAGTCTTTAGTCATTATGTTATTGGGTGAAAATGGATAAGTGACCACTTAGATGGTTTTCAGAATTAGGAAAATTGATTTTCACATTAACTTTCGGTAGTACCCCATGCTGATGAGGCCAAGGTCATGGTGTCTTTGTTCATGCAAGTCAGTTGTACTGGCTTTGTTTATAGTTGCCAAGTCTTGTTCTTCTTTGGCCAGTTGTCTTGCAGATACGTTTTTGGCTCTCAGAGGTAGGCTCCCTTTGCTGCTCCTGACTCTGGGAAAGCTATCCAAAGACTTTTCCTCTGAGTGCTTGGCTTAGTGGCATTGTTCCTATATATACCAGAATAGCTGATTGCACTGTTTGGAAGAAAATGTAGATGATCTACATTTTGGATTTGTAGTAAATATGTGAAGTCATTCATTCAGAAGCAAGTTCCTGCATTGAGTCAGGTACGGTTATGTTACGTGCTTGAGTTATGGCAGAAAACAAGTCAGATGAGATTTTGACATTTAAGCTGAGACCTAAAAGGTGAGTAGTTAGTCAGCTGAGGAGTAGAAGTACAGTTACCAGGCACAGTGTGTTCAAAATCCCTGAGGTCGAGAGGAGCTTGGTTCCCTGGGGCAGGAAGAAAGCATGGTGAGGCTAGAGAATAGCAAGAGAGGGAGACAGAAGCTCAAGGCTGGATTAATGCAGGTCTGGAGGATAGGCTAAAGATTTAGAATTGATCATAAGAAATTTGGAAGACAATGTTGGGTTTCGGCAAGGGAGAAATCACTTCGATGTGGGAGAATAATTTGGAGGGGATCTAGAGGGGCTTGAGGGGGATGAAGCTTTTGTTATTATTAAAATTATTAAGAGCAGCTGATATTTTCCTTTTTGTTTGCTATAGGCCAGGCACTATTCTAACCCATTTACCCTCATTGTCCATATATACCTCATGACAATCCAGTGAGGTGCTGTTGTTACCCTTATTTTATAGGTGAGGAAACCAAGACCTGGCAAGGTTAAGCAGCTTGCCCAAAGGTCATATATATAGCTAGGTAATGGCAGAGCTGGGATTTGAACCTAGGATAGTGTGTGATTCCAGACCCTGTGTGTTAGCCACTGGGCTGTTTTCCATGCGTGAGGTGATGGTCCATTGGTGGCTCTTGAAATTGAGTGAATCACAACTGGAATTTTTTTTTTTTTTTTAAATAGAACAGAGTAGAGGGCGCCTGGGTGGCTCAGTTGGTTAAGCGACTGCCTTCGGCTCAGGTCATGATCCTGGAGTCTCGGGATCAAGTCCCACGTCGGGCTCCCTGCTCAGCAGGGAGTCTGCTTCTCCCTCTGACCCTCCTCCTTCTCATGCTCTCTCTCATTCTCTCTCTCGCAAATAAATAAAAAATCTTAAAAAAACCCCAAATAGAACAGAGTAGAAATTAGAATACTTTGCACTAGTAAGGATAGAATATTGATATGTGAAACCTAGTTTCACTTTTTATTTAATATGTTTGTACATGGGTATGCTTAGAAGCCATTACAAAAGGCTGAGCAGCATTTGCCTAGACAAGAGCCAGTGACGTCTTAGACCAGAATTGTGGCAGGGCAGACGGAGAGAAGTGGGTCACCGTGTGTAGAGGCAGAGGTAGTAGGTCCCAATGAGAGATTGCATGCAGCGGCTGAAGGAGGTGTCGTGATGGGTCCCAGGGTTCCGGTGCGGGGAGCAAGATGAGTCATGGCATCCATATGCTCAGTCCACTTGAGTGAGACACTTCTTGGGTCCTCTTGAGTGGCTGTTTGTTGTACTACCTGGGTCTCTGGCTTCTCTCAGCTGCAGCTGGGGCTTGAGGTTGGCCTGTCACCCAAATCTGTATCTCACAGCAAATCTGTAAGCTGGCTGTGAACTTACGGTCTGTCACCCCAAGTGCCTAAACTGGAGGGCTGAGCCAAGAATAAATTCTGGAATTCGAGATGAGTAGTGAGGATACACATGTGGGCTGACGGCAGCTCTAAAGTGAGGAACTGTTTTTGCTGTAGTTTCCTTGAGAATCAGAGTACTTTTAGGTTGCAGTGTTGAAGAGTCCAGAGTCCTCTTTTTGAAGTTCAGGTCCAGTTCATTTGCTCCTGGTGACCTGGGAAGCCCATTTCCCTATTTTCATGCACAACCTTTTAGTAATACCTGGCTCCCCACACTACTGCAGTGACTTCCTATACTGTGTGTTCAGCAGCTACTAACTGGAGACAGATATGGAGTAGTCAGGTGCTTGGTGCAAATCCTCATTCTTCGTCTTACTGGGTTTTTGACCACGGCCAAGATACTTCTTACTGAGCCTCAGTTTCCTTATCTGTAAGGTTGGGATGATATAAGAGCATCCATGTCATGGGGCTATGGTGAAGAGTAGGTAAGATAAGCTGTGTCAGCACCTCAGGCCAGTGCCTCATACAGAATAATAGCTTAGTGAATATTTGCTGTTAGTTGTTAGTGTTTTTTAGGGTAGTTTCTCGAGAGACTTAAGCATATTTATGAGCAAAGTCTAATGGGAAGAAGCCAGCATAGAAAGTTTGGACATACGTGAGAAGAGAGTGTTAAGAGAAGGTCCTGGATTCCAGAGAAGCAAGGATGGTATAAGGTCAAGAGCAGACATTGAGGACTGTTTTCAATAGGAGAGGGAACCTGTGGAGGTGGTGTGTGTGTGGCGGGGGGTAATATTTTCTGAGATTGGATAACTTGTGAGAAAAGTGGGCTACTCGGAAGGCTGTTGTGGAGAACAGGCTATCAGGGCACACAAAAGAACTGATGAACAGTGCTGAGACCATGAATTTATAGTGACACCAGCCTGTGTGTTTATAGTTTTGCCTGGCTATGCGGTGTTTGGCAGAACGAAGAGATGTTAGAGTAAGATTAGTCTAGTTTTAAGGGTTTGCAAGGCAGATGCCAGAAAAGAATAAAGAGACTGAGGACTTGGGTGCAGGGACAGAGAAAGGTAAGCTTTTGAGTCTGGCTTGGCTGGGGAAGGTGCACATAGTCTTAGAGAAAAGTGGAGGGCAGAGTGGTGTGTGGTACCCCATAGAGAGGGTACATGATCTCTTTGAATGATGGTTTCTTACTATTCCTAACGTTAATTCCTTGTGTTGGTAACTGAAATATTAAGACAGATTGCTAAAGGGAATTTACTCTTTCGAGTGGGCACAACCCAAAAGTTAATTCAGTTCTAGTACCTAATTTTGAAGTTGCCATGATTTTATGTGGTGTGCTGAATCAGTGAATGATAGGTTGTGAGCCTTAACCTAGGGTAGAGTTTAGCCACATAATGAGACATTTTATTTTCATTGACTCCTTCTGAGGAACTTAACATTTTAGCTGTATTGAGCACTTCAAAGATAAACACCTAAGTAGGATAGAATTTATAAATGCATTTCATGTGTTTGTGACTAAAACAGCCTGTCTTTGAGGCAGAAGTCACCCGTGATCTGGGCCTGGTGTGCCTGAACTTTAGTAGTCCTCTTGTCTCCTTTCATTTTTGTTTGGAGTGTAACAAATCTGGAAACAATAACATTTATTTAGTCACTGAACTTTTGAGGACCTTCCTGTTTCAGGCAGTGAGTTAGTTCAGAAGAACAGAAGTGAATGACAGGGATGATACCTGTGAGGAGTTTCTCAGCCTGATCATCATGCTACAGAGGGGTATGCACACACTCCTTGGGGGTGCTCACCACTGGCCATTGTGCTCTGAAAGAAAATACTAGAACTTCTCTTTTAATTTCCTGGTCTCTGTGTGTTTTATAATATGTAATATATAAGAATAGTACACGATTGAAATATGTAGACATACATATATTGTGGCTACCCTTCTTGCTAGTCGTTTATATATGATCGAAAATGGCATTTATTATATGTCATAATATTTAAAACATTTAAGATATGGTATATTTAAAAATATATACACATTTTTGATATATTTAAACATTTTGAGAAAACTAAGAGTTTCTGTGTATGGTAAAGCATGTTCTTAATGATGAAATAGTTGTACTTGTTGCCTCTGTTTTGTAGTGTAAAGCAAGACTTGTTCTATAAAAAGACTTGTTAAGATCTGGCTTGACAGATTTGAGTCTTTTTCTCAAGACTTTTTCTTCCTTATGTTGGAGGACCTTTCCTTATGTAGAATGTGTCCCTTACTACAAAGGACCAAAGCCTCCTACCAGCTGTCAAATGTTGGGGAAGGGGGCATGGAGAATGGTGGAATGCCATCTGCCTGTTCTAGTGTCAGTCCCCGCCCAAGGGTGACCTCTGGGGAACTATGCACACACGCCCATTAATGTCATGAAGCAACAGGGTTAGGATGCCACCCAGAAATTTCCCTGACCCAGTCTGTTCACTCATTGGAGGTGTTTTCTCAGGGTGAAATGTCTTAACTTTCAGAGAGCTATGAAATCCTTGGTTTAAAGTTCTTGTCTCCCTCATCCCGAGATCCTTTTTCCTAAAATTAGGAAACCTAACTAAAAATGGCTGTGAAGAACCTATTTTATCTTATTTTATTTTATTTTTTTAAAGATTTTATTTATTTGACAGAGACACAGCGAGAGAGGGAACACAAGCAGGGGGAGTGGGAGAGGGAGAAGCAGGCTTCCCGCTGAACAGGGAGCCCGATGCGGGGCTCGATCCCAGGACCCTGGGATCATGACCTGAGCCGAAGGCAGACGCTTAACGACTGAGCCACCCAGGTGCCCCAAGAACCTATTTTAAATGAAATAAATTAATAAATGTGTCTAGGTTCTCTAGAGACTTTTGTTTTCATTTTTGTTTTTGTGATGAATATTTTAAGTTATATTTGACACTGTCGTTTTAAAAAATATTTTTAGGGGCGCCTGGGTGGCTCAGTTGGTTAAGTGACTGCCTTCGGCTCGGGTCATGATCCTGGAGTCCCGGGATCGAGTCCCGCATCGGGCTCCCTGCTCGGCGGGGAGCCTGCTTCTCCCTCTGACCCTCCCCCCTCTCTTGTGGTCTCTGTCTCTCTCATTCTCTCTGTCTCAAATAAATAAATAAAATCTTAAAAAAATATATATATATTTTTAACAAGACTTTATCCAAGTGAAATCTTGCATGTGTTTTTGCAGGTTTGATGACGACTAGAAGCATGCTTTCACTGAACTTCCCGACACCATTTGTTACACAGAATGTCTCTGAGTGAGAACGCGGTTTTTGCCTATGAATCTTCGGTACACAGCACCAATGTCTTGCTCAGCCTCAACGACCAGCGGAAGAAGGACGTGCTGTGTGACGTCACTGTCCTCGTGGAGGGCCAGCGGTTCCGCGCCCACCGGTCTGTGTTGGCGGCATGCAGCAGTTACCTCTACTCGAGAATCGTAGGCCAGGCCGATGCAGAGCTTAACATTACTCTACCAGAAGAGGTGGGAGAGAGGTCCATGGTTCTGGAAGTCACCCTGCTTTTAATTTAATTGAACCTAATTAAATCTCTTTATGGTTTATAAAGTTGAAAATAAAACTGTGTCCTTCTTGTCATGAGGCTGAGGAGCAATTCCCAGGTTCTGCAACAACTCATTTCTTTAACTTTTTTCATGGAAATTATGACATTTTACATGTAGAATTGTTAGTTTGGGATGTTAGTTAACAATAGTTATTGAGCAGTTGAATAACTTGACCCACTGTTATATTACCCCCCCCCTTTTTTTTTTTAAAGAGAGAGAGCATGTGCATAGGGGAGGAGCAAAGGGAGAGGGAGAAAGAGAATCTTAAGCAGGCTCCATGCCCAGAGTGGAGCCCAAGGTGGGGATTGATCTCAGGATCCTGAGATCATGACCTGAGCTGAAATGAAGAGTCGGTCGCTTAACTGATTGAGCCACCCAGGCGGCGGCCCTCTGTTACTTTCTGATAAATGACCAAAGCAGGGCACAGCCAGTGGATCGTAGACATTGGGAGAAGTCATGCTCAGAGTCATGGCTATAGTATGTCACATTCTCTCCCTTTGAGGGGAAACTGAGTGGGTTTAGGGTTCTAAAAATAATCCATTTTTCTAAGACACCGGCTCATGGAAAGTAGGTACTCCATAAGTGTTCTATTGCCCCTTTCTTCTTTCTTGATATTGTTTCTGTGCATTGGTAAACAAAAGATGATTTTGTGTCGTAATTATAGAGCTTGGTTTTACACATGTCTTTCCCACCAGCATGTTGTGGAGCTCAAGCACCTAAATGTTTCCGTCCTTGTTATGTCTTGCCTCCAAGAGACCTCTCAGGTCGGGGAAGTGCTGGTCACACTTACTCTTAATAGAATAGCTTGCTTTAATTTAGTGAGTAACTGTAACTAGAAGAGTGTTGAGCCTTGTGGCATTGGGACACAAAGTAGCGGTTGTTAAGAGGAGTTTGGAGGAAGTATGTAGAACTTTTTTGTTTCAGACAGGCCTGTGCCGGCTACTCTGTGATGGATACTAAGCCTACAGTTTAGCTTATGGTGGTCACCCATGCTTCCATGAAATTGTTTGTACAGTTTGGGGAATCAACAGACTGTCACTTCTGTGGCAGAGGTCAGTGAATAAGGCAATACCAAGAAAATGATAAAGGCCAACTATAGGTTAGCCATTGTTTTTAAAAAGTAACAACACATATCTTAATGGCAGTGTTTAATGTCTTTACCTCATGTGAATAAAACCGTAATTCATGTGTCTTTAAAAGTGGAATCTATAAAGTGGAGGGTATGGTTCTAATGAATGGGGTCTATTAAGCATGCTTTTCCAGACTCCTAATTAGCTTTACATTTTCTAGAAGAATATTTTTACTTACCAAATTAAAAGACCTGTTTTTATAATGATCACAAAGAAGTTCTTCATCTCTCTATTCCCCTTCTACTTTTATTTATCTACTAGACCACTTTAAGTGATGCATTTGTTTTTATTTTGTATATTAACAGGTGACAGTTAAAGGATTTGAACCTTTAATTCAGTTTGCCTACACTGCCAAACTGATTTTGAGTAAGGACAATGTGGATGAAGTGTGCAAGTGTGTGGAATTTTTAGGTGTACGTGACATTGAGGAATCCTGCTTTCAGTTTCTCAAATTTAAGTTTTTGGACTCCACTGCTGACCAGCAAGAATGCCTAAGAAAAAAATGTATCCCGTCACACTGTCAAAAAGCAGACCTTAAATTTTCACTTTTGGACCAGAGGGATTTAGAAATTGACGAAGTGGAGGAATTTTTGGAAAATAAAAATGTCCAGACTCCTCAGTGGAAACTGCATAGATATCAGGCAAATGCAAAAGTATCATCTCCTCTGCAAGACAGTGCCAGTCAAACCTGTGAATCCATGTGCTTAGAAAAGGATGCTGCTCTGGCTTTGCCATCTTTATGCCCCAAATACAGAAAATTCCAAAAAGCTTTTGGAACTGACAGAGTCCGTACTGTGGAATCCAGTGTCAAAGACGTTCATGCTGCTTCTGTTCAGCCAAATGAGACATCTGAAAATGAGTGTCTGGGAAGAATCCAGGACTGTGCAGATCTGCAGGTGATTCTGAAATGTGAAGAAAGTAAATTAGCAACAGAACATGAAGAAACCAGGAAGAAAGATCCTGCTTCTCAGTGCCCATCAGAAAAATCAGAAGTGACTCCTTTCCCCCACAATTCTTCTGCAGACCCTCATGGGCTCTATTCTCTGTCTCTTTTACACACATATGACCAATATGGTGACTTGAATTTTGCTGGAATGCAAAACACGGCAGTGTTAACAGAAAAGCCTTTGTCAGGTACAGAGGTTCCAGAGGAGAAAACATTTGGTGAAAGTCAGGATTTACATTTGAAATCTGACTCTGGCCCCAGGGAAGACAGTAGCCTTGCCTCCAGCGATCGGAGTAGTGTGGAACGAGAAGTGGCAGAACACCTAGCAAAAGGCTTCTGGAGTGACATTTGCAGCACAGACTCTTCTTGCCAAATGCAGTTATCACCTGCTGTGGCCAAAGATGGTTCAGAACAGATCTACTCACAGAAGCGGTCTGAGTGTCCCTGGTTAGGTATCAGGATTAGCGAGAGCCCAGAGCCAGGTCAGAGGACTTTTACAACGTTGAGTTCCGTCAACTGCCCTTTTATAAGTACTCTGAGTACCGAAGGCTGTTCAAGCAATTTGGAAATTGGAAATGATGAGTATGTTTCAGAACCCCAGCAGGAACCTTGCCCATATGCTTGTGTGATTAGCTTGGGAGATGACTCTGAGACCGATACTGAAGGTGACAGCGAACCCTGTTCAGCCAGAGAACAAGAATGTGAGGTGAGGGGAAAATGTGTGTGTTGCTAAGTCCTTGTTTTACCACTGTTAGTGGGGATTCACTCTGTGTCAGCTCCTGTTGCACCACTAGGGACATAGGAGCAGGCTCAGGGAGGGGGGATGAAACCCACAGACAGTTATAAAACTGTGTGAACAGTACCCAAAGAGTGTGGCAAAGTTTGAAGGACTTCTGTGTTCATATATTTCAAGCAAGTATATTTATGTTTGCCCTGGAGTGGATTCACACATTGGCTGTTTAACTGTTTAAATCAAATACCATGTCCCAAGAGGAAAAAAAATAGTGATTCTGTGATTGTTACATGGTAACTCCTGGAAAAATGCAACATATATTCCGATCTTATTCATTGCCACAGGATCTCTGGACTAGTCACTTAACAGTGATTTAGCAGTGACTAGGTGTAGGAATGTGCCTTCTAATGCAGAGTTTTCTTTGCCTTAGTTTTTCAGAGCCATTAATTTTTTTCTTATTTTCCCTTAGCCATTTCAGCCATTAATTTAATGTCTTAATAATTTGGTATGAGTTACATGTAGCTGGTATGGTATTAACCTTACCAAGCATGATCTGTGTACTTTGTGTACAAATGTTCATATTTGATAGCTGCTTTTTTTTGGTAAAACATTACCATAATTCCAGTAATAATAAAGGTTTGTTGGTTCTTTATCATTTTCTTTAGTTTTCTAGCTGTTGGATGACGTGAGTTTAAAAAGGGGGAGAGAGGTTCTTTTTTTTTTTTTTTTTTTTACCCCCCTTGGCTTTGGAAGGAGGTTATTGGTGATTTAATTTAAGAAGTAATATGAATTCATGAGTTATAGCTGGAGATTTGTTTATGGCATTTGTAAATCCAGTGTTTGGGACTATGAAAAGAATGTTAAAAAATAAGACATTTAAGGAATTGTAAAACATTTTGTATAACTAGTTTCTCTAGTTTGAAAGACAAATTAAGTAGGTTGCCAGAGAAACTTGATCAATGTTTTATAAGCATTTTTGATAATTAATATAATTGTCACATAGTGACTCTTTATTTAAAAAAAATTATTTTCTCCTTTTTCTCAATTTAAGTATGTTGAAAATGACTTTAAAATATTCATAAGGCTTTTCTAACCATTTCTATATTGGAAAGTGAAATGTGTAGATTTTTAAGTTGAGTTACGTGAAACTATTCTCTTGACAGAAAACTTAATTTTCTGCAATGCTTTAGAAATTACTAGTGTAATTATACCAGTGTTAAATGAGTGCTAGACAGTAAAATAAATCAAAGTACAAAATAGATTTTTTTTTTGTTTGGTTAAACACTTTAGAAACACCTTAGAAAGAGGCTTAAAGATATCTGTGGGGTATTAACATACTCTAGTAAAAGAACTTAAGTTCTCTTTTTTTATTTTAAATGCATGAATATTTGTGTTAATATTTTTGATTTGTTAAAAAATTGTGCTCTCAATTTGCTTGTCTTCTGAACTCTCTAAAATAGTCTAGAAATATCAAATTATCATTCTTTATTATAAGGGATTATATAGAAATCTGAAATAGAGGTCTATTTTTTTTTTAAGTCTAAATGAAGTTCTCTGGAAAATATAGGTGTGTATCTTCCTCTTCCTAGATTTAAGTATAACTCCATAGTACGGCAACAATTACTAATGTTTATTTTACATTCTAGGTAAAACTGCCATTTAATGCACAACGAATAATTTCACTCTCTCGAAATGACTTTCAATCCTTGTTGAAAATGCACAAGCTGACTCCAGAACAACTGGATTGTATCCATGATATTCGAAGAAGAAGTAAAAACAGAATTGCTGCACAACGCTGTCGCAAGAGAAAACTTGACTGCATACAGAATCTTGAATCAGAAATTGAGAAACTGGTAAGTATACAAGTTTCTTACTTAGATTCCACCACATTCATTCATTCTTTTTTATAGCGGAAATCGCCATTTCAATTCCTGAGTCAGATGTAATGCTCAGAATTTACCAATTTTGAGAAAATATATGACATTTTTAGAAAGCTTAAGAAATGAGAAAATGAGAGTTTTCATAGACTATTTTACTTATGTGAGTATTCTATGTGTTTGGTGTGATATGCTATAATATGTAAATTGAGAACTATTTGTGGGCGCTGTTTTTTAATGATATACAAATTAAGGATAATTTTACTGTCTACCTAATTCTTTTTTCTTTTAAGATTTTATTTATTTATTTATTTTAGAGAGAGTGCATGAATGAGCACAAGATAGCACGAGGGGGGGTCCACAGAGGGAGAGGGAGAAGCAGGTGCCCCACCCCCGATCAGGGAGCCCGACAATGTGGGGCTTGATCCCAGGACTCTGGGATCACGACCTGAGCCGAAGGCAGATGCTTAACCAACTGAGCCACCCAGGTGCCCCACTGTCTACCTAATTCTTAGTGGTTGAGTAAAGATTAAAGAAATGGTGAAACACTTTAATCTCGTTGTGCGGTGTTTGGTGTCTATAAAAGCTAATGTTATTCGTTCGTTTAAATGAACTGTAGACTTGAATAACTTGTTTTGGTTGACACGAGAACAAATAAAACAACTTGGATCTTTCATCTAAGGGTAAAAACTCATAATGCTGGTATAAATAGAAAATTTAAGGTCTAATGAGACTCTAAGTGAGAAGAATGCTTACTTTATTGAATCTTGTTATTTATTCCAGCATCAAAACAAATTAATTGAAAAATGGACTAATTTGCACCCAGGTTTCTCTATTTCCTAGTGGTTGGTGGAAGGAAGCATTGTCTGAAACAAGACAGCTGTGGTTAGAGACAGCAGGGAACCAGCACCTAGAAATAGTAAAAACATTCTTTGAATATTTGGTTTTGAGTCTTTCTTAATTATTGGTGAAAGTTTAAAATTATAATTGTAGCAAGTCTTCAAGCACAAACATTCTAGCTATGAATAACAAGCGTACAGCAACATTTTAGTAAAAAGAAACAACCTGTCCAGGAGATGCATCCTTACTTTATGCTGTACCTGGTTGTTATGATAATGTTGTGATTTCCTCTATTGAATCCATCTTTGCCCTCATCACAGAAAAACAAAAGCAAAAATAAAAAAACAATCTGTGCCTTTATATACCTTCAGGAAAGTGGATAAATAAAAACTTGCTCATATATTGTGGTCAGTACCCTGTTTACCTGTTACATTAATTTGGACAGCGGCTGTTAAAGAAACCATCTGAAGCATGAATGAATGACTTAATGAATGCGTTTGTTGTAAGGATACAGGTGTGTCTCATATAGAAGCCAAAGAATGGAGCAGGCCTTGTAAGTAGCATAGAACAAGGAAGCGGAAGACTGCCAGGAACTCAGAGAATCTTCTCTCTTAGCCCGTCCGTCTGCACCTGCTCACGTGGAACTCCACACGGTGGCTCTGTGTACCACTAAGTGCACTTGGGAAGAGTGGCTGCAGTATGGCTCCTAAACAGTTTCGCTCTCCTCCAGGGTCTAGTGCAGACGGAGACGACAGTTTTAGTTCTAAATTCCCAAGGAGGTGAACATCTAAGTGGCTTATTTCGGCTCAGGTGCCTCTTCTGTGACGAGAGGGCAGGGACAAACAGCAGCAACGTGGCTGCCGAGAGCCCACCTCCAGGCAGACAGAGCCAGTAGCCTGCCAGGGATCTGCTCACCCAGATGTGCACCAGTCCGAGCTCAGCCGAGTCCCCATCCTTTCCCCAGTATCGCCTGAGAAGACATGCTAGCTTTTTTTTTTAAAAGCAGAGTGACTTGCCTTGTGTTTTAGCTTCCTTGAACTCTGCCTAGTCCTTCATACTGCTCACAGTTCTAGTGATTTATATGGGTTCACTCCAGTTGCAAAGGGTAAGGGGCACTTGTAAAGTTCAGTCTTGCCACAGATGTCTCTCTTAGGTGAAAATAAGCAGAGAATGTGCTACTTACTAGCTTATAGGAATAAGAAAGCTGGCCCTTTTCCTAGAAGTAAAAGAATTTGAGCCTTAAGGTATTTCATTATATTAAGAAGTTTACTTGGAATTTTGACCCTGGTTATTGGGCGATGTTATGGGTCTTGTCTTTTGTAAAGAGAGAAGGACCAACGGTAGTTACAGCTACACTTCTATCACAAGTTTGCACTTAGTATATGGGGAGTTGAGAATATGGAGGACTGTGACAGATTTGTTTTTGTTTTTTTTTTTTTTTTAATTAAGAGGACACTCTGGAAACATGGCAGTAGACAAGCAGTATTTCCCAATATTTGTAGTTTGGGTGGTATTTTAGCAAACCTATTTAAGGGAAATTACTTGTTTCGTAACCGAACAGCCCATGTTAATATAGCCAGTAACTGATTAGGTTAACATATAAATAAATGCACAGTAAATATTGCCCTGGTCTGGTAATATTCAGGTGAAGGGTCCCATATTTTAGTAAGTTTTAGTCTTTGGCTGTTGGCTATAAACTTTTTGCAGTTTGTCCTAAGAGTAATAGCATAATAGACTGGATGGATCAACACATGAAAAAAAGTGTTTTGATTACAGTAAGAATAGTGATTCTAAAATGTCCTCAATGTGGGTCCATAGAATAGTGATCATGTATAAAAAAACACTTTAATAGTCTTAATGTGCTGGGAAAGCCAAAGGGTGATGTTAATTTGAATTCAGTAAATCAGTGAGTTGTATTTCTCAATAAGAAGTCCTGTCAGAATCTAACTAGAACCTTTGAAGAAAAAGAAAGCTGTGTATTTATTTGGTAATAATTTGATAAATTGATAGTAATTACTTCTAACATTTAAAATTTGATAGTCTTTTAAAGGTTAGGTATTGATTTGGCATTGCATTTACTATAAGGATTTTGAATATGTATAATCTACAAACCAATAACCTGGCTTTTTTTTTTTTTAACCAATAAACAAAGTTCAAGAATCATTCAACTTCTGTTATGTGTTTGGCTTACAAAGCTCTTATCTTTATGGGATTCTTTACAAGGTCCATGTTTCTTTTTTCCTGGAACATTAATTCAGAAATTAGGAAATAGTATGTTTCTACACCATTTTGACCTCAAGGAAAGGTAACCCTGAAATGAAAGGAACTTTGCCTTTAAAGAAAAAAATTACCAAAGTGTTTTTCTCTTAGATGGCATCAAATATTGATTGATAGCAACTTACAAGTGATCAGAAATCAGAATCTTGACAAAAGCACTTGAATTCAGCGTTGAGGTGTTCAGACATCACTTTGTTTCATTGCCCTTGTCTTTTGTGATGATATAGGCATACAGAGACCTCATCTGTCCTTAGTGTTGTGCATCTTGTGAGGAGGGTTGCATTATTTTATTAAAAACAAACCTGTTCTAACCCGGGTTAATAATAACATGCTACTCGCTGCTCTGCCCGCATGCACACTGCCGTCTCCAGACACCGACTGGGCCCTTCTGGAATTTGCCCATTTGCCCTTCTGTGATACCTTTAAGCAGCACATCTTGAAATGTGGTCTGTGGACCATTGGCATCAGAGTTATCTGGAGATGTCCCTATAAAAATGCACTTTCCTAAAAAAATAATAGGAAAATAAAACGCACGTTCCCTCAGTCCCACCTCAGACCTGTGGGAGGGTACCAGAAGCGTGCATTTTATAAATGTTTCCAGGGAAAATCTTCATGCACGTTAAAATTTGAGAGCCTTCTGCACTGGGACACAGAGTTCAGATGGAGGCTGTGGGGTCAAACAGCTGGACATTCTGCCTGGCTACTTGGTAGCTTTGTGGCCTGGGGAAATTATTTTACCTCTGAAACCCACATTCCCTCACTGGTGATACGGGGATAAGGATAGCATCTCCCTCAGGATTGCGGCAAAGATCACATGCCATCAGGAATGGGAAGCTTTTTGTATTGCTCAGTACATGTTCAGGGCTCAGTAAATCTTAGTAGTTGTATTTTTAAATAAAAGCAGTTCTCTCATCTTTCTCTGAGCATCTGTCAAGCATATTAAATGTTGTGCTGGGTACCAGGAAATCAAAGATAAAGGAGAGGGAGTCCTTGCCAATAAAATGCTTATATTCTCACAGGGAGCCAGGTTTGTGTGTGCTCATGTTTTCTTGAGATTTGTTTTCCTCCCTTGCATTCTGAAAATTTCAAGCTTTCGGAAAAGTGAAATGAATAGTGTAATAACCTCATGTCGATTCAACAGTTATTGACATTTTGTCACATTTGCTTCTCTGGGCAGATGTGTGTCCCTGCTCTGGTTGTTTGGTCGGTCTGTCTCTCTTCCTGTCAGTCTGTTTTGGTCTCTAACCACAGTTGGTTGATCTTGATCTCACTGTCTTTTCTCTCATGGTCTCTATTGCTCTTCTTTTATTTTCTGAATCATTTAAAAGCTAACACATTATGACATTTCACCCCTAAATGCTGAAACATATGTCTCCTAAAAAATAGACATTCTTACATATCTTTGCCAATATATTTATCACACCTGAGAAAATTAATAAATCCTCAATATTGTATATACTCCCTATTCAAATTACTCATTGTTCCCCAAATATATTTCATATATACACTTTTTTCCCCAAACTAGGGTCCAATCATCACAGAACACATTTGGTTATGCCTTTTTCGTTTCTCAGTCTAGAACCCCCCCCCCACTCCCTTTTAAAAATCACAATAACTTTTTAAGAAGTCCAGGTCAGATTTCTCTAAAATGTCCCACTTTTAGTAATTGTCTCATTGTTTCCCTTGGTTTTAACTCATTCCTCCATTTCACACAAACTGCGAAAGTTTAAGTCGTTGAGTTGAAATGAAACGTGAATTGGTGCTGTGTCCTTTTATTGCATTGCATGGTGGGTCACGTGCTGTCAGGGTGTCCCACCTGAGCAGATGGGAATTGACCGATCATTTTCCAGGTTATGTTGTTTGCCTCTGTAATTGTTCAGTAATCTGTGGAGTGTTACTTGGGTCCTTTAGGAGCATCCTGTTCCCCACTACGCCTACATTTTTTTGTTTTCTAGTGTATGTTGGGGGCCTTTATAGTGGATGTTGCAAAATAGTGACTTCTCTCATTCTGTCTATTGTCCCATGTACACTCATGCTTAATTATTTTTATTATTTATTTATTTGGTATTCCTCTTTTATTTTTTTAAATTTTTAAATTTTTTTAAAGATTTTTATTTATTTGAGAGAGAGCGAGCGAGAGAGAGAGCACAGAGGCAGAGGGAGAAGCAGGCTCCCTGTGGAGAAGGGAGCCGATGCAGGGCTCGATCCCAGGACCCTGGGATCATGACCTGAGCCGAAGGCAGACGCTTAACCAACTGAGCCACCCAGGCGTCCCGGTATTCTTCTTTTCAAAAGAACTTTTCTTTTTTCCTGTTTTCCCTCCCTCCTATCACACTCCCTTTAGTGTCACTATGGGCTCGGGGATTAATTTTCTCCTAATTTAATTTCTTCCAATCCATAATAGTCATTAGTCTTTTTGATGTTGATATTTTTTCAAATTTGGCCAGAGAGAGCCCCCTCAAGCCAGCTGCTGTGTGACCCCATTAGTGGTTCTGTGTCACCTGGAGTAACAGGACGGCTCACCTGGGACCTCCCATGTCCCAAGATGTGGAATCATTTCTTTCTCCAAAATTCCCTGAGTTCTTTTAACAGGTATTCAACTTAAGAAAGCATGCTTACTGGGCACCTGGGTGGCTCAGTTGGTTAAGCAACTGCCTTCGGTTCAGGTCATGATCCCGGAGTCCCTGGATCGAGTCCCGCATCGGGCTCCCTGCTCGGCAGGGAGTCTGCTTCTCCCTCTGACCCTCCCCCCTCTCATGTGCTCTCTCTCTCTCAGTCTCTCTCTCTCAAATAAATAAATAAAATCTTTAAAAAAAAAAAAAAAAGAAAGCATGCTTACTGCTGGAGTGTTGTTCCTTCACAGCTCCTTCAGGGGACAGAGCTGGGAAATACGTGTGTGTGTGTGTGTGTGTTTGTGTGTGAAATCATGCGTACATTCAGTATGTATATCATGCTTTGATAAATAAAAGTAAAAAGTATAATAGAAATCACGAGTTCATGTAGATATTTTCAATAAAAATTTAGCAGTATAGAGCTTTTCTCTTTGCCTCTGTTTGTATTTTATTTTCTTTTCATTACAGGGAAAATCTTGGCTCCCAAGTTATATTTAATATATTTTCTGTTTGCTTTGTGCAAACATATATTTATAATCTAATGACTACATTTATGTAAGTATAAAGCAAACAGTAAATCTGTTGTTAAAGTAATAGTAAATATAATTATATGTATTGGTATAAAGCAAATAGTAAATATGTAATAGTCACAGAATTACAGCATCAATATTACTATTAACAGTAAGCAGATGGAGTAAAACTTAAGATTTGCTTGCCCTTTTTTGTCTTTAAATATATTCCATAGTATTGAAGTTTAAAGTTTAAAAATTGTTTGAAGTAATTTTTTGTCTATGCTAGCAATTTGATATACGATGAAATTAATGTTTCTGTTTGTATTTATTACTACCATTTACTTTTCACATCTTTTGTATAATTTTTGCACATATAAAACATTGATATGATTCAGAAGTTAAAACTATGTTTAAAAAAAGCTATACTCCAAAGTCTTGATCCCATTCTCTCCCTATACCCTATTTATAGCTGTTTCCTATGGGTGACTTTTTATTAGTCTCTGAATTTTTTCCTTGTGTTTCTTTTCTAAAAACAGGTTAGTACTTTATGTTTATTCTTAGTACCCTTTCTGCTACATAAACATTCTATATATACTTTTCTGTATTTCACTCTGTTCACTTAAGAAGTGATTTCTGGGAGGAGGAGAAGTGATTTCCAGGAAATATTTTCCCTAGTTCAAAAAGGTTGTCATTCATTCATTCATGCATTCATTCATTCATTTAGAGTGTGATGGGGAAGGGGTGGAGGGAGAGGGAGAGAGAGAATCTCAAGCAGACTCTACTGAGCTCAGAGCCTGCTGTGGGGCTCGATCCCATGACCCTGAGATCATGGCCTGAGCCAAAGTCAAGAGTCGGACACCCAACAACCTGAGCCCCCCAGGCACCCCGAGGTTGTCATTCGTTTTACAGCCCCATATTTTCAGCTGTGACTGTAGTACAGTATCCATACCGGTTTCTTATTGGTGGACATTTGGGACACTGCAGTGAATAGCTTTGTACATTTTTTTTTTTCGTGTTTAAGGAGATGTGTCTTTAGGATAGATTCCTAGAAGTGGGATTGTTGGATCAAGGGTAAATGCATATGTAATTTTGTTAGATACGAATAAATGCTGCTTAGTAGAGGTGGTAGCATTTTGCCTTCCCACAGCTGCATCTGTGTGTCTGTCTGCCCACAGCCTCAGCGAGGAGTTTGTTGTCAGCTTTGGGTTTTTTCCCAGTCTGATAGTGACAGTTGGTATCTCATGGTGACTTCTATTTTTGATTCTCTTATGAGTGAAATTGAGCATTTGTATTTATGCTTTTAAAGGCCACTTGTGTATTCTCCGAACTATTTAGACGGTTTACATCATAAGGAACCATTAATCACCATTTCCTAGTAGTGAGAACTCTTTAACCTAAAAAATTGTCACTGTCAGCTAGCCCTTTTGGTGCCAGATTCTTTCATTCCTTCATTCACTGGATGAATTATTTTTTTTTAATTTTTATTTTTTTTAAACTTTAAAGATTTTATTTATTTATTTATTAGAGAGCGAGCGAGAGAGAAACAGCATGAGAGGGGGGAGGGTCAGAGGGAGAAGCAGGCTCCCCGCCGAGCCGGGAGCCCGATGCAGGGCTTGATCCCAGGACTCCGGGATCATGACCTGAGACGAAGGCAGTCGCTCAACCGACTGAGCCACCCAGGCACCCCAGGAATGAGTTATTTTTAAAATCGTGGGTCACTACATCAAAAACTAATGATGTATGGTGACTAACATAATAAAATTAAAACAATAAAATGTATTTTTTAAACTTATGTTTGAGTGAATATTGCATACTAGCTATTGAAAATGTGGATTTGGATGTAAATTTGTTGTCATAAAATACAGAATGGCACCAGAACACCAGTTTTATTTTTCTTATACATCTGTGGTTAAAGCCACAGTACCTCAAATTTGTGCTTTATACGATTGTATTATAGGACAATTAAAATATACAATAGAAATAGGTAGAAAAATTAAAATATATAGTAGAATTAGGTAAAATATATTTTAGAAATAGGTATATTGTACAAATAGAAACATATTGTAGAACAGGTGTATACAGGAAAATTAAAATACATTGTAGAAATAGGTAGAATCGGCAAAAAATATTGTAGATGCTGGTAGTGAGTATGTTTAGGAGGTATCTTTAATAAGATATCATGAAGTGATTAAGTTGAATTACTTTTATTTAATGAATATTATCAAAGTATATTTGTGTTTTAAAATTAGAGTGAAATGGAAAAATCAGCTAACTGCCTGGAAACTTATTCATGTAGGAGTTCAAGTTCAGAGGAACAGCTGGGAGCATTTAATTTATAGAACTAATCATGGTAGAATTCCAGGGTTGTACCTGTTGGTATTAGTTGTAAAGAAGCAAGCCATCCTGTTGGGGACACACAAAGAGTATAGTCATGTCACCCTTTATTTAGTGGGATAGGAGTAGGGAGAATATTTAAGGTCATATCGGTGTTTATCTAAAGATACAGAAGTTATAAAATATTTGTCATCTTTGTAGTATCTGTAGGTTTAGTAGCAGTTCTGATTTCTGGGAGAAAGCTTGAACATTCATTAATTTGCTTAGCCATGTTTAATTTAAAAGACCAGTCAGCAGTTAACATTTCATCTCTTGGGGGCGCCTGAGTGCCTCACTCAGTTAAGCATCTGCCTTCTGCTTAGGTCATGATTCCGGGATCCTGGGATTAAGCCCCACATCAGGCTCCCTGCTCAGTGGAGAGCCTGCTTCTCCCTCTGCCCCTCACCCCACTTGTGCTTTCTGTCTCCCTCTCTCAAATAAATAAATAAAATCTTAAAAAATATGTTCCTTTTTGGGCAGGTAGTGGTAGGCTCTGTTCTTGCCCTCTAGGCACCTGTGGATCATTTTATCAGAAACCTACAACTGACAAACTTTCTGTAACCAAAAATATACTTTTGAACATTGATCTTGGTTTTATTTATTTATTCATTTATATATATAAAAATATATATATTCTTGACCTATACCTATCTTTTCAGAATAGAACAATTGTATAAAAATCTGAACAAATTGGAGAATAGTTGACAATATAAAATTCAATACTTTGGGGCACCACCAGGTGGCTTAGTTGGTTAAGCATCTGACTTTGGCTTAGGTCGTGATCTCAGGGTCCTGGGATCAAGCCCTACATCGGGCTGTCTGCTCAGTGGGGAGTCGGCTGTCTCTCTCCCTCTGCCTGTGCTCATGCTGTCTAGTAAGTAAATAAAATAAATTAAAAATTTAGTACTTTATATTCACTGCACATTTTCTCAAAATATTAGATGGCCTTGAAATATTTAAAAACTATCAGTAATTGGGATTCACGTATAATTTTTTTAGAAAAACTTTTACGTAAAACAGTAGCAGTACTTTTGTGTAAAGTAAATATCTTTTTACCCTTCTAGCTATTTTTATTCCAGAAAAGAATCTATTTAAAAGATGGTCATTGTGGATTATCACTCTGAAATAAACCATCTAAATGTTAGCTTGCAACCTCTTCTGCTCTCCAGAGCCTGCCAGTGAGCAGAAAGCCAAGAGAGTTGTCATAAATTGCACAGGAGAAACCTTTGACCTTCTATCAACATTTATTTACTCTTAATTTATAAATAGCTTTTTGATTTGGTTTCCTAGCTCACACTAGGTAGGAAGCAATACAGTGGTAGAATAGGAAGGACAAGGTGGGACAGTGATGGAAAGAGACGTAGCAGCCACAAGTGATGGTGGACAGGAAGGCAGAAGCCAGGAAAACTTTTGACAACATTCTGTGGTCGACTTTCCTGTAGGGATAAAAAAATAGTAATAATAACAGCACCAAAAATAATAATTAAGAAACACAAAATTCCTCCCCAAATTCTTCACACTTTAGTAACTCTCTTACTACCTTTCTGACTCTGGGCATGTTAAACTCTGAGTCCCATCTATGAAATGGGTTCATTAGTACTTAAATCAACAGAGTCATTGTGTGAATGACATAGTTGAGATTGCACATCTGAAAGCATTTAGCGCAATATCTGGCATGAAGTAAATGTTCAACAAATGGTCCTGCAACGATTTGAGTTGCAGTAGTTATGATGAGTGCACTTGTATTTTTTTGGTTGTATTCCATCTCATATATCAGGTTCACATTTGTTTACAATCTGCAAATCCAGAAAGGTCTGAAAACTTGGCAAGTTTGTCATAAACTATTTTGACCAGAAAACTGATATAGACTGACATCAGGCTATGTCCTTCTTTCTCGCACTTTGTGCGTAATTTGATATTTTAATGTGTTTTATTTAGAAATGTGGAGATGTTTGACAGTGGGGTACTGCCCCAAACCCTGCTAGAGGGGTTATATGTGCATCCGCATTGTCTTCCTAAAATCTGAAAAATTCTGAATCCCGAGATACATCTAGGCCTCAGAGTTTTGAGGGATCATGGGCCTCTGAGGTACTTAAAAGATTTTTGAATTGAGTTGAAAGTAAAAATTCCATGTGCTCTTATTTAGTGAGAAGACAACAGTAGATAACGAATGTTTGGTTACCTTAGAAATGTTGACTGAGCTACTAAACACAAGTCGTTGTATTCTCTTTCCCACCTCCCAGCAAAATGAAAAGGAGAGCTTGTTGAAAGAGAGAGATCACATTTTGTCAACTCTGGGTGAGACGAAGCAGAACCTCACTGGACTGTGCCAGCAAGTCTGTAAAGAGGCAGCTCTAAGTCAAGAGCAGATCCAGATACTCGCCAAGTACTCAGCTTCAGATTGCCCACTCTCATTTTTAATTTCTGAAAAAGAAAAAAGTACTCCTGATGGTGAACGTGTGTTACCGTCCCTTTTGAGTTTACCCGAGGGGCCCCCAGCAGGGCCGCCCGCCTGCGAGCCAAGCTCTTGCCATCCCGGTGCGCAGAGCGGCGGGTCGGCGGGCTGTGCGCCCGGCCAGGAGGCCCGGCCGGCTGTCAGTGCTTCGCCTGAGCAAGCCGGGCTTGGGGAACCGGGCCGGCAGGGGGGAGGCATCTCTGATTTCTGCCAGCAGATGACTGATAAATGTACTACTGATGAGTAAACTTGCATTCGTGTCCTTCACACCATTCATTTTCTACTGCAGTTGCGACGTCTTAAAAGTGTATTATAGCTTCTATCTCTTAATGATACTGTTTTTTGCCCCTGGTAGTTTGCTGTTAAGGGAATTCCTCTGCAGTCAGTCCTGATTTTTCCTTGATTTCCACGAGATGCAGAAATTACATGCCTCCTGGATCCCGAAAAGCCACCTGTAAAAATGCAGTAAGGCTTTCAAAGCTCATGTTTTAAAGAATAATGACTGTGGGTAATAACTCTTCCCAGTATGCAAAATAAATTTGAGAATGCAAGCAGCATATCAAACAACAGTGTAACCGCCTGAAACATCTGCCGAGTTCCTACTGAAGAAGTAGCCCGCAAAAGTTTCCTCATCGGACCTTTCTGCACTGCACTGGTTTAAACGAAGATGCCTCCCCAAGTAATGCTGATGGGGCTCAGTTCTGCCTTGAAGTCAACGGAAGGAGAAAAACGGGTAGAATGGCAGTGTGAGAAAGACGGTGTCTTGCCTGAATCCTGGAGCTTTGCTCTTCTCCCACTAAAACCAAGGATTGGTTGGCCTGCAGCACGACTCCTAAGCTTCGTTGGGAGTAGGTAGGAGACAGCCTACGGCAGAGGTTCCTGCTCCCCTTCAGTGTCGACTTCAGAAATTCTGGCTCTGTAAACGATAGATAAGTGTCGTTTTCCCTCTTTTCTCTGCAGTCTCTACCACATCTGGGTCCATCATGATCTCTGTTTCCTGACATTCTTATCCTTTTGGAAGAAATAGGACCGGGGATACAGTGGCTGAAGGGGACGCATTGGCAGCCTTGTTGTAGCCTCCCTAGACTCCTGGAGAGCTTACCAAAATCCAAGGCTGTTGGCCTTCCCACTGCAGGTCACTTCATGCAAGAAAACCAGACGTCTTTCCACCATGGGGAAAGAAAATTGCTTACGTTTACCAGGAGTGGCAGTTCATTTTTCAACCTATTTTTGAAGTCCTGTGGTTTACTTGTAAAAAGCATTATTGTAGATAAAAATATATCTACAAACAACCATACAGGTTTGTGAAATAGGATGAAATTCAATCTTGTTCCATTGTAGGTTTGAATTTGGAAACCAGATTTAATCTTTCTCTCTTCCCCAAATCTGGTATATAAGGGCACACCAATCATTTTGACTTGGGCATTTTGTAATCGGTCTCTGTGTTCATTCAGTCCTGTTTTAAAATAAAGCTTTTATAATCTCAGCACCTACCCATAACGTTTTGCAGTGGTTCTTAGCCATTCTGATGTTACAGCCTTGTTTGAAAGTCAAACCTATAGATTATGAACCTTCTCAACAATTTTTTCTAAAAATTGCATATATTCACATTGGCAGAAACATTTGCAGGTTTACCTCATTTAAAGGGTACACAGGAATAATTTATCATGTTGGATTGGAAAGTACTGAATTTCACCAAGATCAGATACCTGAGAGACTTATCGCTTACATCCTGAGTCTAGTGAAGGACATGGGTAGCTAACATGGGAGACAAGCATCCCTCCTGCAGCAGTGAGTCTGAAGCAAGTAGACCTTTGCCCTGACAGCATATGGGGACCAGACTTAATATTTCAGAGTAATTTTGTCAAATGTTACCCTTGTCAATGGGGAGGCGGGTGGTTGGGGGAGGTACTGCTAGTATATTTTCCGCGGTTGTATGTTATCTCTATTACCGACTTAGTTGTAAGAGAAAACTAGTTTGGCTTGCTTATTTTCTAGAGGCTTTTATAAGTACATTTACGAACTTGTCAGGGAGAGTAATTCTATGATATGCATCCCATACTACAAAAGACGTGTGTGTGTATACCCTATCTATATAATATCACCATGTAGCTATTTCTTTGATACTTGTAATTTTAAATTTTAACTTCAAAATATAATATAAAAACTTCTCTGGTTTACAAAATGTAAAATCTTATACAAACCAATGGAATCCTGGATTTCCTACCTCAGTGTACACTCAGCTGTTTGTCATATCAGTTTGTGTATGTGCAAATGTCACATAACCTTTTGCTTTAATTGCTACTGTAAATAACTGCTTTGAAAGTTACTTAATATTTTATGATACAACCTAGTTGTCTCCAGAATTTAAATATGATTTTTAAGACACTTGGTTTAAGTTTCTCTCTACATATAAACAGTTTAGCATTAAGGGTTTATTTTAATGATATTCTGATTATTGGCCAAGTGTAATATTTTGTAAAACATAGCATTACTTTTAATAGCCAGCATGTAATACAAGTAACTACACTACCTCATACCTACATGATTTTCAAATTGTAATACAGAGGGACAGAGAGAGAAAAGATTTTATCTTTGTTTTTCGGCCATAAGGTGGGGAAGTTTTCTATATATTGCATAGTATTACACATTTATGCCTATTTTAACATTAACTTCTAAAGAAGTTTTTTCTAAGAAGGTTTGTTTTGATTTTTTTTTTTTTTAAGGCTGCCGAAGAGGACAAATGACAGGATTATGTATATACAGTGTATATCTTTTCCTTCATGCAGAATTTTGGAAAGGTTGTTTTCAGTTTGTATATGGCATATTTACGTGATCATTGTTCCTTATTTTATTAATTGTCCTCCTCAGTGCTTGATGATTTTTGAAAGACAGTTATGTCTAACTCAGTAAAGTAACGTTACCTTAAAATTGCTTTCGTTGTTTGAATTCTACAGCTATAGCAAATAATCTGTTGTTAAATTGTTACATCCAGAACAAATGTGGTTATAAATTAAATCTTGGTTCTCCATCTGTAAATTTAATAACATAATTTCCTATAGCTTATTGCTTAACCAATTTTAAATAAGGAGTTAAATATATTTGATGCAGTAGACGATACAGGTTGCATGTGGACACTTGGCCACATTAACAACTTGGGGAAAAAAAATCAAACAAATGTCAATGCTATAATGAATTCTCAGGTGAACTTTTTTCAGTTTTGGAACATCTATTTTGAATCTGTAAATATTTTAAGTGTTTTAGTAGGCATGTAATAAACTATTCCTTGAAATCTATTGGGCAGTTTGAAAATTTAAAGCCATAATGGTAAAAGTTGGCATACTGGTGGTGAAATAAACAGAAATAATAACATCTATTGATTTTTTGTATCTTTTATATAATTTTTTAATACAATAAAACCACTAAAATTATATATCCATATCCTGTTAAGATCATGACTCATTAAAAGGCAACTTTCATGGTATTTAATTTACATTCTTTCTCATGTGCTTATCCAAATGTAGCAAAACCATTAATGTTAGATACTGGTGGTAAATTGACAGATAAATAAAATTATCTAAAATTGCCTCTAATTGAATAGAGTTGTACATTCCATTTCCATTTTCTCACCTTTCATGTGAATTTACTAATTTTAGGCTTACCCCTGGAATTTGTATGAGAGACTCTTTCATTGTTTATATATGCCTGAAAAAAAATATTCCCAGCACTCAGATAGTTAAGGAGGCGCAGATTTTAGCCTAACTACTGATTTACTTAATCTCCATCTTCAGATAGAGATGTAGAGTTTTTTTAAGGAGGTGTTAGGGCTTCTAAGGGGATACTATATTAGTCCTTAATTTTATTTATTTATATTTATTATTATTTATTATTATTATTTATTTATTATTATTATTTATTTGGAAGCCCAGCATCTGTCCCAGTGTGGGGCTTGAACTCCTGAACCTGAGCTCGAGACCCGAGCTGAGACCAAGAGTCAGATGCTTAACCAACCGAGGCACCCAGGTGCCCCTCCTCTTAATTTTTAAAGATTTATCTGCTGAGTCACCTTGACTAGGTTCCATTCAGCCTCTCATCAGGCCTTGTAATCGAGCTTTGAGCAGTTGCTCGGAGCTCTTGGCGGTCCCGAGCGTGGTCTGGACCATTTGCGAAATAAGAAGATGGTAGGTGACGTCCACATTGCTGATGGAGGCCGGGCTGTAAGACACAGCTTTATAGCTGATTTGCCCAGTGAATTTGCTAAAAGCAAACTCGCAATGTTGAGGCCTGAGAGAGCTGCCTCTGAGGGATGGTTTCTCCTTTACGTGGACTTAAGCTATGCAGCGCCGACTAGACGAGCCTCTGCGCCCAACACTAGTCCCTCCACCGTTCCCTCCTTGGGCCTGGACACCGAATGGCGCTGGGGCAGCGGGTGTGTGCTGGGGACACTGGCCGGCCGGGACTGGTTAAGAGCCAGGACCTTGCTAGCGCTCCGGTGCGTTGGAATCCAGCTGCTTTGAAACATCTGGAAAGCAGCAGGTTTGCCTGAAAGCCCCGGGAAGAGTATTTTCCCCCTGGGAAACTGCAGTAGTGGTGCTTGGAGGCTGCCGCTGGTGTTGGGGCATCCACGGGCCTGCTGCCGGCAACTTCATTTAATTGATGCCACATTGCACTCGCTTTCTAAGGCTTCTCAGTCCACCGAAGGGGCCCTTAGCGGGGATATTCCTGCCAATTGAATTTAAGTTCACAGGGAGTAGATTTTAGAAAGTGGGCATTGACAGCCCAGCGCTGGGGGGGACACCGATAACAAGGAATCTCTTCATCTGCTTTCCATACCTCAGAAACCACTGAGTGTGGACCCCAGCCTTTGGGCATGCTACGTACCGTGTCCTGGGAATAGAACTTTCCCTGGGGAAACTGCTCTAATGGCTGGAGATTGGCTGACTTTCAAAACAGGTGGTGCAAATGTTGTGGTAATCTTGTGTGTCTCATTATTAACTCTGAGTCACTTTAGACTCTTGGCATTGGGCCAGTACAACGTCTGAGTCCCTGAAGGAATGACACTTTCTGTGAGGCGTGACCCACACCTCTACTTTTTTTTTGCTTAAAGGCTCACTCAGCCTTTTCAAAGGCCCAAGAAGGGCAGTTGGGACTCCACAGAAAATCACATTTGGTGAATAAGACACCATAAGTTCCATGACCCTCCAGATCCAGAATGCTCATGGGCTGGTCTAAAACCTCTCACCCAGGCCACTTGGTCTACTGTGAACATCCACCTGGCCAATATAAGCCTCCACCGGCCACCAAAGTTAAAATTCCCTGGCCTCCACGTTACAGCAGGGGTCCACATGATTTCGGATCACAAAATTCTATTCTGATGTTGATTTCTCCATGTGTCTAGTGCCGTGGCCCACAGGCTTCCAGAGGAGCATTTCTTATTCTCTTCCTGAATTATGAACAATTAGGGAGATAAAATGAAGGGATGGTGGATGGAAAACCAAAATAAAACCTCAGTGTAATGATCAAGAAGAGTTGAAGGAACAGCTTAGAGTGCGAGCCTAATGGGAAGTCCAGAATGAGGCCAGTCTGTCTCCTGTTATTAGCAAGAATTAACCTTCCCCCCCTCCTGGTTCCCAGGAACAGATTTTCCTCTGAGCAGCACTGCACCACCCAGATAGACTTCCTCACTCATCAGCATAGAGGGGGGGGGGGGGGGGGGGGGGGGGCAGAGGGCAACCACTGTGGTTTTGAGAAGAATGACCATGCCAAGCAGAGGACAACCAGTTATTCTTCCCATATTTATCAACCAGCTTAGGTCACCACCTCTCCAGGGAGGGGATGCGAAACAAGGTTAAGGGTCGATCTTCTCCCAGAAATCGGTGCTTAAGGGAAGGAAGGGGGTGGGGGAGGGGAATCGTGTGGAAACCTGATGCTGGGGACTTTGAAAAGTTTACAAGCAGAGAAGTGGCAAGATACCCAGACAGAGAAGCCAGCCTCACTGAACGTCTGGGACCCGCCATCCGTCATCCCACCCTCCCATTCGGGCCCTGTGGGGACCTAGGTTCAGGTTTACAAACAAAGTGTGACCTGGTGCTTAACCCCAAACACTTCTTGTTCCTCTCCCTCACCTCTGTTTTCTACCCTGCTCTTAAAGTATAAATGAAAAGATAATGGAAAAGATTTTAAAAATTGAGCACAGCACATTCCTTTATCCTTTAAACACAGCTGTCTTTTCAGCAGACATGGTCTTCCTCCTCCCCTCTGGGTTCACACTTAATCACTGTCCTGAAAGCTAGCTGTTTCCTAAAGAGCCAATTTCCTTCTTTCAGGACACTGCACCTAAATGATTTTCTAGATACCATCTCGATATGCAGGTTTCTGATGTGATATTAATCTCTTGCAAGGAGATCCCATTAATACCCAGAGCACTAGTAAATATGGAAATATCCACGGTAATGTAATCTTTCTAAAGTAATACCTCTTTGGTCCACTCTGGAAACTTACTGTCTTTTTGCTTTGGACTGTTAATCACCAAGAATTGTCCTTTGTAAAATAACTATACATAGGTTTGGTTGCTTTGATTTAAATGATAACCTTAATGAACAGGACCACTACCAGTACGTTTAAATTTTTTTCTGAAGAAAATATTTTTAAATGCCCTGTTTGGGCCTTTTTGAGCTTCTTATCTGGTTTTTAGAAGACCTCACCTACAGCGTTCTGCATCTGACATTTGAGGGGTCCATTGTGGAAAATCTAATCTTCCAAAAAGTCTTCCATATCATTCCTAGAACTTTGGGTATCTGCTCAAACAGCTCTGTTTCAGCTGGACAGATAAATGAGTTAGCATCTGGGAGGGCAGCTTAATGTGGAATCAAGGATGGGGTTTGGAATTTATAAGAATGAGGAGTGGAGCACATATAAATTACGGAGATCAAGTTGCTAAGATAAGGTAGGAGAATTTGGCTCATATAAGCACTTAATAGATTGACCTTGTGTTCACTAGGGTCTGGGAGAGCAGACAGCTGCAAACATACTTTAAATAGGGTAAAGATGAAGTATGTACTTAAGGACTAAAGGAATTGCACAAATGTAGGCAATGACTCAGGGCACAAATCCAGGTCCTTTCACAAAGTGCTGTGGGGACGAATAGAAAGAGCACAGACCTGGAGTTAAGACAGATCTAGTTTGGAAGCCTGGCTTTGATGCTTAATCACTGTAGAACCATAGAAATTGATTTCTCCTGGACATAGTTTCTTATCTGTATGTCTTCCATATTGGGTCTTCTGGCCCTTGAGATCAAAGTAAGATTGACCTGAACTTCCATTCACACTCTGTGGAAATCCAAATTAACGCTCCAACACACGCTTATTAAATGCTGTCCTTAAGTTGGGGAGGGAGCTGGATTTCTGGAGTGTGAGTGTGGGGATTAGTGGTAGGACTGGCTTAGAGTCAGTCTCATGTTCACTCTGTCTGAGGTGCCTACTTCCATCAAATTAGTTCAGATTATCAGTTGTGTGCTGGGTTTGATACCTTGTTGATGGAGCCATTAAACTCAATGACTTCCTTTAGTTACACCAAAGTGAATAATTAATTAATATACCTACAGCTCTAGACTTTTATGAATAGAGTTGGCTTTAATTAAAATTTGGGAAATATTATATTTATATAACAGCAATGCAAATGGCTGCAAAGAAAACACTATTAGCCCTGTCTTAACATCTCCTGCTCCGCTGGGGAATTTTCATAGGCTGCCCAAACTCATGTTGTGTCTCAGCCTCATGCCATCCCACTGGCTCCTTTCTTCCCTTCTACTCCTTAGTTGTCTGAGGGACACACATTCTTCTCTCTCGAACTTGTGGAGCAGTTCAGTTGACCCCAGTCTCAGCCTCTGAGGATGGCTTTTGACCGTCTTCACTTATAAACCCATGCAAGGGCTCAGCAGAACAGAGGGCATTCATGGAGAAGGACCTGGCCCATCTAGAAGGCCACTCATCCTTTCATTCAACAAAACTAAGCTCTAGGAGTAACCACTAAACACTGTTCTGGGTTCCAGGGATCCATTAGAGAAAGAGAGGGACCAAAATCTCTGCCCTCACTGGGTTTATGTTCTAGTTAGGGTAAATGGACAATAAAATTATAAAGCATCTAGTATATTCGATGGTGAAAAAAGACACAAGAGAAATAAGCATGGGAGGATAGGGGATGGAAGTGTTAAGTAGGATGACAATGGAAAGCCATCTGAGGAAAAGGATATTTGAATAAAGAACTAAAGGAGGTGAAGCAAGTTGTGAATTATTCCTGGCTTAAGCTATAAGCAGAAATGGAGAAAGTACCAGTCTTGTATGGTTGTAGGATCAAATGAAACAATGTATGGAAAATTTGCTATCAGAAGACCAGTTAGTATATAGCTAGCGTGTAGTTAAGTTTTAGTCTTCTTATTATATAGAATGGTGCCATTCAATACAGTGCCTTCTAGCCACAGGAGGCGATTTTAACTTACATTACTTAAAATAATGGGGGGTGGGAGGGTTGGGGTGGCTGGGTGATAGACACTGGGGAGGGTATGTGCTATGGTGAGCGCTGTGAATTGTGCAAGACTGTTGAATCACAGATCTGTACCTCTGAAACAATACATTATATGTTAAAAGAAGAAGAAGAAGAAGGAGAAGGAGAAGGAGAAGGAGAAGAAGGAGAAGGAGAAGGAGAAGGAGAAGGAGAAGGAGAAGAAGAAGAAGATAGCAGGAAGGGAAGAATGAAAGGGGGGAAATCGGAGGGGGAGACGAACCATGAGAGACTGTGGACTCTGAAAAACAAACTGAGGGTTCTAGAGGGGAGGGGGGCGGGGGGATGGGTTAGCCTGGTGATGGGTATTAAAGAGGGCACATTCTGCATGGAGCACTGGGTGTTATACGCAAACAACGCATCATGGAACACTACATCAAAAACTAATGATGTAATAATGTATGGTGATTAACATAACATAATAATAAAATAAAATAAAATAATACTAAAAATTCAGTTTCTCTGTCTCACTAACCACATTTCAAGTTCTCAATAGCCACATGTGGCTAGTGGCTGCCATTTTGCACAGTGCAGATAGAACATTTCCATCATTGTAGAAAGTTCTATTGGATAGTGTTAAATAGAATGTCTAACGTTGATAAATCAAAGAAAATATAACAGGAGTGTAATGGGACTTTGTTGTCTTAGAATTTCAGCTCAAGCCTCTAGACTGAGGACAATAGGAGAAAAATGCACCCACATACTAGAGAGACATCAGCAAGGACACATTTACTACAGGATTTACTAAAGGTTGCCAAATCTGCCCTTTAACCAGACCACCTCTGGCTTCCAGCTTAGATAAGAGAAAATTTATGATTCATTGAGAGATTAGATTCTTTCAGGTGAGTTCACGAGAGTAGAGAGTGCTGTGGGGAGCAGAGGGGGAGCTTCTATTCTAAAGTCAAGAGAAGGGGCACCAAGAGCACCTAACATAGAGATGGGGTTGTCTGCTGGAAGGGGAGGCTGACCTCTCACTCCTGGCTGGATGCATCTAGTCTGCAGAAACTTTTATGTTCCCTCTCTGCTACTCTCAGAAGCAAGCTAAAAGAGAGTTCTTGGGTGAATTTGAGGTGTGTTCTTAGGAATTTGAGAGGGGGTCTGTGTGAAGGGAGGAGAGCACCCGCTCCTTTCAATGCAGAAGTCTGCTGGTGGGAAGTCTGGCTGAGCTGCCTGTGGGAACAGGCTAAGGAGAGACAGCAGCTAGGGAATAGCCCGTCCTGTTACCCGTGGCCACCGCACAGGAGCCCACAGTGGGGCCAGGTGTGTGTCATGGGGCGGGGGGAGGCTACAGCCATATAAGGGACAGCCTTTATGACAAGGGACAAAGTCCACATACTGTGCAGGGCAAGTGACTGGGCGGAGTGGTCATTGTCAGACGACAGTTGGAAGGAGCCTCACCCATGTCCCTGTGGAGGATCTCTGAGGAGCCCACGGATAGGTCCGCTGGTTGGCCATCTGCCTTGACGGAAGGGTCAACAGCGAAGCAAGAACTCTAAACAGGAGCAGCTGAGGAGGCGGGATGCAGAGCCTGGCCGTGAAGGAAGAGGCAATGTGCTGTCCACCTGGGGCGGGTCCCAGAGCCTGAGACCCGCCAGTGCACGGAAGAGGAGGAGCTGGGCTGTGGGACCCAGGCTGCTCACATTTCACCTTTTCCACCGGTGACATTGCTCCTGGGCGTGCAGGTCCAAGGGTTCCCAGATCTGCGACTTTTCAAAAGAAGCCACCCTGCTGGGTTTTTGTGGGATACGGACCCGATTTTCACAAATAATACACATTTCAAACAGATTCTGTCCCGGGTTTTGGAGTACCTGAAAGTAAAACTGTTCTTAAGAGTTCAAAGCAATGGTAACGTTCTGAGATTTGCGCCGGCCACCACCAGGGGGTAGGGAAGAGACATCGACAGAGTACCAGACATGGTGGAAGAAAAATCAAACCCTTACTGTTACCGGATCGTCTTCAGAGTTGGGCCCATCTCACACGGCGGCAACAGCTCTAACTACAAGGCTTAGTTTTCTTTCAGGCTCCAGGATCTACTACTGTGGCTCTGAGGCATTTGCTAGGAAAACATGCACATTTTCTTCTCTGTTTCCTATTTAAGGTCTTGTGGTCTGACTTTTCTCTCCCTGTCTTTCATGAAACTGGTTTCTAAAAATCACTTTGCAGTCAGGTGCCCTTCTATGCTCTTCTTCTAGGTGCTTACCATTGAGCAGGGCATCTGGGCATATCCTAGGTATGGCTGCAGACTCTTTCGGCACTCCTTCCACTGAAAGGTGGAATCTCTCTCTCCTCTCTTTGAATCTGGTTGCCACTGCTTTGACCAATAGATACAACACCACAGAAGTGGTTTTACGGGACTTTTGGGCCTAGGTCACAAAAGGCCTTGCAGTTTCCACTTAGAAAAAAGAAAGTTTCCAGAACACCTGCTCTTGGACCCCTCAGTCACCACGAACAAGCCCAAGCACTCCAAGGCCATCAGGCAGTGAGAAAACCCAAGTCACAGGGAAAGGCCATGTGTGGGCGCTCCCATTGACAGTACCAGCTGAGCCCAGCCGTCCAGTCATGTCAGGCTCAGTGCCAGATATGTGAGTAAAGAAGCCTCCACATGATTCCAGCCCCTGGTCATGTAAGCCATGCCCAGCTGTTTGAGTCTCTCCAGCTGAGGTCTCCGATATCATGGAACAGAGATAAACCATCCTTGTCCCTGATTCACGGAATCCATGAGTATAAAGAAAAATTATATTTATGCCACTGATTTTTGAGGATAGTTTGTTACATAGTAATCGGTAACCGGGATCCTAGAACATCTGGACTCTAGACGCCAACTGCCTTCTCTCCAACTGCATGTCTAATCATCACCGCAAACTTAATATAGCCCAAGGTGACTTTCGAATATTCTTTCCTGACCCAAACCCTGCTCTCCTTCTGGTCATTTCCATCTCAGTACATTATACCTTTGGTCAAGGCAAAGTCCTTGGAATCATCCCTCATTTCTCCCTTAACTTTATTTTTTATATCCAATCCACCAGCAATGCCTGTTGGTTTGACCACAAAACACAGCTTTAATCCCATTGAGTGGTCTCCTTGCCTGATAACCAAGATCTCATCTCTCCACTGAGCCGCTAAGATGCCTTCTAACTCTTCTCCTGGTTTTCCTCTTGTCCCTTTGTATTCCGTTCTACGCAAAGGAAAGAGTGACTTTTATGACACGGGAGCAGGTCATGTCTCTCTTCTGCTTAAAACACTTCATGGTTTCCCTTTTTTAAAAAAATAAAATAGAAACTCTTTTCGATGGCTTTCTATCCTTTCTACCCCACCCATTACATTTCATATTACTTCCCTCTCTTGTTATTTTGTTTCAGTCAGAAGTACTCCCCATTCTTTTGATGTGCCAAAGTTTTCCTTCATCCTCTATGCAGCCCTTGAAAAGAAGCTGGCCAATAGCTTGGTTTGGAATCCTTTGATGACCACTCACCTCCAGCCTGCAAAAGTGGTTGACAAGGCTGAGAGGTGCTTTTTAGAAAAGATAATCACTTTAGGCAGAAGTGGTCATGGGGCTGAGACTCTAACTTGAAGCTTAGGGAGAGGTGCTACAAGAAGCTCGCTAGGGAAGCCTTGGACATGAGCCACCTAGAGTCTGGGGGACACAAAGGACTGGTGCCAAACTCATGAAAATAGAAAACAAGACGAGAGGTGGATGGAACACCTTTGGCAGCAGGATAGGGAGCCGCATTTGAAAGGAAGTGGAATTGAGCCTGGTGTGGGTCAGAGCTGTAGGAGTCCAGCCACTAGGTATGGAACCCAAAGGAAGATGATTTGCCTGGGCTTATTTCCAAAGGGATCCTCTACAAGAGGGTTTCTGCTGGGCAGCGAGGCAGCTTTGAAAAGAAGCTGAGATTGACTCTCAGGTACAGAAGCTGAGGAGGAATTGCAAGTAGCCAACGTGTGGAGATTGAAATGATGAGCAGGAAGCAGGGAAAGAGGCTTGGGGAAGAGCGTTCTGTGCCTTCTCGTGTGAAGAGGCAATTGCATGTGCAAAAGCTGAGGGACAAGAGGGGGGCTCATTTGCTGACTTATTTGTATAACTGCAAGGTGTTTAGTAAGGTTGATGCTAGGTGTGGGGGGGCAGGGTGATGACAGCTCCAGGTTGGAGGAGTGGCATGAGATGAGCTGGGAGAAGTGACAGAAGGGTCCAGATTTTCTTAAGTATACTGTGAAGTTTGGAATACATCTTAAAGACAGTGGGGCACTTTGAAAGATGCAATCTGATCAGTCTTGTGTTTTAGGAAGTTGGCTTTGGCTCTAGTGAGAAGAATGGCTTACGGCATGAAAGAGTGGAATTGGGGACGTCAGTGATAGACTGTGGTGACAGACGAGAGACTGGACTTGGTGGCAGTGCCAGCAGGAATGCAAAAGAATGGCCAGATTCACAAAACATTTAGGAAAGAGGTGATGGATTTGAGGTGGGGAGACGGACTGGTAAAAGAAGAAGAATCATGGACAATGAGTCCCAGATTTCTTTCTCGAATAATGGAGTAGAAGATGATGATATTCCATAAGGTGGTGAATACAAGATCAAAGCAGGTTTGAGGAACAGGTGCATATTTATGATGAATGCACAGTACGTGAAGGGCAAAGTGTGCTTGTGCGGGATGTCTACTTGCTAGTGGACATATAGGAGTTGAGCTCAGTAAGAGCTGTGTCAAAGCTTCACACTTAATGCCATTAACATATGGTCCACGTTTGAAGCCATGTGTGTGGAGTGTGTTAAGTGAGCAGAGAAGATGGTCTAGGGCAGACCCTCAAAGGAATACTGAGAACCTACAAAGGAACACCAGAGGGGAGGGAGTATCAGTAGACAAGAATAACATGGAAGAGGGGTGTTAGGAAGAAAAGTGGTATTAGGAAGGACTGAACATTTCCAATGGCGATGAGGTGTTCAGGCTAAGCTTGGCCATGACCAAGTCTAGGGGGACTGGGGAACTTGATAAGTGGGAGGCAGAAAAGCAAAAAGCAAATGCGTGGAAAGTTATTCAAGTGCAAGTACAGTAACAAGAAGCTGAAATAAAACTAAGATTTTACAGTCAAAGATTTAAAAGATGATCAAAACTTAATGTCAACAAGTATGTGAAGAATGAGTATCATTTGAGAGGTAAATTGGTGCAAACGAACTAATGGTGGTTTGACAACATCCAAAGATTTATTCACAAGATTGTTCCAGATCTTACGGTTTAGTTGGAGAAATGTGGCTAGAACTGAATGGTAGGGTGCCAAATGCTTAGGGTAGGGGACACCCTGTATAATATAATGGGTTTGTTTTTCTCAGTTTATTTTTTTATTATGGTAAAATATATATAATATAAAATTTACAATTTTAACCATTTTCAGGTGTACAGTTCGGTGGCATTAAGTGCATTTAATGTTATGCAACCATCACCATTGTCTATTTCCAGAACTTTTTCATTATCCAAACTGAAACTTTCCACCCACTAAATAATAATAACAATTCTCCCATCCTCCCAGCCACCATAATCACTATTTTACTTTCTGTCTCTGATTTAACCACTCTAAGTACCTCATATAAGGGGTATCATATAATATTTATCCATTTGTGTGTAGTTTATTTCACTTAGCATAATGTTTTTACGGGACATCCACATTGTAGCATGTCTCAGAACTTCGTCTTCAAGGCTGAATAATATTCCACTGTATCTATATTCTACATTTTGTTTATCCATTCATCTGTTCCAATGTATTTTGTTTATTTGTTTTGAGTATAGCTGACACACAATGTTACATTAGTTTTAGGTGTACAACTTAGGATTTGACAAGTTTATACATTATGGTGTGTTCACCACAGTATAGCTAACATATGTCCCATTATGTGGCTATTACAATATCAGTGACTATATTCTCAATGGGGTTTTAAAATAATGGTGGTTCTAGTATTAATTACTTTAAAAATTAGAGTATTGTATTAACCATTACAAGTAAAGAGAAAAAAAACATTTGTATGTCTTTAAAGGGAATTATACATAAAATAAAAATTAATTTGGTTTTATGAAGTGGAATGTGGGATACAGATGAATGTAATTAAATGAATATATATTAAATATATATTTTTATATATTATATATAATATATATTATATAATATAAATACTGTTTTATAATATAATATATATTAAATTTAATGACTGTATAAGGTGAGTAACTGAGTTAAAATAAGGAGAAAAAGTTATGCATGTTTCTCATCACTATGTATTCTTATCTATTAACTCCTGCATACTTTCAAGAGAGGGATTAATGTCTACTTTTAGGCACTACAACTGATGAAAACCTAGAGAAGTTTCTGTAGGAAGATTGCTGCACTGATGGGCTTCCCTATCTCCATGGAAACACCTCCTCATCATGAGATCATGACATTGGGAAGAGGAAGACTGCTGAATGGTTCCAGGCAATGACCATGATGTACATAGGATTGGACTTTCCATTTTGGGGGATTGAGGGAATGTGGGTGTGGTTTTGCAGAGTTGATGGAATGACTACCAATTGCATCATCTCTGGAGAAAGAACTGAAAAATGAACTATTTGGTCTGGTTTAGTAATTAGCTGAAATTTCTAGAAGCTTCCCTATGTAGGAGCTGAGTAAGTTGAATATTTGTGAGTCCAAGTCACAGAAAAACCAGTTATTGCAGGAAAACCGGGTGGTGTGTGCATATACTGGGACTTTCTTTTGAAATAAGATTCTGAATCTAGCTTTTTGCCTGGAATTCCAATATAAGTAGAAATTTAAAAAATACTGCAGTCCTTTCTTTTGAGAGGTTAACCTGTTTAAAGCATAGCCTGTTAAAAAAACACAGTAGTTTCTTTTATGGGAAAGCTGTGTCCTTTTTTATGAGGCTCTATGAAAAGAAAATTGCTCTTCAGTAGTAGGGGAAACTTTAAAAGTAGGAAAAGTGAATAATATCTAGTTATAGTAACTTAGAACCAATTGTGTCTCTTCTTTTGCTTCCTTTTCTGCTTGGAAGACAGAAAATTTTAAGCCCACTTCTGACTACATAGAACTTTATAGAAGCAATGTATTTTTAACATGATTTCTGTTAAATTATTTATTTATTTTCCAGTGCCTCTGTAACTTTATGTGAATTTATCTTATATAATAGTTCAATAAAGTAGATAGATATAAGATATGTGAAATGAACAGCTTTTCTATTTATCAGCAATAATTAGCTAGAAATAATTAGCCCAGATAAAAGGTTTACCTTATGTAACAATAAAAACAAAATAACCATTTCTAGAAATAATTCTGGTGAGAAATTGCTGAAACTTACTTAAAATACATTGAAAAGCTATTTTTGAGAGATGTCATGGAAAATTTAAGTAAATGGAGAACTATATTACATTTCTGAGCAGGGACAAGGGTGTATTAGTCAGCTTGGGCTTCCATAACAAAACACCACAGACTGGATGGCTTAAACAACAGAAATTTATTTTCTTGAAGTTCTAGGGGCTGGACCAAGGTGCCAATAGGGTTGGTTTCTGGGGAAGCCTCTCTCCTTGGCTTGTAGACAGCCACCTTCTAGCTGTGCCTTCGCATGGACTTCCGTCTATATGTTCACATATAGTATAGCTAACATATGTCCCATATGGGATTTCTCTTGTCTTTTCTTCTTATATGATGCCAACAGCAGCCCTATGGGATTAGAGCCACACTCTTAGGATCTCATTTAACCTTAATTACCTCCCTAAAGGCCAGGTGTCCAAATATAGCCCCATTGGGGGTTAGGGTTTCAATATATGAATTTTGAGGGGACACAATTCAGTCTAAGCAGAAGGAAAACGTGAAGATGTTGACTCTGGCCAAATCAGGGGATTTCCAATGAAAATACTAATAAGATTTTTATGTGTTTGGTAGGGTTGGAGAACTTCAAAAAATTACTCTTCCCTTCAACTGAAAGGATAAATACTTCAACACAAATGAATAAAAAAGATAAATGAGGGTAGGATGAGGTTGGGAAGATTATTCACACCATGTATTGAAAATATTATAGTTTCATGAATTAAAAATGTAGAAATGGGCTGAGGTCAGAATCTTGGTAGAACAGAATAGCTATCCCTGAATATCCACTTTTAAAGATGTATAAATATATTTATATATTATATATTATATTATATATAATGTGTATTAATTATATGTTATGTTTGTAATATTTATATATAATACAATATAATATATAAAGTATATATTATATATTTATAAACATATGTATAAACATATACTCTACACATGAAATATATATTTCACTGTTTATATAGTATAAAATATACACATAAATCCTCAGGAAAGAAGAAGTTTTCATTTGTGTGTGTGGTGTGGGGGGGATAAATGATGTTAGAAAAAATGGCAATTGAGGAAAAATTCCTTACTTCACATCATAATCAAAAACAAATTCCAGATATATAATACTTAAATAATAAATCAAATCATAGAAAGATAAAATGCAAGTGAATCTTTATCCAACCTTTGACGATGCCAGTACTTTGTAAACTCAGAAGTAATGGGAGTAAAAGTATATGGAAGACACATTTTAGTAGGTAAAAGTCAAAACTTCTGTATATTTAAAAAGGAGAAATAAAAAAATAATCAAAAATTTTGTTGCCTGTATGAAAGATGTCATGGCAGGATGTGAGGAAACATCTTGATTTATAGTCAGGGTACTCCGTTTGCATTGGCCAGATGCCATGTGATTACTGACTCTCTTTCTTCCTGATTATGTAAAATATATATGGATCCAAGGGTATGTGTGTGTATGTGTTTTGCATATATGTACGTGGTGGCTGTGTGAGTGTGTGTAATTTGCTCTTTAAACAGCATGATCACATATATTATTTTCTCCTGCCAGACTGTTTTGAGGACCACCATGTCTTACCTACATTGTGGAGTGTCAGGCTCGGAAGATCAGGACCTGGGTGGGGTGTGAGCCCACTTCACAAAGACCAGGTCTGTTTTCTCCTATGACATCTGTTGGTGTTGCTAGGACTCTTTTCTGTCCCATCTTCTCACGCCCACCACCTCCGTGAGCCCTTTGAACTTCTCCGCCTCACCTCGGTTCTTTTCTTACACTTTCCTGCGGAGTGACCGGTCCTGGGAGATGAGCTGATGCTCTATCCTGGACCCAGGGGAAAGGGAGGACTCTCACTGCTGCGGTCATGTCACTTTTTCTGCCCTTTTCTTCATGGATGGGGGCAGGAAGGGAGCTGCAGGGTGATGGCAATTAAGCGTAAAAGTGAAAACTAGTTTGGCAGCAAGTTTAAAGCAGTCTCCCAAGCAAAAGCCAAAGGGCTAATAATATCCTTTCTATATAAACATTTGGCAACACTCAGTAAAAAGAACACCAAACTTTGAAAGATGAACAGGCAATAGACATGAACAAGCAAGGTACAAAAGAAAACATGGATACTCAGCAAGCATACATTCAAGGACTTTGGGGCTGGGCAGCATGGGTTAAAATTCTGCCACCTCCTCTTCTTACCTGTGTATCTTTGGGCAAGTTAGTTAATCTTTCTATTTCTCAATTTCCTCATCTGCAAAAGGGGGATGATGATGGCACGAATAATAACAATATTAATAATAACATCTACCTATAGTTGTTTCAAGTACCAAATGATTTTATAAATGTAAAGCTCTTAGACTATCCCTGACACATACACTATTTAAGTGATATAGATGATGATGATGATTGTTATTTCATTTGAAATGTAAAAAATGTTAAGTAGAAAAACAATGGATAGAAATTTTCTGTTAAATTAGAAAAAATAGAAACAATGAGGGGTAGTGAAATTGGCACTCTCACACAGGGGGAGGATTTAAAACAGATTTCATGGGGCGCCTGGGTGGCTCAGTTGGTTAAGCGACTGCCTTCAGCTCAGGTCATGATCCTGGAGTCTCCGGATCGAGTCCCACATCGGGGTCCCTACTCGGCGGGGAGTCTGCTTCTCCCTCTGACCCTCCCCCCTCTCATGTGCTCTCTCTCTCTCTCTCATTCTCTCTGTCTCAAATAAATAAATAAAAAATCTTAAAAAAAAATAAAACAGATTTCATGAGAATATATATATGTATATATAAATTAACATCTATATTTATACATGCACACATATAAAACTCACAATGGAATAGTACACAGCCATAAAAAAGATGAGATCTTGCCATTTGTAACAACATGGATGGACCTAGAGGGTATTATGTTAAGTGAAATAACACACCGAGAAAGACAAATACCCAAATACCGTATGATTTCACTCACGTGTGGAATCTAAAAAACAAAAGAATTGAATAAACAAACAACAAGCAGGTCAGACCTATATATACAGAGAACAACCTGATGGTTGCCAGAGGGAAGGGCAAGGGGGGATGGGTAAAATGGGTGAAGGGAAGCGGGAGGTACCGGCTTCCAGTGATGGAATGAGTAAGTCATGGGAATAAAAGGCACAGCATAGGGAATACCATATTGGGGTAGTGTGGTGTGGAGCTACACTTGGGAGCACAGCATAGCAGAGAGAAGTTGAATCGCTCTGTTGTACACCGGAAACTAATGTAACATTATGTGTCAACTATACCCAAATAAAAAAAAAATTAAATAAAAATAAAATACGTTTCATGCTTTGGGAAAGCAATTTGTTATTTAAAGCACTTTAATTAGCCATAACCTTTGACCCAGTAATGGTACTCCTAGGAATCTATTTTGAGGAATAATCCTAGAAATTCCTTTATGTATCAAGATGTTCATCACAGTGTTATTAAGTCTAGTAAATAGTTGTGAATAAACCTTTAGAAATGGAAAAAAGGAAATCCCTATACATAGACACAAAGCTAAGATTTATTAAGGGCGTATCTCGTGTCAGACACTATGTTCAGCCCTTTTCATGCATTTTTCACTTAATCCTCACAATAGCCTCAAAAGGCAGATACTATTTTTATCCTCCTTTAGGAGTTTTGTTCAGCCAATAAACTGTTTATGATAAACATGGAATGACATGAGAAATGCTCTTGGCAAATGCTAAGTATAAAAGCAAGACACATCAGTCCAGTATTACTATAAGCATGCATATTAAATTCTCCCTGTAAATAAAAAAAAATATTGAAAAGAAGTCCATCAAAGGTGAACATTTGTTCTTATTTATTCAAATTGGCTTTTGTCAGTACACATTTAATCTAGAGACAATAACCACCCCTGCAATAAAACTATATAAAAAAAAAAACACACATGATTTTAAAGAATAAAAACCTGCAAGAGAAAAATTTAAGGGCATGTCAGCCAGAAATCTAAAAGCAAGAAGTTATGTTGCACTCAGCTGAAAGCCAAAATCCTGTTGGTGGCCTTCAAGGCTTGCCATGTTGGGCTTTGTCCCCTTCTCTCTGGTCTCTCGCCTAGCCTTCTTCGTCTCTTGGCTCCCCAGTTCCATAAGACTCTTCGTTCTCAGCATGCTAGGTGCTGTTACTCCATGGGGCTTTGGCTCAAGTGGTCCTTTATCCTGGAATGCTCTTCTTGCAGATAGCCCTAACCCCCTTCCAGACAACATCTGTTCAATGTCGCCTTTTCGATGAGAATCCCCTAGCTAGGGGACTGCATCCTACCTTTATCCTCTCATCCTACCTCCAACGCCCCTATTCTGCTCTTAATTTTCTCTTTCCATAATACCTGTCACCTTCTAACATATTAGAGATTTGGCTTGTTTCTTTTGTCTAGGGTTCATCATCTGTCTCGCTCTACCAGAATGTAAGCTTTCAAGGGCAGGAGATTGGAGTGATCCACGCTGCACCTCAAATACCCAGGACAATGTCTGGGACATAGGAGGATCTCCAAAATGTCTGTTGACTGTTACTGGTGGTGGTGTCCTGGATGAGAGAAAGGAAGAGGAGTAAAAAAAAAAAAAAAAAAAATTCCTGAGATGAGCTCTGGGCAATGTGAGCAGTGGCTTCCTTGGGAAGTGATTATAATCTTATGCCTTTTGACTTACCAGGATTGGTGATCCTATTGCAGCTGCGCCCCCAGCCCCCAAAGAATTGGATTAAGGCTTCACAGTTGTGATATTATATGGTTTGCTTTATCTAGGTTTTACTTTGCTTGTAAATCAATCAGTGTCTTACAGTGACTTTAACATGAGGAAAGGTCCACGGTGTCTACTTTGGAATGTATTTTGTTCTAGCCTCCCCCCCACCTGGGCCCGCCCCCACTGTAACTCTTTTCGATTGTTCTGGCTTTGTCAGAACTCACTGCACATTCTCTCTCTTTTTTCCTAGCCATAGATGGCAGCACATCACTAACCTAAGATCAGATAAACAGGCTGAGTTTGTAAGTCAGAGCTGTTGGTCAGGAGAGAGCAGCTAATGAGTAATCAGTCCAAGCTGAATGGCAAATTAATGTCTTCATTAAGTGAACTAACTGGCTTCCTTTATAAACAAGGTCAGGGTATTTATAATCTCATGCATTTCGTAAAGCAAAATGCATCTACACTGATGTAAGTTCACTATGGAACCCACGATTTATCTGCAGGAAGCATACGCAGAATCTCACGTGGAAACCATCTTTAATAAGGATCCGTGCCATATTCTGATGTAATCATTAATAAAAGTCACCTTTGCTCCAGAGCCTCATTTTTCTTACAGAAGGTAAATGAAAAGGTGATTGCCTTAAATAGGAGCCACTCATACGAGATGATTTGGGTGGCCTATTCCAATTGAGTTTTTAGTAATAAAAATGAAGTGTGATCCTTATCAATCAAATATGTCTACCACTTAGATTAGAGAACTTATTTAACATTTAGAGTAGGGTGCACAGGTACAAAGTTTGATGTTTACCATCTACGGTATGTTGCATGTGACATGCTTAAGTTTGCCATCATTGTCAGAGAACTATGTGAAAAGTTCAGAAACTCTTCTCACGACATGACCAGGTGTCAGGGATCTGGGGAACTTCTGGTTCTAGATCAGTTCTGTACAATAGAAATACAAAGCATCGCACAAGTGTGAGCTGCCTGTGATATTACATTGTGCATTTTAGGTTTCCTAAAAACCACATTGAAAAAAGTGAAAAGAAAGAGGTGACATTACTCTTAATTCTGTATTATATTTTATTTAATCCAAAACATACAAAAATACTTAGCAGGTAATCAATATAAAGATTACTGAGATATTGTACGTTCCTTTCTTCTACACCAAGTATTTGAAATTTGGTGTATATGTTATACCCACAGCTCATCTCAGGGCAGACTAGGCACATTTCAAGTGCTCAGTTTCCGTGTGTGGACAGTGGTCACTGTAATGTCCAGGTCATTTAGAAAGTCTTAGTATCTGGGCGCCTGGGTGGCTCAGTCGTTAAGCGTCTGCCTTCGGCTCAGGTCATGATCCCAGGGTCCTGGGATCGAGTCCCACGTCAGGTTCCCTGCTCAGCGGGCTCCCTGCTCAGCGGGAAGCCTGCTTCTCCCTCCCCCACTCCCCCTGCTTGTGTTCCTGCTCTCGCTCTCTGTCAAATAAATAGACAAAATCTTAAAAAAAAAAAAAAATAAAGTCTTAGTATCTGCTATGGTTTGAAGTGTATTTCTCCAAAATTGGTATGTTGAAGATCCAGTCTCTAGTACCTCAGAATGTGACCTTACCTGGAGATAGGGTCTTAACCAAGTTAAAATAGGTCATTAGGGTGGACCCCAATCCAATATAACTGATATCCTTGTCAAAGGAGAAAATGTGGGGATAGACATACACAGGGAGGACAAAGATAGGGGTGATGCGTTCACAGGCCAGGGAAGGCCGGAGACTGTCAGGGGCTGGAGCAGAGGCCGGGAGCAGATTCTCCCTCACAGCCCTCAGAAAGAACTCACCCTGCTGTCCCCTTGATTTTGGACTTCTAGCCTCCAGAATTGTGAAGCAATTAGTTTCGGTGTTTTAAGCCACCCACTTTGTGGTACTTGGTTACCGTCACCTCGAGGAAATAAGTCCAGTTCCTTTCCTTGGTAGTTGTGATTTTATTCCGTAACTCTGTAGCTTTCCTTTCTTGTCTTGAATTTTTTCTTCTCCTCTTCCTGCACTTCCTTCGGTGCTCTCAGCAGACTCTCCTGGAACCTTCCTCCAGGGCCTACATGCCAGTGGGGCATTTTCACTGCACAAGAGCGAGAAGGCTGACTAGCTTCAGGCCCCCAGTGGGGGTAACAGCGTCCACTGTGCTGTCCTCTGGAGCTGCTGTTGTGTGGGCAAGTGCTGAGCGAGAAAGTGCTTGGAAGCCACAACTAACTGCAGAGATGAGAATGAGTATTTTGTGTATCTTACTTGCACATAGTGAACACTCAAAGCCAGTTCCAAGCTCAGGTTTGGTCCTCGCTGCTTGAAAATCAACACTCTAGAGACAAGTGATGTAGAAAAAGAAAGGTTGCTTTATTCAGGGAGCCAGCAACCTGAGAAGATGGTGGACTAATGTCTCAAAGACCATCTTACCTGTCCAGGCAAAGCTGGAGGGTTTCAGAGGGGAGAGCATGGGAAGAGGGGAGGGGGAGGAGAGGCAGGTGGCCAGGTGGTTCTTCACGAGTGGCCATCAACTTGAATAGACCTGCTGTTTTCAAATGTAGTCAGGCCTTATCTGCTGGGAGAGTTCGGTTCTTCACTCTTCGAGTCCAGCGGTCCACAGATCTCAAAGAAAGTAAGTTAGTTCTGCTACAGATCAAGAGACTTAGGTCAGCAAGCGAGGAGTGCGTAAGCTTGAAGCAAGTTAACCCTTAAAGCCGGATGGAATGCTGTTATAGGATGAAGCGTTTTCCAAATTACTTTGATTTCTTCTCCCTGTAATTAACTGGGGTTGCCACCTTGACAGAAGGGAATGAGGAAAGTGGATAAGGCCCTGACATTTCTTTTGTCATCTGGCAATAGTGGGCTTCTATGGGTCAGCTTTCCAGCATGGAAGGTATCCTTCTCTAGCCAGTGCTCACAAACCCTGTGTTATGGGTGACACCGATCCCACCCCATCTCTAGAAATGGGCCCTAATGTGTGTCTACACACACACACACACACACTCACACTTCCTATTGGTTCTGTTTCTCTGGAGAACCCTAATACAACCTATTGTTCTTACTAATTCATGGCAAGGGGAAACTTTATACTTTATAAATGTCATAAATGCTTAAAAAGATGTAAGGCAAGGGAGAAGACCTCTAGCACTTATCTCAGTTTCCTTCTCAAATATCAAAAGTTGGATCAACATATGCCCATAGTTATAAAGATGTAACATAATCTTTAGAGTCTTCAGCAGCAGAATCCTAAAGGGCCCCTGAACTCCAGTCTTTGCGTTGCTCTAGCCCCATCCCAGCTGTTTCTACTAAATGCTCAATTATCTGCCGACTGTTTTCAATTCATCCTGGGTCCAAGGAAAGGCCACTGGGGCAGTATATCAATAGAACTGTCCTTGGAAATAATGAAATTTGGAAATAGTTTTTGGCTGCTTCATAAATGAAAGCTATCGATCCTCAGAAGGTCTTTCCCAGGGAGGTGAGGCTGTGGACCTCGCTTCTTTCTGCCTGACTCTTACGTGCTTGGGTTTCAAGTGCTATTGTGTCCTTTCCCTAGACAGGAGCAGACATCTCCTTCCGTCCTGCTGACTTCATTCCCATGGATCCTGCTCTCATCCTTCCCGCTCTGATTTTGGATGCAGTCCCTTGGAAGCCACCATTGGTGTCCTCAGGCTCTCTGCTCCGTTGCATTCTGCCTTGCTCATCGAAGATTACCTGCTGTGGTGGTTCCTAGCCTGTTGGGGCCTCTCTGTACTTTCTCTAGCTGTGAGTTTTAATCCCTGATCTGAGCCTCCTGTTCCTTTCTCCTCTGCCTCACTTTTCTGGAAAGTTTTTTTCTCCATCTACTCACGTTAGTTCTGTTCTTCCCAGGGCTCTGCATTTGGCACCAAACAGGAGTTTGCACTAATCTCTTGCTGGGAACTGATGCTGGCAGCCAGATGGCAATAAGGAGATGTTAAAAGCAGCCCTTTGAACCTGTGAATTGAGAGACAATACTCTACTTCCCTGGAAAAACAGTTCTTATTTTTTTAGTTGGGGTAAAATGATATTTTTAAAAAAATTCTGCTTTTCTCTTACTTAGATTTTAAGTAATAGATTAAGTAAGTAATAGATTTTATCTATTAGCAAATACACTTTTTAATATTCTCTATCTGAAGAAATATTGCTGTTTCTCAGAGTTTTGCTGAATATTCTTGTTTTTTCTTTCTTTTTAGTTTCTGGTGATAATGGAGATTTAAATGACACATGGTATTATTATTTTCTGTATTAACTAAACTCACTTTAAAAAAAAAGATTTTATTTATTTATTTAGAAGGAGAATGAGAGCATGAGCAGTGGGGAGGGGCAGAGAGAGAGGGAGAGAGAGAATCTAGCAGACTCCCTGCTGAGCATGGAGCCCCATGCAGGGCTAGATCCTGCAAACCCTGAGATCATGACCTGAGCTGAAATCAAGAGTCAGAAGCTTAACCAACTGAGCCACCCAGGCATCCACTCTAAATTCACTTCTTATGTTAGTTTAAAAAGATGGATGACTGGAATATTTGAAATTTGACTCTGAATAGAAAGTTATCATTTTTGTCTGACAACCAACACCAATACCCCATTCTTAAGGTATCTCAATGGTGACACACGTGGGCCTTCGAAACAGGCAGGGTCAGAGCATCCTTGTTTGGGACTTTTCAAACTAGAGCCAGGAGAGAGAAGCCATCTGTATCAGTTAGCTATTGCTGCATAACAGAGAACCATAAAATCCAAGTGGCTTAAAACAGTGAGCATTTATTAACTCATACATTTGCAGGTCTGCTAGGCAGGCTCTGCTGATCTCAGGGCAGAAATGAGTTGACTGATTTAGGCTGTGGCAGCTGGGGTGTCTTCCATCCACACTGCAGGTTTGCATATCTGTTGCATATCTCTTACCTTCCAGCAGACTAGCTGGGGAATGATCGATAAGAGAGCAAGTTAGAACATGCAAAATCTCATAGACCAAGGCTTAGAAGTGGCACATTGTCACTTCTGTCCATATGCTATTGGCCAAAGCAAGTCCCATGGACAAGCCCAAAGCCAGGACAGAAGTATACACCACCCATTAGGGGACCATGGCTAGTGTGTGGATACATGGAGGAATGAAGAATTGAGACTGGCCCTCCAATATATCACAACTTCTTTCCTTTTTGGGCATGGAGTGGTTGGGAATGAGCTCCATGTGCAGACATCTGTCTAGGGTAGATGAAGACAGAGCCAAATTCTAGATGGAAGCAGATGGGAAAGGACGGTGGAGAGTCCTGATAATATTCTTGTTCTTACCAAGGTCTCTGGTGATGTCTGAACCTTTTTTATTGTGATGTGGGCTACTCCATAGCTCCCCAAATTCCCCTTTCTTGCATAACTTAGTATAAACTTGGTTTCTCTTACTTGCAGACAAAGGGTTATGACCCACATATGCTGTTTTCCTGTATCAGAGGGACTTTATATAAAAAAAGATGCTTTCTTTATTCCAATGCAAAGTTTTTAAGGTTTATTTTTGGAGGGGGATGAATTTTTTTCATGTTAGAAGTAAACATTAATATCTGTATTTCACAGATTACTGGTTTATCAGATTAAACTGGACTACACAAGTTTCAAATTAAAATGTTACCTAATATTGTGGTAAAATTATTTATAATCACTATCAATTGAGTAAAATAGTATTTACATGAATATTTACACTATGTGTATCGGATCACCCATGAAGTACCCACTTTATACATACACACACACACCCACAAGACCACACACACACACACACACGACCATTTTCTTTTGGTGTGCAATAGAAGCAAATTGTATTTTGAATCTACCTGTAATTTTCTCTTGCTCAGATAGTAGATACTTATTATCTTTCAGTAAAATTACTCTTCAATGGGCCCTTTGTTTATGCAAAATCAAGATCCTATCCTAGAATTAAAAAGCTTAAACCACACATACTAAACAACTCAATAAAATTATTAGAGGCTGAAATCATTGTGAGCAGAATTGAATCTCTGTGGGATTATGAGGGTGTTGCTTGTGGGTGAGGAGTGGTGGATTATGTCCTTTCAGTGAGGAAAGGGAGGGTGGAGAGTATACTCTGGAGACTATCGGCTCACTGTGATAGGTGGGTTGGAGGAGACTGAGAAGAAAGAAGGCTAGAGGGCTGATATGGCTAATGGACTCAAGTCAAGAAGCAGTGATAAATTTCCTATCCAGTACTATTGTTTTCTTTTTCTCCATTACAATTTCCTTGTTATTCTCAAGACTTCAAGAAATTGTCTTAAATGCTCATCCAGGTATCTGCTATACCTTTAGGTTTTAAGGAAGGGGCTTACAACTCTCCTTGGATATAAGAAGAACCTGGCTTGCATGGAAAAGTGATAAGAAAGGCAGTGCTGATCTGAGGAAAAGTCCCTGGAGCATGGTCTATAATGAGAGTTAATTTGTGGACCATGTAAGAATTCCATTGGTATGGTAGACTGTTTCTGTTTGCCAAATATTTATTTTTCCTCCATCTTCTTGCTGTGGAAGGATTTTACTTTCCTACTCTGCTGAGCTCAGGAAAGACCATTTCTGGGCAGAAGCATTAAGAATCAGTGCATGGTTCTCTACGTCTCCTGTCCCTCAGCCCTGGGCCTGACAATATTCCAGCTTGCGCTGCTCCATCACTCTGGATCCTGGAATGAAGGTGAGGTGAAGAAAGTCACAGCCAACTTTCATTTGACGTGTGTGGGTGTGATGGTTAACTTTATGTGTCAACTTGAGTGGATCACAAGGTGCCCAGATATTTGACTAAGCAGTATTTCTGGGTGTGTCTGTGAGAGTATTTCCACATGAGATTAGCATTTGAACTGGGGGACTCTGTAAAGTAGATATCCCTCTTCACTGTGGGTGGGAATCATCCAACCTTTTGAGGACCTGGATGGGACAAAAGGAAGAGGAATGAAGATCTCCTCTTTTTTGTGTCAGTTGAGACATCTCATCTCATCTTATCCTCTCCTTGGACAGGGATTTATACCATCAGCTGTCCTGGTACTTAGGTCTTCAGACTCAGACTGAACTATACCACCAGTTTTCCTGGGTCTCTAACTTGTAGATTATGGGGCTTCTCAGACTCCATAGTCACTTGAGCCAGTTCATCCAAATCTATCTATCATCTATCTATCTATCTATCTATCTATCTATCTATCTATCTATCTATC
>NW_023270442.1:10081951-10180448 GCF_011800145.1 Mirounga leonina
ATCTATCTATCTATCTATCTATCTATCTATCTATCTATCTATCTATCTATCTATCTATCATCTATCATCTATCTATTTATCATCTATCTATCTATCTACAAGTTATTCTGTTTCCCTGGAGAACCCTGACTAATAGTGGGCAAAAGTCAACATTTGTAGCTATCAGCCAGTGAGACTCTGGGATTATTTGTTACTGCAACAAAACTTGTCCTGTCCTGACTCACACATTGGGATTTTTCATAAACACAAAGGAAGTAGAATATGGAACACTGTATCTCCTATTGCCATCCAGTAGGGGGTGTTGATTTGTATTATATGGTATCTGCAGACTGGAGACCTATGAGCCTTTTGGTTGATTCTTTGATTTGTACTTGGACTTTCATGTTCAGGCCAAGGAGTATATTTTTACTCCTCCAAAATGTCTCCTCTCCTACCTAAGTGGTGTATTGGTTAACTTTCTCACCAGTCCCTATCTCAACTTTTGCCCTTAATTTTTTCACATCATATAATGTCTGTGGACTCGAATGATAGCTGTTTAGTGAGCACTGTACTCAAACTAATTCAGAGAGACTGTCTGATGAACTTTGCTTTGATTTGTGCAGAATTGAGAACTATATTTGAGAAAACAATTGTACCCTGGACAAAACCTGAGGGTTTCTGTCTTAACTATTCCCCAAATTTGTGTATTAGGAAGTCAATCTGAGTATTATGTTTTTTAAAAAGATTTTGTTTATTTATTTGAGACAGAACAAGAGTGAGTGAGAGAGAGAGAGAGAGCACACAAGCAGGGGGAAGGGACAGAAGGAGAGGGAGAAGTAAACTCCCTACTGAGCAAGGAGCCTGATGCGGGGCTCCATCCCAGGACTCCGGGATCATGACCTGAGTCCAAGGCAGACACTTAACCGACTGAGCCACCCAGACGCCCCTGAGTATTAGGTTTTAAATGAAATGATTTGATTTGATTTTAAGCTGATAATTTCAAATACATTAAAAGCAATCTATGCAATTCCAGAAGAGCAGGGGCCTAGATTAATCAGAAAGGCCTCATTAGTTCCAGTGCAGGGAGAGTTGATAGGAACATCCCACTGACAGCTGAGGAGCTACTGCCCCAGGATGAGCAGCCCGAAGCGTACTCAACAGACGACCCCCATAAACACTCGCTCTTCTGCCCAGGTATCTCTTGGTGAGGGCAAATAGAGGAACCAAAGCAGTTACCCAGATAATTAAGGAAAAATAAACCTGTGTGTGGCAGGTAACTTGGGGAACTTCCACTAAATTTTCTAGGCAACCATTTTAATTCTTTGCCTCCCTGTTGTCAGCAGGAATGTGAGCTGGCTCATGAGAGCTCCTTTGATAATTATAATGCTCTCAGTTGGTAAATATTGCTTCCCAGGAACTCCACTACTCATCAATCTAGAGTTTGAAATAGCTCTGTGAGATCTCAGGGCTGTGTTGTTCCCACTGATTCACGGCAAAACCCCAATAACTGTTGTGAAAATGTTAGGCTATTTGTGCAACTTTGGAAAGCAGCTTCTAGCAACTCTTACTTGTTTTGTGATCCTGGAATAAGATGAGAACGGCACCCTCACAGGTGAGGCAAATCCAGTTGTTATGGTGGCCAAGGAAGAAGATTTAGGATCAATCTGTGTATGAGGCATTTGCTGCATCTCACCCCCAACACCTTCTTATCAGGGAGGTCCTACTACCCTCATGGTAGAGATGGGAAAATGGAGTCACAACCAGGCACACAACTGGTAAGTGACAAAACTAAATTTGAACCCAGATCCTTTTGATTCCAAAGTTCTTCCCACTCTCGCAGTGGCTCTGGGAGAATCCAGGGCACCTAAAAAGCTCCATGGTTGTTTCTAGTGCCAATTGGGTTGGAAACTGTACATTAGGTTCTGGCACTCAAAGTTTTGCATGCATTAGAGTCTCCTATACGTCTTGTTAGGCACAGAGATGTCTGGCACCACACCTAGAGGGTCTGATTCAGGTCTGGGCTGGGGCCCAAGAATTTGCTCTTTTAACAAGTTCCCAAGTGATGCTGATGCTGGGACTTGGGGACCACACTGGAGAACCTCCACTGCATTCAGGTGAATTCAGAGAGCTGAGTTTGATGTGAAAATCCACATTAATGGGACTGAAATCAGAGATCTGCAGAGTCACCATAGAGAGAAGGTTGAGAATGAGTCCTGATGATAAAACTAACACTTTCTAAAGAGAATATGTCCATCACAGGTGGATGGTCAGAATAGGAACATTAAATAATGGGGTAGGAAATGTATCTGACAGTTTCCATCTGGAAGGAAGAAGAGACGAAAGGGTCAGTTTCTACCTTTCCTTCTAATTCCCTGGACACCAATCAACCTTATGAACACTACTTTGATTAACTTATTTGATTGTTTTGTTTTCCCAGGTATCTGATACCTGAAGGATGGTTTGCAAGTATGACTATTTTTCACGACTACCACTCTGCATAATCTCTGTGAACGCCATTCACATTGAAGTCTATGTAAATGGTGCCCCCTGGAGGAGTGGAAAAGAATACCATCCATCCTAAATGAATGATCTAGTGTTGTTTATACACGATTTGAGTGCCCCTAGAGACTACTCCTCTCATCATAAACCAGCAGACCTGAGGACCAGTCCAGGACCTATGAGGACACGATCTTTGAGAAGCCTGCCCTTGAGAAAGGTTTTTTCCTAGGTAGAACTCCAAGTGACCCAAGACCTAAAGTTCTTGAGACAAGTGAAAATGGGAGGAGAGCATGGTTAACAAATCCAAATGCTATCATGATGTGTACCTTCCTTCTCTGTTTTGTGGGAATACAATTATTTTAAGATTTCACTTACAAAGTAGGGATCGTGACTGAAAACTTCAGACAGATATTTAGGTACTTATTAAATGTTCTTTCTTGTCTAGAGGCGAGGCAGCCAGGAGGGCTAGATGTTTTCCAGTCTCTCCTCTGTTCCTATACCTAGAAATAAGAGACCCTCAAAAGTCTTTCATCCCTCAAGGTCTACAGGAAGCCCAGTCGCTCAATGGGGAAGTTCAATGAATAAATGTGTGTCTTGGTGAGACAGCAAGACGTCTCTTGATTTGAACCCTTTGGTCTAAAAGAGAACCTTGAAGAGGCCCTGCCTAAGACCCATGAGTGCTCGGTGTCTCGTGACCCTCTTCCCCAGCATTGGAAGGTCACACTTAGCCTTTGTGTTAATGCTTCTCTATGACCTGCAAGTTTTCCAAAAACACCTTCATTCAAAGGATAGGTCTACCACGTAACAGTAACAGTTCTGTGACCTTACTTAACCTTTCTGGGCCTTTGTTTCCTTATTTATGGGTTGGTTATAAGGCTTACAGGTAGAGAGATATAGGTAGATAAGGCTAAGAGCAATGATCAACACATCCTTGCCTTATACAAATGTGGCTTGTTATCATTATTGCTTAGACATACGTGTCACAAAGGTTCTGGGGATGATTTGTACCTGATGGGTAGTGAAGGGTTTGGAAAGTATTTAATTAGTGGAGAGAGTCTTGAGAAGTCCAATCCATGTATAATGGGGAGAACTAGAAAGACATCGAAGGTAGTGAGATAAGAGAAGCAGGAGAGAGGTATGATCTCCTAAAGAGAGGACTCTTCTGGAGACTAGGTTATCAGGAATACATGATTCCAGTCTGGTGGTAATGAAGGGGCTGTGGAAATGGCAGGCACATTTCAGAGAGAAGAAATGATGTTGTCCATGCTTGCATGCCCTTAACTTTCCCTCCCTCTTAAGGGTCATCTCTCTGTGCTGAGAGTTGTTTATACTGCTTGTCGTAGACTACTAGGTTCCAGAAATCAATTTACAAGGGCTGTGACCAGCATTAAAAAAACAAAACAGAACAGAATATAAAATATCAGTGTCCACTGCACATGGGGAGTAAATATTGTTTTATAAAACTTAAATCAGTTGTGCATGTATAGGGTCACCATGTAAAATGTATTTTTTACTGTGGGTCTTGGCCCAGGGTTTGAAAGTCACTGCTCTGCTGTGTTCACTGAGGTGGGAAGTTCTCCCATGTCTGCTCTGGCAGGGTCCTCTTGACTACTGATTCTGCAGGCTGCCTTTTCCTCCCCAGCCTTTGGGCATCTGGTTGCTCCTCTTCCAGCAGGGGCCTGAGCCCTCTGATACAGTGCTGCTACCTTTGCAAAGCCTGGGTGCAATCTGCTCCCCCTCCTTTTGCTTTTATGGCTCAGCCCCTCACTTAATTCAAACTTGTTAAAAACCTGTGCCAAATTTTATCAACATGTTGGGGAAACTAGAAGAGAAATAATTTAAACCTTGCTGCTCCATTTTACTTTTCCTGCAATCCAAGGAAAGAGCATTCTGGAATTTAAATCCTGTGCAGGGGTCACTTCCTAGATGCTTCTGGTTTATCGTGGTGTTTCTCTGACCTCAGGGCCACATTCCTCACCATAGAAGGGCTCTTCTTCCAATTTTAAACCTGCAGATATTTATTCATTTTCTGGGGGAAAATTCTATCTGGTACTCACAGAGTTCTATAAATTCTTATTTACTTCTGACTATTTAAAAAAGGCCAGTCAAATTTAAAATACCCATTTTAGATCCAATCCGATGCCATCCACCTCCTCCCTTCCTCCCAGCAATGGCCATGCTTTCCATGGTGACTCAGAGTAGGGAGAAGGCTTTGGTCTGCTTTTTCACTCCTTACCCCCTCCCTCTGTTGGCACCTTTCTCCTTTCCTGCAGAACAGAGATGGAAAAGGACACTCTCTGGCTCAGAGAGGTTCAGAGAGTGGGCAGATCATCAATGTCTGTTCCATAAGCTGATGTATGCCTGTGGATCAAGATGACCATTTTGACTTGTTTCTGATACCCCCAATGTCTGAGTGCTCCCCTGTCTTCACGGAAAATACCAGAACTCTCTACTCTCTATGGATGACTTACAACTAGCAATCCCTCCGTCCTCTGCTCTTCTCAATCTTCTGCTTGTTTGGGGTGGGGGAATGAGAGGGGCTTGGAGGTGGTTGGGCACAGTAGAGTTGGTTAAGTCCAGCTTATTAAAACCTTCTGGAGGGGTTCATAGCCTCCGGCTGTTGGCAGCTCTCTTTAGAATGTGAGTTCTTGATGTGTCTTTGCCTTCAGCCCCAGGTCTTGGTCACCAATTTTAAGACAACAGAAATAATACCATCAATACCCCATGGCATGTGGAACAAGAGATCCATATCATCTACTCTGCCCATACTTTGAAGAGTTAAGCTGGAAGGCTCTGAGACTAACATTTTGAAATGTCTGTAAACATGCCTGAGGACACTACCAAGAATGGTGTCTCAAGAAAAGCCTGTCCAATTGGACAAAGGCCTATGGACTTAAGGGTGGACCTGGTCTGTATTATAGCTGCAACACTGTTCCCCAGCAAATATTTTTCAGAATTAAAATGGGAAATTGAAAATGCAGAAAAAGAGAGGAGGAATCCCCCTTTTCCAGAATGAGCAAAGATATCTTGGTTTATAACGCATTTCCATTAAAGAGAAGTAACTAAAAAAAAAATTCATGTCGCATTTACTCTCAGTAAACTTTTATTTTCAGAAACTACAGAATGTATAGGATTTCTGAATTTGACAAGGAAAAAAAGACATTTTAAAACTGTCTCTATTATTTGGTCATTTTAGTAAATAGGTCATCGTATTTGTGGTATGGCAATGTGAATTTTTTGATATTTTTTTCCCAAATAGCATCTTAATTTACCATCATAGAAGTAGGCTTAGCTATTATGAAAAATGCAAGTGGTAAAAAAGGTACATTAAATGCCCCCCCTCCTTATTTTTGCTTGAAGTAGATGTTACCCAGGAAGGGTGACAAATTAACATACAAAGTGGTAAGGACTGTCTCTGCTCTGAGCACCCCCCAGAAATGCCCCTGGAACCTCCATCGTGGCTGAGTCATGGGGGTAACTCTCACATTGTCAGTGGGGTTGGCAGTTCTCTTGGCTGAAGCTACCAGAATTAATATTCTTTTTTATCCTCTCTGTCCTCTGTCTGTCCTGGGCTTTCATTCCTGCAGCTCCTGGCATGGCTTCAACAGCCATGTTGACATAATTCCTGCCATGGCTACAGGATCTAGTGATTTGCTCTCCAGTCAGCCCAGGTGACATAAATGTATGATTTCAAGATTCACAACTTCCTTGCGGTTCTCACCAATCAAGGGAAGAGTGTCCACTGCTCAACCAGGCGTACTTTTCTTTGATTCCTTCTTTCAAATTCCTATGCCTTCCCAACTCAAATAGAGCTTGATACAATTTACTTAGCACCAAGACTGGAAGAAAGCAGCATACCTACAAAACCACCTCCCAGCCTGTTTGTTCTTGGCAACCACCAGTTGAGGGAAAACCCCCACTTCCTCACTTCTGAGTGGGCTAATGTTCAACATGCGTATTTTATGACCAGTTGGCTTGGCCACCATGATGGAATTGGGCGCTGACCAATCAGTTTGGCCAAACCAGTGCATACTGGTTAAGTATCAGCTTGGGCAGGGGTCCCAGACAGGTGGGCTCCTGGGTCTCGTTGCCAGTACATTAGCTTTGTTCAATACGCAGAGTGATTTTGAAAGCTGTTTCTGAGCCTTTAGGCTAGGCACACACTCTCCTGTTCCCAGGTTCCCTTCCTGCCTCATGTCTTAGAGCTTGATGGCTTTACTAATTTATGTTGCCCTGGCTTCCTGAAAAGCATCTGCTTGTGCCAGACTCTTCTTAAACCTTTCTTTGGGGTCTAGTCTCTTCCCAGGGCTATTAGCTCTAATTTGTCTCTTAACATGTCCTCCCAGCTTGTCTCCACTTAGACCAGTCCTCGTACAAGTGGAATTATACAAAGCCTCCTCTACTTGCTGGACCTAAATTTCCACAGGGGCAGGCATGCCACTCTGTATCTGAATTACACCGGTATTTCAACTGCACATTAAATTATTATTGACTTGGAAATGAGAGACTAAATATACAAAAGACAATGGCCAAACCATATATAAAAATAGAACTCTGCCCCACAACCTGCAGCCACCTTCCCAGGAAACCAACCCCTTTCATCCACAATAAATAGCCCAGGAAGCCAACCCTGCTATAAGTCAGACTACTATCTCTAATAATCTAGGAACCTGAACAAAAGCTTCTGTAAAAAATGGCCACGAATGGCCGGGACTGGATTAACAACTGACAGTTTCCTGAATTTTTGTCCCTGCCTCCAACCGAGGATGAAGCAGAGAAAGCCAAATATGTACCCCTCATCAGTCACAGAAGATACTTTGCTAGAAGTTCCTATCCTCCAGCTTCGGTGTGCCCACAGCCTCCAATGAGGCTTTGGTTTGTCTTCACTTATAACCACAGCAGTAAATTCAATTCTAACTACTTAGATAATCAAAATAATAATAAGGCCTTCATTAAAATGACAAAATATAGCAGAGAGGAAAAATAAGATTTTTTTTTTTGTATTCTGTAAAAGTTTAAGGGGGTGGGTGGGGGAAATCTTCCCTGTAAGACATCTTGAATTTCCTCCTGATTCCATTTTCTGATTTTTCCTGCCACCATGGAAATTTGTAATAAAACAGCCCACTTTAAAATGTTGAACTTTGTTACTTTTAAGCTGAAAACATTTTTGAAGCTTAAGGCAGTTATTTCTGCAAAAAGATGGCTTCTGGGTTTATTAATTAAAAAGAATGCAGGGAGTATTTGAAATATTATTATCTGGGTGACTTTATTCTACATTGATAAATACAGTCTCACCATAATTAAGATAAAATGAAAGAGTTTGAAATATGGTGATAGCTTAAAACGTGAAAATAATTCTTTTTACCATGAATAATTATCCCACCAGTTTTATAACCTAATAAAAATCAAAATAAAAGAAAATCCCTGGGCATTTTAATAGGAGAAATCATACACATTCTGGGAAATTAGAAACATTTCCAATATATTGCACTTCAGAATCCTCATTGTAGACATTCTTTCCCTGGAGATTGTCCAAAGAAGTGGATCCCAAGGATCTGCTTCTCTACAGGACCTAGGAAATATAAAGCTCAATATGAAGCTTACCTGGTTTTGAATCCAAATTTAGCAGCAATTTACTTCACATTTGAATTGAGATGCAGAGGAAAAATTCATAGTCTTTGGATTTTGCTTCCCTCACATTTGTTCCTCAAAAAAATGTAGATTTTTCTTCTCTATTACTAGACAGAGACAGAGGAGTGACTCCTCTTGAAGTTCTGTTGTGTTTTCTAATTTTCTAGGAATCACTGTAGAGTTTATGACTTATACACATGGCTCATAATATGGTTTTAAAATTGTAAATCCTTCAGAGAATTCCCCAAATACTCTCCAGGTATCTATATTGGTTGGCGTATTTTGAAGAAATGGACATCAAAGGTGTTCAATTAACACTTGTTGGCAAATTGATTCAATGCAAACCAATTTTAAATTAACCTCAATTTGGAAGATGTGCTGGAACAATGATAGTTGCCTAACACTTATTTTGTTAACACTTGATTTGCATTATCTGGCCTACTTCACCCCTCCTATATTTTCTATAATCAAATCACATTGACTATGTATCTTTTGATTTCTTAATTATTCCCCTTTCCGCCTATGTAGAATAAGAATGCCTTATACTCACACAGCCTTGGGTTTTTAAGACTTAGGAGAGGAGCTGCAGTGTTTCCCCTAGTCCATGCCTCTTTTGTGGACATGACTCTCCTCTACTTTTTCCATACTTTCATGTTCAGGAATCACCTGAAGAACTTATTAAAAACTTGGGGTGCTGGACCCACTCCAGAGTTTCTGATTCCATAGGTCTGGAGCAGGGCACAAGAATGTGCATATCTAACAAGCTCCCAGGTGAGGCTGGCGCTGCAGGTCTCAGGACCACGCCTTGAGATCTACTGCTACTGTGCTCTGTGCACGAAAATAGGACTCCCTGGGTGTGTGCGCCAGGCACATGCGCATTGGCAGTGGTGGCGGTGGTGGGAGTAGGGGTGGTTTGACCAGGGCGGGACCTGGACACAGAAAAGCTTGCAGGTAGAGTTCACGGTGAGATAGCTGCAGAGGTTCTGGAATAAGCCCACGTCCCAAAGGTCTAAGTGAGAGGGGAGGGGAGAAAAAGAAAACCTGATGTGTTCCTGATAGCTGGATGCGTTTCCTGTTTGGATTTCACTGAAATGAAACTCCTAGATGGCTTCAGCACCCGGGAGGGGCTGCTAAATTGTCACGTCTCAGACTAACATACAATATCGGTATCTGCATTTTATGCTGTCAGACTACATATTAAAACTCTGTGCAATGGCGGAGTAAGATAAATATTTGCGCATTTGACTGCACATAGCTACGACTTATGTTTCCTTGTTCTGTTCTGTCTCCAAGAATCTGTGTCATTTAAATTGCTGGCTATGAGGTAATTGGCTGTGAATTTTAATCCCATCTTCATGGTCATTCATCTGCTTAAAGATTGGGGTGGGCAGGTGCTTTAGTGAGTCTGTAACCTCTTTCTTTTTCTGCCAAATGGTAAAGACAAGAAACTCTTCACAGGTTGCTGGATGGCTCCAGTTATTATACATTCTTTTTTTTTTTTTAACTCTTTTTTAAATTTTTTTATTTTATTCTTATGTTAATCCCCATACATTACATCATTAGTTTTAGATGAAGTGTTCCATGATTCATTGTTTGTGCACAACACCCAGTGCTCCATGCAGAATGTGCCCTCCTCAATACCCACCACCAGGCTAACCCATCCTCCCATCCCCCTCCCCTCTAGAACCCTCAGTTTGTTTTTCAGAGTCTATCGTCTCTCATGGTTCGTCTACCCCTCCGATTTCCCCTGCTTCATTCTTACCCTCCCGCTACCTTCTTCTTCTTCTTCTTTTTTTTTTTCTTAACATATATTGCATTATTTGTTTCAGAGGTACACATCTGAGATTCAACAGTCTTGCACAATTCACAGCGCTTACCAGAGCACACACCCTCCCCAGTGTCCATCACCCAGTCACCCCATCCCTCCCACCCCACCCCCCACTCCAAAAACACTCAGTTTGTTTCCTGCGATTAAGAATTCCTCATAGGGGCGCCTGGGTGGCTCAGTTGGTTAAGCGACTGCCTTCGGCTCAGGTCATGATCCTGGAGTCCCTGGATCGAGTCCCGCATTGGGCTCCCTGCTCGGCGGGGAGTCTGCTTCTCCCTCTGACCCTCCCCCCTCTCATGTGCTCTCTCTCATTCTCTCTCTCTGAAATAAATAAATAAAATCTTTAAAAAAAAAAAAGAATTCCTCATATCAGTGAGATCATATGATACATGTCTTTCTCTGTTTGACTTATTTCACTCAACATAATACCCTCCAGTTCCATCCACGTTGTTGCAAATGGCAAGATCTCATTCCTTTTGATGGCTGCAGAATATTCCATTGTATATATATACCACCTCTTCTTTATCCATTCATCTGTCGATGGACATCTTGGCTCTTTCCACAGTTTGGCTATTGTGGACATTGCTGCTATAAACATCGGGGTGCACGTAGCCCTTCGGATCCCTACTTTTGTATCTTTGGGGTAAATACCCAGTAGTGCAATTGCTGGATCGTATGGTAGCTCTATTTTCAACTTTTTGAGGAAGCTCCATACAGTTTTCCAGAGTGGCTGCACCAGCTTGCATTCCCACCAACAGTGGAGGAGGGTTCCCCTTTCTCCGCATCCCCGCCAACATCTGTCGTTTCCTGACTTGTTAATTTTAGCCATTCTGACTGGTGTGAGGTGCTATCTCATTGAGGTTTTGATTTGGATTTCCCTGATGCTGAGCGATATTGAGCACTTTTTCATGTGTCTGTTGGCCATTTGGATGTCTTCTTTGGAAAAATGTCTGTTCATGTCTTCTGCCCATTTCTTGATTGGATTCTTTGTTCTTTGGGTGTTGAGTTTGATCAGTTCTTTATAGATTTTGGATACTAGCCCTTTATCTGATATGTCATTTGCAAATATCTTCTCCCATTCTGTCGGTTGTCTTTTGGTTTTGTTGACTGTTTCCTTTGCTTTGCAAAAGCCTTTTATCTTGATGAAGTCCCAATAGTTCATTTTTGCCCTTGCTTCCCTTGCCTTTGGCGATGTTTCTAGGAAGAAGTTGCTTCGGCTGAGGTCAAAGGGGTTGCTGCCTGTGTTCTCCTTTAGGATTTTGATGGACTCCTGTCTCACATTGAGGTCTTTCAACCATTTGGAGTCTATTTTTGTGTGTGGTGTAAGGAAATGGTCCAGTTTCATTCTTCTGCATGTGGCTATCCAATTTTCCCAACACCATTTGTTGAAGAGACTGTCTTTGTTCCATTGGACATTCTTTCCTGCTTTGTCGAAGATGAGTTGACCATAGAGTTGAGGGTCCATTTCTGGGCTCTCTATTCTGTTCCATTGATCTATGTGTCTGTTTTTGTGCCAGTACCATGCTGTCTTGATGATGACAGCTTTGTAATAGAGCTTGAAGTCCGGAATTGTGATGCCGCCGGCTTTGCTTTTCTTTTTCAATATTCCTCTGGCTATGCAGGGTCTTTTCTGGTTCCATACAGATTTTAGGATTATTTGTTCCATTTCTTTGAAAAAAGTGGATGGTATTTTGATGGGGATTGCATTGAATGTGTAGATTGCTCTAGGTAGCATTGACATCTTCACAATATTTGTTCTTCCAATTCATGAGCATGGAACGTTTTTCCATTTCTTTGTGTCTTCCTCAATTTCTTTCATGAGTATTTTATAGTTTTCTGAGTACAGATCCTTTGTCTCTTTGGTTAGATTTATTCCTAGGTATCTTATGGTTTTGGGTGCAATTGTAAATGGGATCTACTCCTTAATTTCTCTTTCTTCTGTCTTGTTGTTGGTGTATAGGAATGCCACTGACTTCTGTGCATTGATTTTATATCCTGCCACTTTACTGAATTCTTGTATGAGTTCTAGCAGTTTCGGGGTGGAGTCTTTTGGGTTTTCCACATAAAGTATCATATCATCTGCAAAGAGTGAGAGTTTGACTTCTTCTTTGCCAATTTGGATGCCTTTGATTTCTTTTTGTTGTATGATTGCTGTGGCTAGGACTTCCAATACTATGTTGAATAGCAGTGGTGATGGTGGACATCCCTGCCGCGTTCCTGACCTTAGGGGGAAAGCTCTCAGTTTTTCCCCATTGAGAATGATATTCGCTGTAGGTTTTTCATAGATGGCTTTTATGATATTGAGGTATGTACCCTCTATCCCTATACTCTGAAGAGTTTTGATCAAGAAAGGATGCTGTACTTTGTCAAAAGCTTTTTCTGCATCTATTGAGAGGATCATATGATTCTTGTTCTTTCTTTTGTTAATGTATTGTATCACATTGATTGATTTGCGGATGTTGAACCAACCTTGCAGCCCAGGGATAAAACCCACTTGGTCATGGTGAATAATCCTTTTAATGTACTGTTGGATCCTATTGGCTAGTATTTTGGTGAGAATTTTTGCATCCATGTTCATCAGGGATATTGGTCTGTAATTCTCCTTTTTGATGGGGTCTTTGTCTGGTTTTGGGATCAAGGTAATGCTGGCCTCATAAAATGAGTTTGGAAGTTTTCCTTCCATTTCTATTTTTTGGAACAGTTTCAGAAGAATAGGTATTAATTCTTCTTGAAATGTTTGGTAGAATTCCCCTGGGAAGCCATCTGGCCCCGGGCTTTTGTTTTTTGGGAGATTTTTGATGACTGCTTCAATTTCCTTAGTGGTTATAAGTCTGTTCAGGTTTTCTTTTTCATCCTGGTTCAGTTTTGGTAGTTGATACATCTCTAGGAATGCATCCATCTCTTCCAGGTTAACTAATTTGGTGCCATAGAGTTGCTCATAATATGTTCTTATAATTGTTTGTATTTCTTTGGTGTTGGTTGTGATCTCTCCTCTTTCATTCATGATTTTGTTGATTTGGGTCATTTCTCTTCTCTTTTTGATAAGTCTGGCCAGGGTTTATCAATCTTGTTAATTCTTTCAAAGAACCAGCTCCTAGTTTCGTTGATCTGTTCTACTGTTCTTTTAGTTTCTATTTCATTGATTTCTGCTCTGATCTTTATGATTTCTCTTCTCCTGCTGGGTTTAGGCTTTATTTGCTGTTCTTTCTCCAGCTCCTTTAGGTGTAGGGTTAGGTTGTGTACTTGAGACCTTTCTTGTTTCTTGAGAAAGGCTTGTATTGCTATATACTCTCCTCTTAGGACTGCCTTTGCTGCATCCCAAAGATTTTGAATAGTTGTGTTTTCATTTTCATTGGTTTCCATGTATTTTTTTAATTCTTCTTTAATTTCCTGGTTGACCCATTCATTCTTCAGTAGGATGCTCTTTAGCCTCCATGTATTTGAGTTCTTTCTGACTTTCCTCTTGTGATTGAGTTCTACTTTCAAAGCATTGTGGTCTGAAAATAGGCAGGGAATGATCCCAATCTTTTGGTACCGGTTGAGACCTGATTTATGACCTAGGACGTGATCTATTCTGGAGAATGTTCCATGGGCACTAGAGAAGAATGTGTATTCCGTTGCTTTGGGGTGGAATGTTCTGAATATGTCTGTGAAGTCCATTTGGTCCAGTGTGTCATTTAAAGTCTTTATTTCCTTGTTGATCTTTTGCTTAGATGATCTGCCCATTTCAGTGAGGGGGATGTTAAAGTCCCCCACTATTATTGTATTGTTGTCGATGTGTTTCTTTGCTTTTGTTATTAATTGCCTTATATAATTGGCTGCTCCCATGTTAGGGGCATAGATATTTACAATTGTTAAATCTTCTTGTTGGATAGATCCTTTAAGTATGATATAGTGTCCTTCCTCATCTCTTATTACAGTCTTTGGTTTAAAATCTAATTTGTCTGATATAAGGATTGCCACCCCAGCTTTCTTTTGGTGTCCATTAGCATGGTAAATGGTTTTCCACCCCCTCACTTTCAATCTGGGGGTGTCTTTGGGTCTAAAATGAGTCTCTTGCAGACAGCGTATCGATGGGTCTTGTTTTTTAATCCAGTCTGTTAGCCTGTGTCTTTTGATTGGGGCATTTAGCCCATTTACATTCAGGGTAACTATTGAAAGATAGGAATTTAGTGCCATTGTATTGCCTGTAAGGTGACTGTTACCGTATATTGTCTGTGTTCCTTTCTGGTCTATGTTGCTTTTAGGCTCTCTCTTTGCTTAGAGGACCCCTTTCAAGATTTCCTGTAGGGCTGGTTTTGTGTTTGCAAATTCCTTTAGTTTTTGTTTGTCCTGGAAGCTTTTTATCTCTCCTTCAATTTTCAATGACAGCCTAGCTGGATAGAGTATTCTTGGCTGCATATTTTTCTCATTTAGTGCTCTGAATATATCCTGCCAGTCCTTTCTGGCCTGCCAGGTCTCTGTGGATAGGTCTGTTGCCAATCTAATGTTTCTACCCTTGTAGGTTACATATCTCTTCTCCCGAGCTGCTTTCAGGATTTTCTCTTTGTCTATGAGACTCGTAAGTTTTACTATTAGATGTCGGGGAGTTGACCTATTTTTATTGATTTTGAGAGGGGTTCTCTGTGCTTCCTGGATTTTCATGCCTGTTTCTTTCCCCAAATTAGGGAAGTTCTCTGCTATAATTTGCTCCATTATACCTTCTGCCTCTCTCGCTCTTTCTTCTTCTTCTGGGATCCCAATTATTCTAATGTTGTTTCGTCTTATGGTATCGCTTATCTCTCGAATTCTGCCCTCGTGATCCAGTAGTTGTTTATCTCTCTTTTTCTCAGCTTCTTTATTTTCCATCATTTCATCTTCTATATTACTGATTCTCTCTTCTGCCTCATTTATTCTAGCACTTAGCGCCCCCATTTTTGATTGCACCTCATTAATATCCTTTTTGATTTCTACTTGGTTGGATTTTAGCTCTTTTACTTCTCCAGAAAGGGTTTCTCTAATAACTTCCATATTTTTTTCAAGCCCAGCTAGTATCTTTAAAGTGATGATTCTGAACTCTAGATCTGACATCGTACTAATGTCCGTATTGAGTAGGTCCCTGGCAGTCGGTACTACCTCTTGTTCTTTTTGTTGAGGTGATTTTTTCCGTCTTGTCATTTTGTGCAGAGGAGAATAGATTAATGAGAGAACAAAATGCTAGCAGAGTAACCACGTCCCCAGAAAATATACTCTAAACAAATCAGAAAAGACCTGAAGCAGTGGGATAAGAAAGGGAAAGAGAGAAAAAAGAAAAAGAAAAAAAGAAAAAGAAAAAGATAAAGATAAAAACAAAAACAAACAAAACAAAACAATAACAACAACAACAAAAAACCAGAATGTGATCAAATATGATCTATATGGTATATAGATCAGTGCCACACACTAGATTTGGGTTGTATTTTGGTCTTTTAGAAGAAAGTGCCTCCCAAAATTTTAAAGAAAGAAAAACTTATATATGTACAAAAATAAGGGTTGATATGATGAAGGGATGGAATATGACTAAAGATGGAAATTATAAAAAATTTTATAAAAGGAATTGATAAGAAGTTGTTTGAAAAAAGAAAGAAGAGGATTTAAAAAAAGAAAAAAGAAAAAGAAAAAAAAAGGGAGAGGATGTGATCAGGCAGGGGAATAGAAAACACCATATACTAGAGATTTAGGGTATATTTTAATCTGTTAGAAGAAACTATCTCAAAATTTTAAAGAGAGAACAACTTATATATATAAGCCAAAAATATGGGTAACTACTATGAAGGGATAGAATATGACTCTAAAAATGAAAAATAAAAATGTTTCTTTTAAAAAAAGGGATTGATAAGATGTTGGTTGAAAAAGGGAAAAAGAAAAATTCAAAAAGAAATAAAAAGACAAAAAGACAGTTAAAAAAAATTAACTTTAAAAGACTAAAGAATCATGGTAAAAAAGCCGTGAATTCTATGTGCAGTAGTCCCCTAGCGCTGGCGTTCTGCCGTTCTCATTGATCGGTAAACTTGGTCTTGGCTGGCTGTTCTCGCTGATCTTCGGGGGAGGGGCCTGTTGCCGTGGTTTCCAAATGTCTCTGCCGGAGGCGGAATTGTCCCGCCCTTGCCCCCTCCCGGCTAAGTAATCTGCTCGGCTTTGCTCTCCGGGGCTTTTGTTCCCAGCGAGCTTTCCGTACAGCTTTGGAGGCGGAGAGTGAAAATGGCGGCCCCCCAATCTCCGCTCCGGAGGAGCCAAGAACTCGGGGCCGCTCCTCAGTGAGCCCCCCGAGAAAAGCCGTCAGTCACTCCCGTCTCCCCGGTCTCCGGCCACACTCCATGCTCACCCGGCCTGTGACCGCGCGTTTCTATCTCCGGCACCCGGTCCCAGGTGGAGTCTCCAAACCCAGCAGATCCCTGCGGTGCCCTCCCGCGCGGCTCCTCCCAGGGGAGGAAGGTGAGTCTCCCCGGATCTGCCGCTTGTCGGGTCCCTGCTGGAGGAGCAGGGGCCCGACTGGGCCGCGGATCACGGTCTATGGCCACCCCGAGCTGAGAGCCCGCGCCTGGGCTCCGCCTCTGCAGCCGGCTTCCCTGCTCCGGTACCTGGGAGCTCTGCCACACTCAGGCACCCCCGGTCTTTCTGTGACCCCGAGGGTCCTGAGACCACACTGTCCTGGAGGGTTCCACCCCCCGCTTAGCCACCAGAGTGACGTCCCTCAGCGGAGCAGACTTTTAAAAGTCCCGATTTTGTGCTCCACGGCTCTCACTTGCCAGAAGCGGCCGACGGAGGCCCCTCCCCCGCCGTCTATCCTCCCGAATATCGCCGCGGATTCACTTCTCCGCACGTCCTACCTTCCAGAAAGTGGTCGCTTTTCTGATGAGAGAGTTGTTGCTCTTCTTTTCTTCGATCTCCTGTTGAGTTTGTAGGTGTTCAGAATGGCTTGATCCCTATCCAGCTGAATTCCTGAGAGGAGACGAAATCCAGGTCTCCTACTCCTCCGCCATCTTGCTCCGCCCCCCAGTTATTATACATTCTTATAAAGACACTGCAAACAGGCAAATGTCAATGCAACAGAATAACAGTACTCATTGATATTTGGATCATTCTTGTGTAATATAAAATTGCAGGTGATTTCAGGTTCTCAAAGGGCTTTATAAGCCTCAGGTCTTAACACCCCCTTCGCTTTTAATGGCACATTATCTTTTCTATCTCAACTTTGTTTTAAATATTTTATTATGAAATTTCAAATATACCCAGGATTAGAGAGAATAGTACAATGAACTTTGACAGTACAGTCATCCAGCCCCCGTAATTATCGATATTTTGCCCATCGCGTTTAATTGGTCTTCACTCCTGGGCCACATTAATTTTATTTGTAAATACTTCAGTATTAATTTCCAACAGATAAGGGTTTTAAAACAATATAACCACAATAGTATTACCACACCTAACAAAATTATTATTTGAAATATTATTCGGCCATGTTCAAATTTCTTTGATTGTCTCAAACATTTTTTTTTTTAGTAGTCCGGTTTGTTCATCAGGACCCAAACAAGGTCCTTTATAGACTTTGATTGCCCCATATTTCTTAACTGGTAGCAAAGTCTAAAAACATGATTAAATTTAGGTTTAATTTTTTTTTGGGGGGGAAAGACCATTTCATCGGCAATGTTGGGCACTTGCTACTGTATCACATCAAGGAGGAATGTAATGTCTATCTGCTCCACTTTTGGTGATATTAAGATCGATTATGGGTGTTGTCAACCTTTTACTCGGTGGTCTTAGCAACCATTGATGATTATTGTGTAAGTTCATTATTTGACTGGGGTTGTGAAATGACATTTTTCTAGGTCAGTTGTTCTATTTGGTTAACATGAAACACAGTTTATAAAGGAGAAGCAAGATAAATACTTGATTCTATACCTTTATCTAATTCAGAATGATGAGCTCAACAACTTCAAATGTGACCAATGAGGTTTTCGCTTTTCAAAATATCATTAGGAACTTAAAAATGTTACATATGTATGTATTTTATAAGTAAATATATTAAAGATTTTATAAAGTATTTAATTATTATTTTATATACTTCAACCCATTACAATGGGTTATGACAGGTGTTCAACTTGTTTCTTTCTTCACACTTCACTTTGATTATCCTCTCTCCTTGTATCGACTTTTTCCATTTTTTTACTGGATCATTTCTGTAACCATATTCTAATTTTCTAACTCTATCTTATTTTTTTAAGATTTATTTATTTATTTGAGAGAGAGAGAGTTGGGGGGAAGGGCAGAGGGAGAGAATCCTCAAGCCGACTCCCCACTGAGTGTGGAGGGCTCCATCTCACAACCCATGCGATCATGACCTGAGCCAAAACCAAGAGTGGGACCCTTAACTGACTGAGCCACCCAGGCTCCCCTCCAACTCTATCATAAAACTACACCACCAACAAACAATCACTTCATTGGTTCCATACTTGCCTGAAGGTTTCACCATTTCTCCAGTATCCTGGATAACCAAACTTTCATCCATTCGAATATGGCTTCTACCCTGTCCCACCACTCTACTGAAATTTCTTGTTTTAGGATCACTGGTAATCTCCAGGCAGCTATATGTAATGTGCACTTTTCTGTCCTCTTCTTATCCCTCCTTTCAGTATTTGGGAGAGTTGGCCATTCACTTCTTGAAACACTTTTTACTATCATTGCACTATTATTTCCTACCTTTCCAAACTCATTGGCTTCTCCATTCAATTTCCTTTTCTAGCTGGCTCCTATTGTTCCTAGGTGTTGGCATTCCTCTGGTTTAAGTCCTTGATCCCCTTCTCTTCTCCTTTTACTCTTTCTCCCTGGGTGATCTCATTCTTTCCAGGCTTTTAAAAATCATTATGACTTAAGACTCCAAAGTTTATACCTCCAACCTAGACAATTTTTCTGAGCACTGTATCCAACTCTGCTTACCTGATGGCTCAACCTGTATGTTTTACAGACATTTCAAAGTATATATGTCCAGGATAAAACTTCTCATTTCCTCTCTACAAATGAACCCCCCAAAATATCTGGACTCTGCCAAATTTTTTCCATCTCCACAGCTAACTCTGGATGTGGCCCATCCTTCGTGGACTACGTTAACACCTCTTTAATGGTCTCTCTGATTCCACATTTAGTCCTCTATAATCTATTTTCCACATTAAAAACAAGAGTGATCATCTAGAACTCACAAATAAAACCTTCCTTAAAAACCTTCAGTGGCTTTTCATTATACTTGTAATAAATCCAAACTCCTTACAAGGGCTGGATAGCTCTATGGATCTAGGTGATCAGTCTCTGCTGATTTCTCCAACCTTGGTGTGCTACTTTCATACTATACCAAAGTGACTCTTTTTCAGACAGACCCAAGTCTTTCCTCTATCAAGAGTCTCATAAATGCTGCTCCCTCTGCTTTTTTTCTCTCCACTGTTGTCATGTGTGACTTATCTGTTGGAAATCAGCTTAAGTACTGTCTGTCAAGTTGATGCCTTTTCTGGCCAGTCTAACTAAAATAGGTAGCATTTCTATTCCATCCACCTGTGAGGGAAGAGATCTGAATCTCTCTCAAATGCCAACTGCTTATTTGATTTAATCCTTTCTTCTCTGAAAACAGTTTCTTCCCCTATTAGCCATATACATCCCAGTGATCTATTCTTGGAAAACCAATTTAAACATAAAAATACTGACTTTGATCTGATAATCATTTCATGAGATTATACACTTGGGTTCAAATTTGAATTTTTACTGGTTATGTTTCAAACCAGCTCTTTCCTCCTCTATTTCTTACTTAGTAGACAGATGATAAATCAGATGGATGAAATAAAGGGGAGGGATAGCACAGCTGCTGGTAATAGGACAACTTCACAGGACTTCATGCATCTTGGGGCAGAGGAGCCATGAAGGAAAGCAGCAGACATTCCCTGAATGCCTGATCTGTGCTGGGCTCTATACTAGATATTTAACTAGCTGGTCCACCTCAGGAGCACTGCTGGGCCAGAACCAGGGGCTACCAACTCATAATGTTTTAGAGTTGGGAAGGGACTCAGAGGTCATTTAGTTCACCATGTGGTGAACTTACCCACTAGGTGATTCTTCTTACAATGTTACCTAATGCTTTCCCAGTTTCCTCTTGAACTCCCTGCCTCCTGCTGCAGCTCATTCCATGGTTAATAATTCTAATTATCAGAAAGTTGTAGCTTAATGTTATATAAATCTGTCTCCATATAATTTCTACCCACTAGTCCTGCTTCTATCCTCTGCAGCCAAACAGAGTGAGATGACCCTGTCCTCCCCATGAGAGTCTTCCGGGTATTGGAAGATGGCCATCGAGGGGTCCTCAGGGCTCCTTCAGGCCAAATGTTATCAAGATGACTTTGCATTTAGGGTTCCTGTGACTCGATACTGAGTGGCTACATCCAGGATTCCTGCAGACTTCCTCCTCTCATTTTCCCCTGTGGCTCTGGGCTATGTGTGCAGAGCTAAGATCATTCCAGAGCCCCTTCTCTCTAAATAAACACTTCTTTAGGCATAAGGTTGCTCCTATTATTATTGTCCACAGAATAACTACCATCCAAATGCCTGCAAAGTACTTGTGCTGCATGTATATTAACTTTAATCCAACAATACCCATTGGATGGTAGGTATTATTTTGAACCATATGAGCTTATCTTTTTATAGGTCAAAAACAGTTGCATATCAGCAATTTCAAATGGTTCAATTATTATTAGCCTGATTTTATAGATGAGAAAAATAGAGACTTGGACAGGCTACATATCTTGTTCATGGCTACAAAGCCAGCAAGAGCCCACTGGGGTCTACACCCGCGTCTGTCTGGCTCGAAACGTGGCTCATTTGCTGCACAGGCCTCTTTGGTATGCATCACCTTGCAGCTGCAGATGCAAATATTCAAGGTAAAGACAAAGAGGCCACAGTCTTTTGCAACACAGTCTGGCGGAGTGGAAAGGAAAGAGGAATTTGAGGTACATGTATATTTGCTAACTAAGTCTTTATCCCACTACTTACTATTCGTGTGACCTTGAGAGCGTTATTGAACCTCCCTGAAACCCAATTAGCTCATCTCTAAAACGGGGTTATTAATATTTAACTTGCAGTACTCGTGTAAGGATTAAGTGGATTGACATTCTGTCAGACTCTTGCCCACTGCTCTCCCGTTGCCTGGCATGTCATACTGTGGGGCCTGAGTCCATTTGGTCTCATTTTTCTACATCAAGGTTGGCCAACTTTTTCTTAAAAGGCTCTTGTTCTCACTGAAAAACTACAGTCATTTTTACATCTTACTTTGAACAATGTAAAGGCCATTCTTGGCTCGCAGGCCATTCAAAAACAGGTGGGCCAGTGGGCTGGAGTTGGCCAGCCCCTGCACTATTGACTATCACCATGGAGTTTATAGAAACTACTATGTAGTTTCTCTGTTCTTGAGTCTCCAACAGCTTGTCACTCGTGCTCCCTCTCAATGATGAGATTGCTTTTTTTCTCTCACTGAGAAAATAGAGGCAACCAGAGAAGACCTAGCTCTGGCTCCCAGGCCACCCCTTTCATCATTGGGCCCACATTCTCTCCCTTGTCTGTTTACACGAGCTCTCTGGGCTCCTGACACAAGCCAGCCCCTCTGCTTGTGCGCTATATCCCAACGTCACCCACTTACTCAGGAACATTGCTCTAATAATTGTCCCATTGCCTTTAAATCTCTCCCTTGACCTCATTTTCTCCTCTACTTATCACTTACTCCCCATTTCTTGCAGAGTTCCATGAATGCATGAACTATGCTGGCAAACTCCAACCTCCCTCTTCTCATTCTTTCTATAACGGCCTCCAGGTTCCAGTTCTCAGTCCTCATTACACTGATTTATCAGCAGTGTGTGCCAGAGGATTATTCCTTTTGCCCTGAAACCCTGCTTTCACTTGCTTTCTTGGGTACTACTTATTTCTTCGACTACATCTTCTACTTCTTTTCCTCTTTAATCACTCTGCTTCTCTTCAGATTCTTGGCTGTTCCTTCTCTGCTGGCTCTTAATGTTGGTGAGTCTAGGGAATAGTTGTTGGAGCTCTTCTATTTTCAATCCATATTCATTCTTGTAATGGTCTGATACAGCCTCCTGGCTTTATCTATGTGTTATGACTTTCATATATACATCTCCAGGCTGGTCCATTTCCTGAACTCCAGATTTTTATTTTTATTATTATTTTAAAAGATTTTATTATTTATTTATTTATTTATTTTTAATATATATATTTTTATTTATTTGACAGAGAGAGACACAGCAAGAGAGGGAACACAAGCAGGGGGAGCGGGAGAGGGAGAAGCAGGCTTTCCATGGAGCAGGGAGCCCGATGCGGGGCTCCATCCCAGGACCCTGGGATCATGACCCGAGCCGAAGGCAGACGCTTAACAACTGAGCCATCCAGGCGCCCCAGATTTTATTTATTTGTCAGAGAGAGAGAGAGAGAAAGAGAGTGCACAAGCAGGGGGAGCGGCAGGCAGAGGGAGAAGCAGGCTCCCCTCTGAGCAAGGAGCCCTATGTGGGACTCTGATCCCAGGACCCTGGGATCATGACTTGAGCCAAAGGTGGATGCTTAGACAACTGAGCCATCCAGGTGTCCCTGAACTCCAGATTTTTATATCTGATTGGCTACTTGACATCTCTACTTTGAAGTCAAGTAGACATCTCAAACTTAGCCTGTCTGTAACTGAGCTTCTGATATTTGCCCATCAACAAAATTGGCTTCTCTCAGAGTCTTTGTTGTTTATGTAAATTGCAACTCCATTTTTCTAGTCACTCAGGCTAAACACCCTGGCTTCATCCTCTTTAAAAATTTTTTTAAGTCAACTTCTAGAGATATAATTTATGTCCCATAAACTCTATCCATTTACAGTATATGATTCAATGAGCTCTGACTGATGTATATACCCATGAAATACAGCCGCAATCAATATACAGAACATTTCCACCTCCCTTTGCCACTCATGCCTCTCTTCACCTCTGTCCGCTGGAGATCACTGATCTGCTTTTTGTCACTATCAGACTAGTTTACATTTTCTAGAATTGTATATAAATGAAACTAAACAATATATACACTTTTGTGTCTGTGTCTTTCACATAGAATAAATATTTTGAGATTCATTTATGTTGTGTGTGTTGGTAGTTCACTTATTTTTGTTGTGTCTAATATTCCATTATATGGATACACCACAATTTGTTTGTGATTTTACCAAATGATGGGTATTTGGGTTGTGTCCAGTTTTTGGTTATTATGAATAAAGCTGCTTTGTACATTCAGTAGAGGTCTTTGTGTAGACATGTGATTTCAGTTTTCTTTTTTTTTTTTTTTTAAAGATTTTATTTATTTATTTGAGACAGAGAGAATGAGAGAGAGCATGAGAGGGCGGAGGGTCAGAGGGAGAAGCAGACTCCCTGCTGAGCAGGGAGCCCGATGCGGGACTCGATCCCGGGACTCCAGGATCATGACCTGAGCCGAAGGCAGTCACTTAACCAACTGAGCCACCCAGGCGCCCGTGATTTCAGTTTTCTTGAGTAAATCACTTAAGAGTGGAATGTCCAGTTGGTTTGGTAGGTATGCTGGGTAACGTTTAAAGAAACTGTCACAGTTTTCCAAGCTAGTGGTGCCATTTTATATTCCCACTGACAGTGTATTACAGTTCTAGTGACTCGCATCTTTGCCTGGCTACATCTTCAGCTGCTCTCTTTTTCTCACATCTGAAATCCCATCCATCAGCAAATCTTGTTCCCCAAACTGTCAAAATATACCTAAAATCCCATTCCTTTTCATCCTACTACTGCTACCATTTTGGTCCAAGGTACTTTCATCTCTAATTGGATTTTTACAATAGCTTCCTGCTTGAACCCTTGTTCCCCTTCAGTGTTTTTAAACATAGCAGTTGAAATAAGCCTGTTAAAGATAAGCAGTTTTTATGACTTCACTGTTTAAAACCCTCAGTGGCTTCCCTTCTCAGAGGTCATTATAGTGGTCCTCCCTGATCTGGCCATCCCCAATCCCCTTACTTTTCCACCTTCCTACCACTCTTTCCCTCTTTTCCTTCTCTCCATGCTATTCCTTGGACACACCAAGTTTACTCCCTTGGCACAGCTGTTCTCGGTCCCCTTCTTTCTCAGATATATACATGACTTAACCGCACTTCCTTCAGATCTTTATTCTGAGGACCCTTTCTCTTTGAGGCTTTCCTTGATTCTCCCATTTTAAATTGCACCCCTCCCACTCATTCCATTTCTGTACCCTAACTCTGCCATTGCACTCATCCCCATTTAGTAATCGATATATATTTGTTGACCCTCAACTATGTGCCAATGACTGTTCCAGGCACTTGGGATGCCATATGAAGTGAAACAGTCAAAAATCTCTATCACCATGGAGTTTACATGTATTTTACTAATTTATTTTGCTCCTCAATCATCTTCCATCCACTAGAATAAAAGGTCTGTGGTAACAGGGATTTTGTCTGTTTTGTTCAAGGCTATATTACTAGTGGCCAGAAGAATGCTGGCAAATAGTAGGATTTCAACAAATACTGGCTGTTGTCTTTTTATTTTATTTTTCAAAATGAGGAAGTAACCCCTAGTCCAAGCTTCATTTATGTGGAATAGATTCCTGCAGTGTCCTACTTTGGGCCTTGGGGGAATCTGCAGCCTGTGAAAATTGAAGACACAATTGAATTGCTAATTTAAAATTGGAACTAGTTCAATTCTATGATCCTCTAAAAATGGGATTTAAACTGTGAAGTAGTATTAATTTAACTTTTCAGAGTACTTATCAAGAAAACTCCAGGTCTCTGCCAACAGCCTCTTCTAAGACCTTTGGGTTGATGGGCCACTGCCTGAATGTTGAGTGATGAGACTGGCTATTCCACTAATTGCCTCTTCCTTAGGGATATGTCATTTAACACCACCGTCTAGATCACTGTTTCCCAAAGTGTGGTCTCTTTATTACTTGTATTAGCATCAGTCAACTTGAACCACTGAATCAGAATCTCTGGGGGTAGGATTCTGAAACCTTCATTCTTTCCAGACTCTTGAGGTGGTTGGTTATTTGACATTTGCAGTTATTTATCTTACAATCTGAGTTAAGACAACTGGATCTAGGAGGATTGAATCATTGTAATTGAAGGCAGCCTGGCAAAATCCTCAGCAGGTGGATTGAGATGTCCAGGTGAGGGTTAGAGGCTTTGAGTGAAGCCCAGGGTTAGTGTTTTTGGTGATTCTTTGGTTATGGGTTGAATTGTATCACTATAATAAAGTGCCGACATTAAATACCTCAGAATGTGACCTGGTTTGAAAACAGAGTTGTTGTAGATGTAATTAGTTAAGATGAGGTCATACTGGAGTAGTGCAGTTCCTAATCAATATGAATGATGTTCTTATGAAGAGCAAACTCCATGTGAAGACAAAGACACAGGGAGAATATCAAGTGAGGATGGAGGATTGGAATGAGGCATGTACAAGTCAAGGAATGCCAGAGATTGCCAGCAACCCACCAGAAGGTAAGGAAGAATTCCTCTATAGCTTTCAGAAGGAGCATGGTCCTGCCAACACCTTAATTATGGACTTCAAGCCTCCAGAACCAAGAGACAGTAAGTTTCTGATATTTTAAGTCACCCAGTTTATGATCCTTTGTTATGGCAGCATTGAGAAAGTAATAGGGCCCTTCTTTAGTTGTTTATCAAACATCTAAAATGATACTGTTGAGGTGTGAACATACATAAAAAAAGAAGAGCCAAGAGTGGTAAGTTCAGGGACTTCTAGAACTTAGGAAATTTTAAATGCAGGTTTGAAATCCCCCTCGAGTGTAGACAAATAGACCAACAGAAGAGTAGGGAAACCAGAAAAATGTCCACATCTACAAGAGAGCTGATGTATGAGAGAAATGTCATTATTAGATCCGTGGAAAAGACATAAACTAGTTAATATATAGGAGTGAGAAATTTGGCTGTCAATATGCAAAAATAAAATTAGATTCTTACTTCATACCATAATAGTAATAATGACAACATCCTCACTTCCACTGCATTTAGTAGTGCTGCTCTAGGAGGGTTTTACATTTTCTAGTTGCGACTTCACACTTACCTATCAGTAGGTACTATTATTGTTACACCCATTTTACAGATTAAGAAACTGGGGCACACTGAGGTAAAGTGATTGGCTAAAATAGTGGTGAAGTTGGGATGTGATCCCAGACAGTCTGGCTCCTGACTCTATGCTTTTAATTAAGAATGCTATGCTGCTTTACACATCACACTGAAATCAGTTCAAGGTACATTAAAAACTCAACTGTGAGAATCAAAAGTCAAAAAATTTAAAAGAAAACAAAGGAGAATTTCTTTAAGACCTCAGGGCAGGGAATAGATAAAATGGGAGAAATGCAAATTATAAAAAAATATTGATGGCACATTCTACATATGAATATAGAATATGAAAATTTTGTTTATTAAAAGACATCATAATAAGTGAAAAAGAGATATTTGCAGCATGTGTAATTAACAGAGGATTAAAATGCAGTGTATATAAGAAATTTGGCACATCAGTAAGAAAAGAGAAACAACACAATCAAAACATGGGCTAAAAAAACAGAACATGGAACATCACAGACAAAGAAACATAAATGACTAATACTTATGCAAAAAGATGACAATTGTGCACCTGTTATCTTGGCAAAAATTTAAAAATCTGACAACAATAAATAGTGACAAGGATATAAAGCAATAGCAATTCCTATATATGTCAGGGGTGAATGTAGATTGGTGTAGCCGCTTTGGAGACCAATTTTACCCTAGTTAGTAAAGTTAAAGATTCATGTGCCCTATCACTCAGCAATCCACAGGAATATACCCTGGGGAGACTTGCCCAGATAGTCAAGGAGACATAAACATATTCATAGCAAAATTGTTTGAAACAACCTCGGTGCCCATCAACGGAAAGTGGATTAAACATGAGGAGTACTCATATAATGGAATACTATGCAGCACCGAACGTTAATAACCTGGAGCCAAATTTCATGGAAAGACCTCCTAAACATGTTGCCGGAGATAAGCAAGTCACAAAGAATGTATAAGAATTAAAAATATATAAACAGGACTATATAAAGATTTAAAAATAAAAGAGGAATACATAAAGGCAAAAAAATAAAAGAATATATAAAGGTTAAAAACATACAGCGCAATACAAAAATTGTGAAGGGCTACATATAGGCAGAATAAAAGTATAAAGAAATTATTAGAAAAGACAAACCCTAAATTCAGGACAATGATTACCTTTGAGTGTGAAGGGAAGATTATAATTTGGAATGCGTAAATAGAAAGCATCAAATATAATGGATTCTTGGTATTTTATTTCTTAAACTAGGTGGTTGGTGCATAGATACCTGGATTATTCTTTATTTCTTTTTCTATGTCTTAAATATTGCAAAAATACATTTTTTTAAAGATTTTATTTATTTATTTGAGAGAGAGAGTGAGAAAAAGAGCATGCACGAGCTGTGGGGAGGGGCAGAGGGAGAGGGAGAAGACTCCCTGCTGAGCAGGGAGCCCGATGCGGGGCTCGATCCCAGGACCCTGTGATCATGACCTGAGCTGAAGACAGATGCTTAACCAACTGAGCCACCCAGGCGCCCCAAAATACATTTTTTAAGATGAAAAAAGATTGCCCGGCAGCTACTGAGCTGTGAGAAGCAAGCAGGTCGTCAGAAAGTCAAACGTTGTTGGGGCTACAGATCGGAAAAGGCCGGAAGTGGCCACAATCTTTGCTTCCTCTGGCTTTCTTTCACTCCTCTTGTATTCTTGAATGATTTTGGAAAGAGAGGTGCCATAAGAACTTTCTTCCTCCTCTGTCTGAGATCCCCGGTCTCCATGTTTCTGTCCTAGGATTCACTTCCTCTTGGTTTGGATAGGGTACTATTTGGGTAAGGCAAGTTTCTTTTCAGAGTGAGTACTTCTTTTTTGCCGGGTTGCTGTGGTTTCTAGTCTTTTGTGTTTGACAAGTTATTTTTGATTTAATGTTTTCTAGTGTGCTTTTTATTAACATGCTCTTAGTGAGCAAATTCTCTCACAAATAAAGTGTGACTGACATGCAGCTAATATTCCCCCTCTACACAACCGAAGGGTCTTCTAAACAAGCAATAAATAAGAATCCAGAGCTTGGTGTCTGGTGTCTGGTGTCTCTAGAGTGGCTTATAACACATCTCTGGGAATCTGTTGGGTCTCAACCAAAAAAAACAGCTGAAAAGAGGAGGTTTTTTTCATTCGAGCTGATAAACAATCTTGCTATTGCTAGTGATCTTCCGTATACTAATGTCCACAGAAGAGATCATTTTGGTTGTGGGTGTTGAAAGTTAATACTTTGCTGCAGTGAGTTTTGCCCAAGTATTGTAGGATAGTGGATAGAATAAATCTGAGTGCAGAATATTACTTTTTGTGTTATTTCAATAATGCTGCCCTTTTACAGGCATCTTGCATATCAGCCTCATTATTAAGTTTAATTATTAATATTATTATTATTAAGAAGGACCAGGGAAGGAATGAGTGCAGAGCAGCTGACCACTCCTTGGTTTACGCAAATTTAGAAAGATCCAACCTAGAAAATTCTTTCAAAACCTGAAGGCATGTTTTCTCACTCCTGAAAATCTGTATTTATTTTATAATTATTGTTTTGGTCACAGTAACAGGGAAATGTCTCCCCAGGATGTTAGTGTCTTTCATTGTTGTGGAGATGTTCTGTTTGTTTTGTCAGTTGTTGGTTGTTTAAATTTGGTTTCATGACTGAAATGGAATTTGGGTGAAGAATTGAAAGATTTTAATAACGTTGTTAAAATGCATAGCTTTCTAAAGTGGTAATAGGAGGCAGGTATTGCCTGGATGTGGTAGGATTTGGGTCAAAGGACAGGTGCAGTATGAGTACCATTCTTGTTACCCCCAGGACTTTTCTCTATAAAAGCGGTATTCAGAATGGGGCATCAGTGGGGGGACTTACCCCTGGAGTTCTGTTTATTGTGCATACCAAATGCATCAGACACCATCTAAAGGCTTTATCTGGTCATTAAAATTCTGTGATGCTGTAATGACAAATTTTATCATCTGATTATCATTCTTCTAACAACATCCAAACATTTTACCAGACATATGACTGAATTTCTTCAGTAAAGAATTTGCACCTCGCAGTCATCCGAAAGAGAAGAATTCTCATATAGTATCAATTACTCCTTAAAAGCGTATTTATTTTCCTGGATCACCTACAGTTGCCTACTTAGCAAAGAAAGGGTGAAGAAGTCCTTGCCAAATGCAGGCTGTAGAAATAGAGTGTCAGTCTTGTTCACGCTCTATATTAGTATGTGAAACAAGGCCTGCCACATAATGCTGTTTAACCACTGAAAGAATGAAGGAATTAGTGAACAACCAGACAACAGATTGAACATGAACATTAACTATTACATTCCTCATGTTTTTTCTCCTAAAACTTTAGAAGACCATTTTGTTATAACTGGGACTACTTAGGAAATAGGGGGAGTAGTAGAAATTCCTAGCAAATAAAAAAGTAAGAAGCAGCTGGAAAGCACAGGCAGGTCAGAGGCCCCTAATCATCTGTTTTATAGACACAAGATTCGAGATTCCCTGTGAGTTTTGATTAAGGATGCACAGTTACACGATTAAATATCGGTGAGTCAAATTAGAAAAGGTTTAACTCCAATCTCAGAATTCATCAAAGCCCCCTTTCCCCCTGCCCCTCCTCTCCGGATTAAGCTGTCTTTACAACATGGGATTAGAGTGAACCATCTAAGACTTCATGTCCCCGGGGCTGTCTGTTACCTTAACTATGCAGCTGTCTTCATCCAGATCACAAACAATTCTCTCATTGAGAATCAAAGCCCATTTCCTCCTGAAGTTTCTGTTTATACCCATGATTGGATCCATCCCAGTGCCTCTCCAGTTATTTATTTCGGCGACCTGCAGGGTCCTATATCAGGTACAACATAACACTCGTCTTATGCATTGTCACGAAACATATAAAACTTAGTACACTTGTCTATTTTAGAAAACACCTCCTTAATCATCCCAGTAATTATGCAAATGCTCCCACGAGGCTGGCTATAAACATGTCCTTCCCTTGGAGAGAAGCTTTCTGACTCTCTGTCCTCGGAAGCCACACCGAAGGAGCGTGGGCAGAACGTGCAATTAATAACTCCACTGAGGAGAGGTTAATATGGTCATGAGGCATCTGAAAAATAAAACTGTCACTGCTTTTATTAAAGGCTTTAATTCAGGCACAAGCTTGCATGGTAACGATAAAATGATTTTAAAGGAATAAATAAAAGGACCAGAAAGAAAAATGTTGATCTGAATTCTAGACTGTATTCTAGATTCGCAAATGTATTTTCTTGATAGATGAAGAAGGAGATCTATTGCCCTTTAAATGTGTTATTTGTTGCAAGAAAATGTAAAAGTCCAAGGAAACCCTATTCAGACTTGGCTACTTGAGGCTCAATACCTGCCCCATGGTTTTCTAAGCACAATGAACTCCTGGGAGGCCATATTTTATGTGGCTCCATCTCTTCAAGGGTGTTATGATCAAGTTTCATTATTTAGATTTTCCTTGAAATTCAGGGTCATTTAAAAAAGTTTACTTCTTCTTTTTTTTTCTTTTTGTTTCACTTTGGAGAAGACTAAGGAAAATGTTAAGAGATAGACTTTAGGTTCCTCCATAAGGTGCAAATATATAAAATAGAACTCATGATCCGGCCCCGATGTACAATCTTGCAAAATGGGAAATGGCAGATATGAAGATAATGGGGCACCATTTACTGGTCACATGGACTCTGTAAGGAAGCTGGGACAAGGAAGAGCCCTAGACTCCTGACACGTGGCAGCCAGCTCCGGCTGTGGATAGCTGAGTGAGGGGGTGGATGTTTTGGGTTCCCTGATCTATGTCATTGAGAACAATCTTCATTTCAGAATGTCTCCAGGGCGCGAGGGGAGGATCCCCAGGAAACCGATGAGGTAGCCCTTCCAACCTTTACAACTGGAATGTAGTTTTCTCTGGGAAGCAGAAATCATCAGACATCTGGAGATAAGGGTTGGTGGGGAGGGCCTTTAGGGTCAAATTCAAAACCCTGGGCTTTATCCTTTAGACCAAAGAGTCAATGAAAAATTTTGGGCAGAGGAATAATGGGGTAGAAGTAGTGTCCAAGGAAAATGAAGTTGGGTACAAAATAACTTGAAGGATTTCTGGGAAAGAGGCCAGTTCATAATATTTTTTTCAATAATCTGTGCCTGAGAACATGAAATACCATTGGTTGGCTGACAGAGCTGAACTCAATGGGGATAGAAATAAGACACGATTTTATTTTTCCTTCATCTATTGTGTTTAAATATTCTCTGTCCAGTTCCCTTTGTTTATCCCTGGATGAAATCTGGGGAAGATCTCATAGCTTTCTTGTCCTTTTTCCTTATTAAACAAGCCCTATTTTACTACCAGGTATTAAACATTCTCATCCAATCTAAAGGAAAACTTCAGTCTCATATTCAGTTCTGAGCTCTTCTCCTTCCCACAGCTCAGGTCTGATCCATCATCTGGGAAAGAGCTATGGTCTTTTCTTTTGCTATTTCTTCCTGGTTTTTGCTCTTTCTTCTACCTCCTGCTACTGGCTCCTTCTGGGTTGGGACATAGAAAAAGAAGATGAAAGTGAAAAGGGAAAGATATTTTTACAGAGTTCATGTTATTTGTAGGTTCCTCCTGGCTGTTAGTGATTTGTGTGGTAGGCCTCTAAGTTCTGGCTCCCTTGTGAGTGCTGTGTGGCTTGTTGTGTGCTCTAGGTGAACTCTGGATGGTGTGGCAGGAGATTCACCCTACAGTTGGCCTCTTCCAAACACTCCCTCTATCACCCCTGCCCTGCATTATACTGCATAGACTCTTTCCTCGCATTAATAAGGCTCAAGCCTGGCTCCCTTCCAATGTTCACTGAACCCATGGGAAAGACATAACTCCTTGCTATTCCAAACTCAGCCTTCCTTTGCTTTTCCTTTCTTTTTCCCCATTGGCACCCTCATCTTCTACAATCTCCAAAGGGAGGCAGACACCAGACTCTATGTTCATGGACACCCCTAAACTTTAGTGCATCCCCATGTCAGGCTCTTCAGAGAATAATCCCACAATGTTCTTCTCCAGGGAACTAAGCATTTCTATAGCTTAGCAAGCCTGCAGATAGAGAGAGAGAAATTGTTATGGGCTGAAATGTGTATCTCAAAATGTGATTGTACTTTAAGATAAATCCTTAATGAGGTAATGAAGACAACATGAGCTAAATGACCGGTGTCCTTATAAGCAGAGGAGATTAGAAGAGACACACACAGAGGGAAGACCATGTGAAGACCATGGAGAAGGCGGCCATCTACAAGCCAAGAAGAGAGGCCACAAAAGAAACCAACCTTGCTGACACCTTGACTGTGAGAACTTCAGAACTGTGAGAAAATACATTTCTGTTGTTTGAACTGTCCTGTCCATGGTACTTGTTATGGCAGCCCTAGCAAACTAATATAGGTCCCTATTTCCATTTTGAACAGGCACCCCCACGTCAAAAAATTGGGAAGTGTCTCAGTTTCTTGGTTATCTCTTTAATTCTGAAGTTGTCTTAAACTTCAGAGCTTCACTTGAAGGTCTGAGACCACAGGAGACATTCTTTTCCAAGCTTCTTTTAGAAGGGCTGGATGAAGATGGTAGAGCAAACGCCGTGATGTGCCAGGCCATATGCCTTCAGCCCACCTGATTTCAGGAGAGCTGCCTCAGGCACCACTGCCAAGGTTCTTCCCCAAGTGTCTGTGTGAGGGGCTCTCAGAGTTGCTGTCTCCAGAGCTGAGAAGACTGCTTCACTTTGGTCAGGTGTGATCCAGGATTTCAGGGGATTCATCATCTTCAGAGGTGATATTCTAAGGTGGGCACTATCTCAGCCTTTCATTGCCTGGTGCGGCAACTCTGAGGAGCATTCTGCACAGTTGTGCAGAGCATCCCCAGTGAGACTGAGCCACAGAAGCCCACAGTGTTATCCAGTTCATGAAGGCCCCATTGACTGACTTTCTCTTCTTTCCTTTTTACTTTTCCCACTGCCTTACTTCTGCTTTTGGGGATCAACTCCTGAATAAATGATGTGCCCCAAGTCTTTGTCTCGGGGTTTTCTTCTTGGGGACCTCAAATTAAGACAAGTGGTGCCTTGACTGAGGTAACTTTTGGCTGTGAGGTTAAAGCAGTATTGACTTCTGAATTTTTCTTTGGTCTATATAGATTGTTGCTTACTGATTTTTTCCCTTTATTTCATAAAAAAAAAAAAGTATGTGTATGGACACAAAGCTAAGAAAGATGCTGCCCCATGCTCAGAGTTTACAAACTGAGAAGCTTATGATCTGAAAAAGCTTATTGTCTCAGATATTCACAGAAGATTTTTTGAGATTTTTCCATAACTCTTGAAATGTTCAGAAGAAGGAGGAATGGCGAGGGCATTCTGGGAAGTGGGATTGCAGGTAGTTTGACATAGTTATCTTCACTTCTGTTCAGACACTGCAAACATGAAAGCCCTTTCAGTTCCACTCCTTATCCTATTTTCACCATATTCTGAATCTGACCAGCTATTCTGATGAGCCATCTGCATGGCAGTTAGGATCTCTGGAGCAATGGCCTAATGGTCACTGCAGTGGACAGAACGTGATGATTTCTTTGCTTTGAACACAAGAATGTTTCAGCTCCATGAGAGCCATCTCAAGGAGTGGACAAAGCTGTTGCCTAATAGGTGGAGGGTGATGTATGGTTAAGAATGAAGAGTTCAAATTCTGACCCTGTCACTCATTAGCTTTGTGGTTGTGGGCTGGTTACTCAATGGCTCTGACCTTTGATTTCTTCTTCTGTAAAGTGGAGCAAAATATTAGTACCTACTGATTGAAAGGTTTGATAGATCAAATGAGGCAATACATTTAAAGCTCTTAGCAGAGGGGAGCCTGGGTGGCTCAGTCAATTAAGTGTCTGCCTTTGGCTCAGGTCATGATCCCAGGGTCTTGGAATTAAGCCCCGAGTTGGGCTCCCTGTTCAGCGGGGAGCCTGCTTCTCCCTCTCCTCCTTTTGCCCCTCCCCCCACTTATGCGCTGGCTCTCTCTCACTCTCTCTTAAATAAATAAATAAATAAATAAATAAATAAATAAATAAATATCTTAAAAAAAAAATAAAGTTCTTAGCAGAGTGTCTGGTACATGAATAAACACCTGAGGCATGTTAGTAAAAATGGAGATGTTGATAATGCACAGAAATTTAGCTTTTCCTGTGTGGTCCCAGAAGGTCCTCAGGATTGGTATTTGGGGTGAGTAGAGGATGAATGGGTGAGGATAGACTATTTCCTCTGTGTGAACCCTAGCAGAGGCTGGGTGGCCCCTACCTCTCTTAGGCAGGATATTAGAAGGGATTCAGGAAAGGAGTAGAAAGAGATGATCTTTAAGATGATCACCAGCCTCATCTGACTTCGCTGTGGAGATGCAGGGAGGCATCAGGTGAGGGTGCAGATGTGAGTCAGGAATTTTGAAAAGTCCACAACATTCATTTGGACTCTGAAAGCAAGCGTGTGGCATGTGGTGAATGGCACCAAGAACGTGGGCATCTCTGCACTGGGGAAAGGCAGGGCCCACTGGAGGAGGAAGTCAGCTCTACAAAGAGGCTGTAACCAGAAATTGACAAGTCCTCTGGTCTGGCCCTGGCCTTGATCATTGTTCAACTGTGAGCATCGTAGGAGCAGGACTCCAGTCTGTGTTCCTTGGTCCTTTATCTCTGCACCACACTGCCTATATCTGTGTGTATGTTTGCTTTATCCTTTCAACTAAGATACTCACATTTATGTCTGTTTCTATTTTTTGACACAACATCAGGCAGGCTTTTCTTCTGAATGTCAGTTGGTTTAAGGGAATTTTTTTTTTTTATTTTTTGGTACTTATGTGTGTATTTTTCTCTTTCGCATTCCTGGTATTCAAGTTAAAAAAAAATGAGATGAAACTAAACATTTATTTGAATTTCTACTCCATGCTACATTCCTTTTGATTGTGAGTTTATCTTGAAATTCCAATTTGGATGGCATTTGTTTCATGACTTGAAATAATTCAGGATTCTTTCAGTTGAAAATGTGAAATCAATGCCTTTTTGATGAATAGAGGCTCTACATCTGAATAATAAATAGGCTGTTCTTTGTTTTCATAAATAGCTGGGGAAAATCATAAACCCCAGTTATCTGCTGTCATTAAACTCATCCTGGGGATGTGTGGAGTCTACTTTAGAAATATTTATGGAAGTAAGTTCATAAATGTAGATTATCCAAAGAGAAAACATTAAGTGTTAAATAGTTTATTTGTTCTATATGAGCACCAGAGAAGCTCACAAGGCAAACATGAAATGGAGCACAGCATCATAGTAATCACCAAATAGAAGACAGTTCAGTAAAGACCTTAACATTTATGTTTATCTCAGGTTAATTTACCAGTTACCACATGACCAATCTTTTCCTAGTGGCTGTAACTGGTGATTTATACTAAGCATAATGAGTAGCACATGTTTTCTGATTATTACCTTGTTGGGGCAGGGAAATACACCCCAATTAAATCAACACCATTGCTTTAATAGTTTTAAAATTAGTGTAACTTGTTTAAATGTTGTAGACATGATATTCAGTTATCTTATTAATTTTGGGTCTGTATTAGCTTAGAAATATATCTTATATAAATAGAACCCTTACGGAATTCTGCTTGATTTTTATTTAGGGGAACTAGTTGATCCTTTTGGAGGAAGACTTCTTTCTGCAATTTCCTTTCAGAAACAAGTTCTAGCTCATTAATTTTAGTAGAGCATATGTAACTTACCTTTTTCAAATGACTGTCCTTCTGGGGGGGAGAACAAGGAAATAGAATTGAGGGGCTGATTATACATGTGAGTTCAGCATAGAAACTGTGTAAAGAGAATATAAAATATAAATTCTGCTACCCAGGGACAATTACTACTACAATAGAGGTGTTTTTCTTTTCAGCCACTTGTTGGGGGTAGGATGTAGCTATGCATGTTTTTTCTCCATATATATTAGGTATCCTGCTTATAATGAGCATTCTCTTATGCTATTAAATATTCTTTAAAATATTTTTATTTTGAAATAAGTATTCACAGAAGTAAAGAGAAGTCCCAATGGTCCTTCACCCAGTTTCTACCAATGGTTACATCTTATATAACTACAGGACAATGTCAAAACCAGAAAATTGACATTGGTACAATGCATATGAGTCATTGTATCACAAGTATCAATATGTGTATCCACCATCAAATCAAGGTACAAAACTATTGCATCACCATAAAGATCTCACTCATGTGACCCCTCTTCTGTCATAAACAGTCACTGTTTCCCGCCACCTCTTACCCATGCTAACCACTAATTTGTTCTCCATCTCTATAATATTGTCATTTTACAATCATCCAGCATGTGACCTTTGAAACTGGCTTTTTTTCCCCACTCAGCAGAATGCCTTTGAAATCCACCCAAGTTATTGTATATATCACTAGCTTAATCTTTTTAATGCTGAGTAGCATTCTGGGGGGTGGGGGGTACCACAGTTTGTTTATCCATTCGCACATTGAAGAATATCTGAGTAGTTTCCGGTTGTTTGTTTCTACAGATAAAGCTACTATGAACAGTCGTGTAAAGGTTTTCTGTGATCCTGTTTTTATTTCTCTGGGATAAATTCTCAGGATTGTGGTTGTTGGTTCATTTGGTAAGTACACGTTTAGCTTTGTTTTTAAAGAAACTACCACGTTATTTTTAAGAAACTGACAACTTTTTTTTTTTTTAAGATTTTATTTATTTATTTGAGAGAGAGAATGAGAGACAGAGAGCACGAGAGGGAAGAGGGTCAGAGGGAGAGGCAGACCCCCCGCTGAGCAGGGAGCCCGATGCAGGACTCGATCCCGGGACTCCAGGATCATGACCTGAGCCGAAGGCAGTCGCTTAACCAACTGAGCCACCCAGGCGCCCCAAGAAACTGACAACTTTAAGAAACTGCCAAGTCATATAGTGTATGAGCGACTGTACCATTTTTCATTTCCACCGTCAAGGTATGAGAGATACAGTTTTTCCACATCTTCATCAGCATTTGGTATTATCCCTATTTTTTTATTTTGGCTGCTCTGATTAGGGTGTAGTGATATCTCATCATGGCCTTACACATATTCTTTTAAAATATGATTTTGAGTGACTGGGGTTTTCTTCCCCCAGCATTTATTGAAGACCTTCATAAGTGATTTTTTTCTATACCACTATAACCAGTAATTGTTATTACCTGTTGAAGGATCTTTTTTTTTTTTTTTTTAAAGATTTTATTTATTTATTTGACAGAGAGAGGCACAGCAAGAGAGGGAACACAAGCAGGGGGAGTGGGAGAGGGAGAAGCAGGCTTCCCGCCGAGCAGGGAGCCCGATGTGGGGCTCGATCCCAGGACCCTGAGATCATGACCTGAGCTGAAGGCAGACACTTAACGACTGAGCCACCCAGGCACCCTGAAGGATCTTTCCTCAACAATTCTATGTTCACTGTACTCACTTACTGAGCAACTAACTGGCCAGGGAAAATAGCCTACAGGTTGTCTCTTTCTTTACCTAAAATAAGTCATTTCTATTTTGCCTTCCTCTTAGCCACTGTCTCACAGGCTTGCAGAAAGAGGGAAGGAGGGATCAGAGTGTGTCCTGATTTAAAACGAATATCCTGATGCTGCTCCTCAGACCCAGCCTCTGAGCTGATTGTGTTGAGTTATGTCTGGTGTGTATCACCTGGAGTCATTTTAAATCCTAGTTATCATATCAACATAAACGTTCCTTACTACACTGCACAATGAATTCTTGATATCATCCATCAGAGTGTGGCTGAGGGGTCACCTTTGCCCTTCCCAAGGCCACAGCTCATTGTCCCTGCTTCCTTCATTACCACCTGGGGAGGGCTTCAGAGGAGGAACACAAGGCCAGGATGCACCAGGAGGTGGTTACACGTGGCTGATTAATGCAGTTACATAAAAAGAGTTTCTTCGAGGGAACTAAGTGCAACTCCATTTGTGGGAAGACAAGATTGAAGAAGAGCTCTCCTTAATGCATCAGGCAAGAGCAGGTTGATAGATATCTTTGCTAAACTCCCTTCCTAGGAAGAAACAAGTCCTGCAGACCTGAAAGCTAATGGCATGACAATTTACAAATGGTCATTAGACAGGAAGAAAATGTGATGCCCATCGCAAACTGTAGAGGTTGCAAAGAGGGCCACATAATTAGAACATAAGTCTGCTGGCTGTGACAGCATGTGGTCCTGGGAAGATAGATTCTCCGGCTTGATGCTGAACTCCCCAGCTGGGCTGAGCAGGTTCACCTCTTGCTGCTGTTACTGCAGATAATCCGCTTGGGATATGAAATCTTTTTTTTTTTTTTTAGATCCTATTTATTTATTTGACAGAGAGAGAGTGTGAGCACAAGCAGGGGGAGCAGGGGAGGGAGAAGCAGGCTTCGCGGCTCGATCCCAGGGCCCTGGGACCATGACCTGAGTGGAAGGCAGACGACAGACGCTCAACTGACTGAGCCACCCAAGAGCCCCAGGATATGAAATCTTAATGTCTGAGTTCACTAAGGCTAGATTTGAGACTTAACACCATAAATCGCCAGGAGACATTCTTTCTAATCGACTACTTAGTAACAGCATTTATTGATGATGAGCTGAATTTTTAGAAATCAATTGCTAATTAGTGACACAGACAAGAAAATGATATAAACAATGCACAATTTGCAGGCAAAACTATGAAAAAAAGGTAAAAACGAAGGATAAAGACACCAGCTAGAAGGCAAATAAGACCATGAAAAGCAATTGAGCTATAGAAAAACTCCCTGGGCCTTAAAGTAGGAGGCCAAGGATCTAGTTCTAACACAAGCATGAACTGTGTGAATCTGAAGAGTTGTCCTTTCCTTCTTCATATTTAATGTTACTTGGACAAATGCAAATGACTTGGAGAGTCTGATGTGGGTTCATTCTCTCTCTCTTTTTTTTTGAAAAGACTATTTTTTAGAGAAGATTTAGGCCCACCACAAAATTGAGCAGAAGGTACAGAGATGTTCCATATACTCCCAGCTCCTACATATGCACAACCTCTTCCACTGGCAAAATCCCAAACCAGAATGATACGTTTTTCACAACTGACGAACCCACACTGATACATCTTTATAGTCCAAAGTCCATAGTTGACATTAGAGTTCACTCTTGGTTTCATACATTCTATGGGTTTTGACAAAAGTATAATGGCATGTATCCACCTTTATAATATCATACAGAGTAGTTTCACTGTCCTAAAAGTCCTCTGTGCTTCACCTCTTCATCCCTCCTTCCCCCTTAACTTCTCATAACCAATGATCCTTTTACTGTCTTCATAGTTTTGCCTCTTCCAGAAAGTCAAATAGTTAAAGCAAATCATATATAACCTTTTCAGATTGGCCTCTTTCACTTAGTCATATGCATTTAATTTTCCTCATATCTTCTCATGGTTTGACAGATCATTTGCTCTTAGCGTTAAATAACATTTCATTGCCCGGATGTACCAGATTCTTTATCCATTCACCTACTGAAGTACATCTTTGTTGCTTCCAGGTTTTGGCAATTGTGAATAAAGCAGCTATAAACATCCATGAGCAGGTTTTTATGTGGACATGAGTTTTCAACTCCTTTGGGTAAATACTAAGGGGTGTAATCATGGCACTAGTGGATTCAGTGATGGTGAGAGCCTACTTTGTAGCAGCTGTCTTTTAGCTGTAACTTCATATGGTGGAAATGAACAAGGGAGATTTCTCAGGACCCAGTATAAGGACACTCTAATATCATTCATAAGGGCTCTGCTCTCATGACCCAAGAACCTCCCCAAACCCCATGTCCAAACACATTCACACAATGGATTGGGTTGCAACATACAAATTTTGGGGACTGCCAACATTCAGACCATAGCAGGTATTAATTTGGGGCACATTCTCCATCATTAATGCTTCAAATATTTCTTCTGTTCCTCACTTTCTTCTCCTTCTGGTTTTCCCATTAAGTGTATGTTATACTTTATGTCATTGTCCCATGGTTCTTGAATATTCTGTTTCATTTTTTTCTGTCTTTATTCAAATCATCTTTTTGTTTTGGAAGTTTCCACTGACATGTCTTCAAACTCAGAGATTCTTTCCTCAACAATGTCCAGTCTTCTAAGAAGTCCATCAAAGGCATTCTTCATTTGTTACTGTTTTTGATCTCTTAATATTTATTTTTTTGATTCTTTCTTAGAGTTTTCATCTTTCTGCTTACATTCCCATTTGTTCTTTATGCTGTCTATTTTATCCATTCGAAGAACCCTTGGCAATATTAATTACAGTTGTTTTAAATTTCTGGTCTGATAATTCCAATATATCTGCCATATCTGTCTGTTTCTGATGCTTGCTCTTTCTCTTCAAGCTGTGTGTTTGGCCTTGGAACTTTTTTCTATAGCCAGACATAATGATCTGGGTGAAGTGAACTGGGGTAAATAGGCCTCTAGTAATGTGTGGTAAGGTGTGGGGGAGAAAGTGTTCTATCATGTGGTGATTCAGTCTCAGCCTTCTTATGAGCTTTTGCTTCTGGACTGTGAATGTCACTGGTGCTTCCAGTCTCCCCCCTGGGGTGGGACAGAATGACTGTAGTTGGGTATTTCCCTCCCCCACATGGAAGGCTAGAGCAGGTGCAGTTGGGTATTTCTCTTTCCTAAGGTTGAGTAGGCTCTCAAAAAATCCCAGTAGTTTAGGCTCTGGGCAGGTCCTGTTAGGAGGAACAGAATGCTCTGGTGTATTTCAAAATGGTTACTTTTCCTCTTTTCCAATGGAAGCAGGAGGTTTTTCTCCTATATACACTATTCTTCTATATTCATTATTTTTCTCCTATATTCTCTGTGAGAACCTCCTGGTAAAACTGATAAAAGTGTCTGTCTTCCCTGAGCCTCTGTGACTGGGTCCTCTTGGAGTTTTTAACTCTCAGACTTGTCCACCCTGAGCCTCCAGCAATTCGCCAATTACAACTTCTCTTCTCCTACCCTGACACAGGTTTCTGCAAAGGCGTCTGTTGTCGGTTTCCACTCCAGTAAGTTGTGATTTTCTGTATTTGTCTATTGTTCTGTCCATTTTGGGGGGCAACAGTTTTCCCTGTGACCTTACTTCTCCCACGGATCCAGAAGAGTTTTGGTTTTTCAGTTGGTTTAGCTTTTTATTTGTTGGGACAGAGTGACAACTTCGAAGCTCCTTACATGCTAGACTGAGACTGGAAGTTGGCTCATTCTTTAAAAAGAAAAAAAAATAATAGTCTTTATTTTAAGAGCAGTTAAGGATTTTTTTTAAAAAATGAGCAGTTAGGGGCACCTGGGTGGCTCAGTGGTTAAGCGCCTGCCTTCAGCTCAGGTCATGATCCCAGGGTCCTGGGATCAAGCCCCACATCGGGCTCCCTGCTCAGTTGGAAGCCTGCTTCTCCCTCTCCCACTCCCCCTGCCTTTGTTCCCTCTCTCACTGTGTCTTTCTGTCAAATAAATAAATAAAATCTTAAAAAAAAAAAATGAGCAGTTAGTACAGAATTCCCATATTCTCCCTCTCTTCTCATCTCAGTTTCCCTTATTGTTAATATTTTGTAATGGTGTGGCAGATTTGTCACAATCAGTGAACCAATATCAATACATTATTATTATTATTATTATTATTATTTTTTTTTTTTTTTTTAAGATTTTATTTGACAGAGAGAGAGAGACAGCGAGAGAGGGAACACAAGCAGGGGGAGTGGGAGAGTGAGAAGTAGGCTTCCCGCAGAGTAGGGAGCCCGATGTGGGGCTCGATCCCAGGACCCTGGGATCATGACCTGAACTGAAGGCAGACGCTTAACGACTGAGCCACCCAGGTGCCCCTCAATACATTATTATTAACTAAAAACCCAAAGTTTACATTAAGGTTCATTATATGTTGTTCATTCTATGGGCTTTAACAGATGTATAATGCCATGTATCTACCATATCGTATCATACAGAATTAGTTTCAATGTCTAAAAAAGATGCCCTGTGTTCTACCTACTCCTCCTTTCCTCCCTCCACCCAGCCCCTGGTATCCACTGAACTTTTTATTGTCTTCATAGTTTTGCCTTTTCCAAATTATTATATGGTTGAAATCATACAGTACGTAGCCTTTTTAGAATGGCTTCTTTTATTTAGCAAATGCATATGGATTTCCCTGACGTTTCTTTGTAGTTTGACAGCTCATTTTTTGTGATGAATTAACTTGATTACTAGTTATTAGATGCATGCCCATGTTTTGCACCTGCTGGGACCAGAGACATAAAGACAAATAAGAAACTGCTTTGCTCATATGAAGTTCACATGGGAACTAGTGGAGAGACAGTGATTGAACAGTGGCCCGGCTACACAGATAGGAGGGAAGGAGAGAAGAGGCAGTGAGGAGAGCCAGGAGTGTTAGGTGATGTCTCAGAAAAGTAGAATATGAGGCTCTAGCAGCGTGGTGGAGGAGAAATGTTTGAACATTAGCTGGACAAGCTTTCCATTTTGCAAACCAGGAAGGGGAGAGAATGTGTTAAAAAAAATCCCATCAGAGGACAAATTAATACATTAGAGGAGAGTGAGAAAGTGAGACAAGAAAATGAGGAAAAAATGTATTTGTAGTTGTAGTGGTTCTGAATGAATACCCGGTATGAGCATTTTATATTATTTCTTCTCATAACATAGAAGAATCTTTTCCTGGTGCCTGAAAACAAAATGAATTCCTTTCCCCTGAATAACCTGATTTTAGATATGGGTCTTTTGCTACTGAAAATTGTAGCATTTTGTAACTGGAAGGAACCTTAATGGAAATTTAGCCTAAGTCATTCATTTTACAGATGAGGAGAGTAATGGCTAAAAATTAAGTGATTTTCTGTTACCTAGGGAAGAGAAGTGTGGGACTGGAAGGTAGGACCTCCAATTCTGATTCTAATGGTCCCATCCTTCAATTCTTCCTAAAGTTACATAAAAAATGAGCAACAGAATTGCCCGACAGCAGGTTCTAGAACACTGATACAAAGAAGAGAGAAGTGGAGGTGAGACTGTTTCTTACCCCAGTGAGAGGTGAGTCCGGACAGTGTGAATATCCCAGATGTGGCGGAAAGAAGGAATTATGCCAAAAGGGAAGATGAGGGCCGTAGAGGTGGGAGAGAAGAAAGGGATGGAAACAAGACAAGAGAAGAGCTGTGGGGCGGAAAGGAAAGATCCAAAGAACACCCACGGTATTTTGATATTTGATCCACCACTTTAAAGAGAATGTTGCCAAGTCGATGGGGTCAAAAATGAGTGCTGGACAACTTGAAATTCCAGTCAATCTGAGGGTGGCTAGAAATAACATCAATTCCAGGAGGGAAATCACAGTCCTGTTGTCATCTGAGGAAATCTCAAGTATGAGGTCATGATTCTGAGGTCACCACACTTAGAAAATTTTCCCAATTTGACCCCTTTTCTCCAATTTTCCATGTTGCTCTACGGTATTTGGATGTTAGAGCAACTGTCCTGCTACTGGAAGAGTTGCTGGAAAGCTTATCTGCTTTTGCTGTGTATATTTATCCCCTGGGGGAGGGCTCTCCCAGGCAGCTTTGGGGGGCCCCAGACAAGGGTCTGGAAGGGGTTAAAGTCTGTCCTTTTGTCCTCTTACTTCTCCTCTTCCTCTTCTCTCCTGCCTCCATTCCTCTTCCCCTCTCTCTCCTCTCCCTTCTCTCTTCCTCTGACTCTTCACTGTGGAATACGGTTGTCTGCATCCCTCCCAGATTGTCTCCTATGATGAAAACTTCTGTTGACTGATGTTTGCATCTTTTCTCCCTCCCCTCCAGACAGAGAGGGTTTCCTCTACTCTGGGGACAAGGAATGGGGGTGGGGGGCATGGGTGACAGTAACAGGGAAAAGGAAATTTTCTAAAATTAAAAGCTAAAATGTGACCCTCTGGGTGAGTTGCAATTTCACATATATGATGTGGGGTCCCTGGAGTCTAGCAGCCTGAGTGAAGAGGGGTGTGACAGGGTGGGCATAGAGAGAATATGAGAGTACTTTCTGATATAGCCCACCATTGCTCTTAATTTCAGGATAAAAGGGTAAATGTATTCAGAGCTAAACTTTACACTGTTTTTCAAATACTTGATCTGTTTCAATTCTGTCCAGAGAGCAGAAGCTTATATAACTCTTTTGTTTATTGAGTTTAATGATGTGTTCAAGGCTTTCAGTGTGACATGCTCAAATAATCTCCTCTTCCTTACCTTTAACGCTATAGTCTAAATGCATTTACCTCTGTAGGAAACTCTGGAGCAGAGACTGGGCTGGAATGCTATGACAAGAGACTAGAGGCAGAGGCAGAGTGGAAGGGAGAGGAGCAGATGTGAACTCAGGGTTGGTGCTATGAGAGCCTGAGAAGTGGCAGCTAATTCCAACTTCATGGGTCCTGGAGGGCTTCCTAGAGATGACATTTGAAATGGGCTATGGAGGATGACTAGCAGTAGCATAACCTGCTGTCATGCCGATGGAGGATACATATACCTGTGGTTCACACAGTGTATGAGAGTTAAGGCAACCTACGGATGGCTCCTAGTAGGTCTGCTTGTGGTGGCTGGTCAGCTCAGAAGCCTTATCCTTTCTGTCCAATGAAGGTTTTGAGCCATGGATGAAAGTTTTCCATGGTGGTATTCCTGCTCTGTGACCCGATCTGGCTACTGTGACCCCATCTGCCTCTCCATTCCTGAATACCTGGAATTTTATAGCTTGAACTAAGACATAAGAACTGCAGGAAGATGGGAAGCGAGTTGCTAATGGCTGTGCTCTAGAAGGAAGTTTCACAAACACTGGGGTGAAAGCTGTTGGAGCCCTAGTCCCCTGCATCCCAGGAATTGGCTGTTCAACTCCTAGAGTTACTGGTCATTGCCACTACTTTTCTAATAAATTCTTTTTTTTTGGTTGTTTTACAAGTGATTTCTAGTTGGTTTCTTTTAATCTTAGCTAATTAACTCCCCACAAATCTGCCTTTCAGAAATACTCCATGTGCTAGCAGTCTAGTGCTCCTTTCTTTTTAGAGTGGTTCTTCAACTTTAGATCACATCAGACCTCCCTGGTGGGTTTAGTAAAACACAGATTGCCTGGACCCTCCTCCCTGGCAGAGGCTCTGATTCAGCAGGTCTAGGGTGGGACATGAAGATTTGTATTTCTATTTCTAACAAGTTCCCAAATGATGCTTATTGCTGCTGATCAGAGAACCACACTTTTGGGAAACTGATTTATGATGTAGTAACTTTGGAAGAGTTCTGTAAAAATAAAAATAAATCATGAGATGCAATACACTTAAGTGTTTATGCTTGTATGGTATAAAGAACCAAATATCTGACACCTTAGCATAAACGGGGTAATAATCATTTCGAATTGGAAGAGAGCTAGCTGGTTGTGATCATATGCCCTGGTTATCCTGGATATAGCAATTTCAGGTAATGTTGGTTGTTATATGCATAACTAAACAGAATTTAATAGTTATTTCCTTTAAACACTTGCATAGAACAATAAAAAAGTCTGTTGTTATACCATGGGTCCCATTTTGTTGTTGTTGTTTAAGGAACACCCATCACTATGGCATACAAATAAAATTTGAGTAAAGGTGGAGGGAAAGGAATGTCCAGAGCAGGGGGCCACCAGAAAAACATTCCCAGGTGAGTATGGTTATGGCAGAGTGTGAGGGTGTATCTGTCAGCATTCAGCCAGAGAGCTGGGACTAGTAGAAAGGGAAGGTCATGGGCAAGATGGGTCTCCATAGCAGAGGCCAAAATTGTGGTCCACAGGTGGAATTTCTTTTTCTCTCAGAGAAACCTGCTATTTCAGACCCTCCTACTGATTAAGCCAGACCCACCAGATTATCCAGGATAATCTCCCTTAATTAAAGTCAACTGAGTAGGGACTTAAACTGACTCTACAAAATCTTTCCACAGCAGCACCTAGATTAGTGTAGGATTGAATAACTGGGAACTTTAGCTTAGCCAAGCTGACATATTGAAAAAGCCATTTCAGAGGATATGGGCTGACTTGAGAGAGAGAGAGAGAGTGCCAGGAAGGGATAAATGATGATTTTGAGGGCCAAGAATACAAATCATCCCCTCTTCTCAATTTTGGGGATGCTCTGTATTCAGGAATTGTCTCCTAATAGACTTGGAGAGGGGAAAAAAACCCCTTAATAATGGTTTCTGCAAATGTGTGAAAGCTGAATGTGAAGGGAAAAAAAAAGTCATTTTCAAGAAGTAGGAGCTGGCTTACCTTTAAAAAGAAAATCAGCCGCCTCTAGCAAAGTGGAAATGCAGTATTGTCCTGGATGGCAATTTGCACTGGATGGCAGAATTTATCACCAACCTGGCAGGGGAGATCCTGAAAACAAAAGCTTTTATCTTTCAGCGAGTCAGTAATGCAGCCTTGGATGGCATGTGGGGAGTGTGAACCTGAAAGGAAAGCTGCCTGCCCTTTGTGAACCTGGAAAGGAAAGCGTCTGAGCATTTGGTTCCTGAGCATTTGATGAGAAGTTGGACTGGTGGACCACAGTTTATTTACTCCATCCTAAAAATGGCTATGGTCCTCTCTCCTGCAGCCAAGGGAGGTTCTCTGGGCTATTAATTAAAGATCTACCCTAATTTAAAAATCCATGATTGTCAGGGAATCAATCACTTAGCAATGTCAGGTAAACTCTTAGGAACTCAGAGCACAGTTTAATTTGCATCTTAGAGAGTCAGAGGTCAATGTGGCACTGACGGCGGTCATGGTGGATAATGGTATGTTCAGTGGGACCCCATTGGGACCTGAGGGGTTAGCAGGTACATGCTATTATTAGAGGACAGCAGAAAACAAACAGCTTTCATGAAGTGCACCTTTCAGAGGAGAGCCACCTGGGAAAGGTGGAGTTCACATGAAAACCCTGAATTGTAGCACACAGGTAGGAAAATACTCAGCAGGGTTAGAGGGATGGAAAAATAGCACTGCTTTGTCTCTTCATTATCTTCTTGGCCCCTTACATTTTAGCCTCCTAGTGCCATTTCTGTGCCTGCTGGGTACCCAAACGTCTTTGTCAAGTCTTTCCTCCCAGGTTTTTGGTTTGCCATTGACCCTTTCCCTTCCAGCCCCCTCCTCTTAAGACACACCTCTCCTATGAATAATACTCTCAGAACTCTATTTTCAATTTTCTAACTTCTGGGAGATGGTCCGATGACAATGTTACTGCTGACTGTGGAGTTCACTCACAGAATAGGATACCAAGGTCCTCCTGGTTTGAAATAGAAATGTAACTGTTTTTTCCTCCTCTTCTTTCCTGCAGTGGAAGGACGGAATACAAATACTTTCCTCCAATTCTTGGGAAAAAAAAGTTTTTTTTTTCCCCCCTCCTGCTTCTGAGAAGAACAAGAGAGGGGGAAAGCGTCTGAGCAGAGAGCATGTGTACCTGGGAAAGTGTACTTCTCATCCCTACCCAAGTTCAGAACCAGCAAAGATTGAAGAAAATGGAGTAGTGAAGCCAGATATCATCTTTATTATTAATACAGCTGACCTTTGAGGATGTGACACATCTGTAGGCAAGTGGAATCCTGATCCTGAACCCAAGAAACAGACAGGCTTACCCTAGGAAATCCCAGGCTATGTTGGACCAGGGCAGGCTCCCCAAAGGGAGGCTGCCTCTCTAACAACCCCAGCAGGGAAGAGCAGAGGAGGTGTCTTCTCCAACTGGACAGCTCTCTCCAAGGGGAGATGAGGGGACTGGGAAGCACATGTCAGTTCCTTAGTTTATATCCTTTAGGTATGTTTCTCATCCCCTGGGGACATGGTAGGCGAGAGGAAGGAAGATGGCTGGGAGTGTTAACAGCTAGATTCCCTTCCTATGAGGGAGGAATTATTCTACCCATGAGAAAAATGAACTTGGGGAGGTGCCCCTGGACTGGAAAAAGGAAGGATCTCTGGTGGGTGGGGGCAGAGGAGCTCTGTGTCCAGCTTCTGGTAGTACTCTTGGAAGATGATAAGAACTGAGAAAGAGGGCGCCTGGGTGGCTCAGTTGGTTAAGCGACTGCCTTCGGCTCAGGTCATGATCCTGGAGTCCCGGGATTGAGTCCCGCATCGGGCTCCCTGCTCCGTGGGGAGTCTGCTTCTTCCTCTGACCCTCTTCCCTCTCATGCTCTCTCTCTATCTCATTCTCTCTCTCAAATAAATAAATAAAATCTTAAAAAAAAAAAAAAAAGAACTGAGAAAGAAATGACTGTGTTTGTTTAGGGAGGCGGGACCCCAGGCACTGGATTTATAGTCTTGCCAAGGATTAACACACACCAAAGCATGGTCCAGAGGTGGTAGAATGACTAAGGTTCATTTTACCATCAGGTTATCAGAACAGGGGCTCAGAATTGAAATGGTTTATAGAAAACTGAGGAATAGGATTTCACATTTCCTGAACTCTAAGATGTCATTGACTGTCAGATGCTGAATTATTTTGTGATCTACCAAGAAATTTGCTATTAAATTGTGACAGCGTGCTATCATAACCCCCTAGGATTTTTATTTTATGTTTGTGAAAATGTTTTTTTCTAGATTTCTCTAGGCATAAAATTCTGTCATCTACTACTCTTGTGCATAAATAAAAATAAAAAATATGAGCAAAATAAATTTTAACATATTCGTAATACTTTTTCCATTTTAGAGTTTTGCTCTTCTGAATCTCTTTTTGATTCAGAGTTGTCAAGGATTGCATTTTGTTTCCAGTGTTTTCCTGTGGGCTGCAAGAACACTGATCACGTAGTGTTTATTAAAACCCTGTTGCAACATTGTCCCTGAGATTTTCTTCCAAGCCACTTGCCACTTCTCTTGGTCAGGAAGTGGCAGCTCCACCGTGATTTCTGTTGATGACAGTGACGGTAAGAATCTTTGATCGAAAGAAACGTCCCAGTTTCAGAGATGCTAAGATGTAAATTTAAAAATGTGTACCCTAGAATACATGAATAGTTTTTTTTTACATCTGAGTTTCATTCCCATTGCATTGTGGGCTTCTAGGCTACAGGGCATATGATTGGTGCTTTTAACAGCTGGGGACCTTTCTGTTATATATTTAATCACATAAACATGCAACCATCTGATATCTGTGCCTCAATAGTCTCACTGTGTTGGTCCTTATGAGGCATTAAACTAATTCAGGAATAGAAAAATTGGATACATTTATAACAAAATGCAGTGCCTCTCAGTTTTATTACCTTTTGAATCAACCAAACGCTAACTGTTAAATTGATGCACAGGTCATTGGAATTCTACTGAACTGTATGATCTTGGCTGAGTTTTGGATTACTTTCTTATAAAGGGGACAGGTTAAATTAGAGCATCTTTCAACACAGCCATTCTATGATAACTATCTAGCACATCGTGGTTCAAGATATAACAGCTATGGCAAATAAAATCTAAGTTGCATGTCTTGTCTTTGCTGGGGAAATGCAAAACCAAAATGATTCTGACAGAATGATTGGCAGTGAACTGATTCCTGAATGATCAGTTGTACCAAGATTTATTTATGCACAAGCAAAGGACTGTTTGGTCATTCTGGACAATTATGGCCACTGTCTTCAAGGGATGTCATCACAGACAGAACTGCAGATCTTTTCTAAGAAGTGTAAACCATTGTAGTGGGGCTTATCATTCCACATCGAATCATGACTAACAACAAGATAAAGTTCAGAGGCTCAAAAATCACCGTAAGAGCAGAGAAAGGAATCTGCACTGAATCCAGAAGTTAATGAAATGCCTGATGCAAGAACATGTGTTTTCTAAGAAACACCACTCCTGTGAATGATGCTGAGCTGACCCTCAGAGAAATAATGAGTCTGCGGCTTTCCTGCTGTAATCCCCCAGAGGACTAGCGGGCCCATTCCTTAGATGTCTGTGTCTTTCTTTTCCAGCTGTGGTGGTTTATGGTCCTCTGCCCAGCCTCCTCCCCAGGATCTTCCTCACTGCGTATTTTTCCTGTCTTGCTGTGTTTGAGGCAAGCCTAAGACTTTGTTTATTGTTATTTGTTTATATTGCTAAGGATCGTGGGAAAACATATAAGGATTGCCAAAAGTAACAAATCTCAGAGAAAAAACATCTCAAAATATATGAAGGCGATTGTCTCTAGAATTTGCTAAAATGTGAACAGGAACATAACTTTTGGAGGACTGCTTTCCAGACTCCTTCCATGATACTCCCTACTACTTATGTTAGCCTTTGCTACTAGTCCTGTGGGCATTGGGTTCCAGGCCCAAATGCTCAGGGATCGCCTTAAGTTCCAGGAGGTCTGACAGTGTTCCTCCCTGGATTGTGCTGCTCCTGCCTTCCTGCATTTCTTCGTGATAATCCTTCACTAACCTTTAGGCTTCCCTTACCCCCTACCCTCAACTTACCTTTAGTCCAAGTGGCATGTTCAAAGGTGAGGTGGTCTTTAGAATATTACCATCCTTGGGTTTATTTTCAGGTTATTATGTCCTCTAATAGCCTTAATTCTTGAGGATGCCAAGTTCTTTCTTGCTGGTTGGTCTTTGGTTCCACTCTTTGGTTCAGGTCAAAACTTCCCTACAGTCCCTCTGAATGCCAAATGAGAGGTTCTTTCCAGTGCAGGGCTCGTGAATGTTTAACCACCGGTTCTGAGAAGCAGGAGAAAAACCTGACTTGTAGAGTTTGCCAATTTCCATGGTGTAAATACTCCCATTATGGCTGATTTCAAACTACCAGTGTGATACCCGGAACTCTGAACTGGGAAGAGATGCATGTAACTGGCTCTCTCACTAGCTGGCTTCAGCGCTCCACGGACTGGTTCTCTTTCTAACTAATTTCCTGAATATGGTGGTTGTCATGGCACAGGGAAAAAGCAATTTTATTCTTACTCACTGCATTAAAAAAAAAAACTTGTCATCCCCCCCCACCCCCAGCCTTGGAAGAAGTCCCAGGCAGATCCCATAGCTTCTCTGGTGAATTTTTTAGTATTAAAATATTCACTTAATGTATTGTTCACATAAAAGAGGCTGCCCATTTTCTACCCAGGTCCAAGTGACCTCGGTGGGGGGGTGGGGGTGGTGCTTTCAGAGCTAACATGTTAGGAAAATCAGAAATATTTTTCGAATCCATTGTGACTTTATTGATGTGGGTCAACAGTCAATAATCTGGTTGGATTGTAATGGATGTTGATAAATAACCATTGACTATGTTGAATTGATTCAGTATTGTAAATTTGTCTTTTTAAAATTTAATTTGATTTTTTGTTTTTAATTGAAGTATAGTTAACATACAATATTATATTAGTTTCAGGTGTACACAGTGATTCATCAATCTACACATTACAGAATGCTTTACCATGATAACTGTAGTTACCCTCTGTTGCTTTAGTGAATTTGTCTTTTTTATGGTGCTTTTTAATCTGACCTCACAAAGAATTTATGGACTCTAGAACTAGATTTCCTGGTTTTGAATCTTAGCATTGCCACTTAGCAGAGTGACTTGGAGCATGATCCTTGACCTTTCCGTGCATCTGTTTTCTCATTTGTAAAGCAAGGAAATTAAGAGTACACCTATTACATAGTGTTGTCTTGAAGATTAAAGGGTTATTATATGCAAGTATTTACAACAGTGATGACAAATAGTAGGTGCTCTGTATGTTTTAGCTGTTATTATTATCACTATCCAAAAATGATGGTCCATGAAAACATGTGTTCCAACTTTTGAGATGTAGTAAAGTATAGAAATCTGGATAAAAAAAACAACAAACAAAACTATATATCTTTAGTCTAATACAATTGCACACTTAAGTTAAAACTTCTTTCCTGTTCCAGGTTGGACTTGTGCAGTCTGCAAGCCTGTTGCAGAGAAGAGCACATGGTTGGTTTCATTCCTGTTTCCATACTTGCTCTTTTACCCCTCCCTGTGCACACCAGGCTGCTTCTGGTTTCCGCAGGTTAATGACTGTGGTGGTGGAGGGTGTTGGCAAATGCGAGAGCAAGTCTTATTTTGCTGGTACAGTTGGTGGGGTTGGGATAGCAGATGTCACAGCTGACTCTTTGTCTTGTGGGACACTTTATGGCTTCCTTGGAGATTCCCCTGGAGCACTGCCAATTCCAGGCTTCTGGAAAGGAGATACCTCTTCTGGCTGGCTGTTTCATGTTCTACCTCAAAACCTAGATTCTGGTTGCTCATATCTTGCTTCCTTACTCACTTTTGTCTTATTTAACTCGAGACATACAGACTACTACCAATAAGACCCTGCCTGTTGGTTCTGCCTCCCAAGCTGGCATTACGGCCAATCTCTCACCTTCAGGTTTTCTATGAGTTGAAGGGACACATGTCCTCTGAGTGGTTCTTGGAAGCTCTCTTTTTCTCTCCATTTGGCTTATGGAGGTTCTGGTCATTCCCCTCTGTGTGGGGAAAGTAAGTGCCACAGCCCAGAACAGGTGGGGTGGAGCATTCCTCTGTCTCTGGTCTCTTCAGTGTCCTCATGAGATTCATCGTTCCAATAGTTCCTCCTTCTGAATGAATAATTCCACTCTTGGGAATCTACCCTAAGGAACTAAGCTTAAACAAAGAAAAAGCTTTCTGTTTAGAGATGTCCTTTTGATCTCTCTATTGCTTTCTCTTATATACTATAGCAGGAGGTGACTGGCAAAAGCTATTAGAATGGGTTTTAGCCACTCCTTTTCAGATGTCACTTTAAAAGTATGAGGATACTTGGCAGGGAATATTTCCCATTTGGGGTATTAGGTGAAAATGTAAGACAGGAGGGTTGCATTTTAATACTGTGCTACATCAGCTTCCCTGGATGCTACCAATGTTCTCTTGATTAAGTCTGTATCCCCCATGCTCTTCTATCTGGCTAGACTAATTCCCTTCTGTGACTTTTTGTGTCTTGACAATTATTTTCTAGTGACAGCCTCTGTAGCACTTCAAACATTTACCAAATATACCTGTTTTCTGGTTTATCTAAAAATGTGTCCTTTTACAAAAATTATTTTGACCCATACCCTGAGCTGTCAGAGTATTTTCTTCTTCTTATAAATTAGACCTTCATATAAATTAGATATCAAGAAGACTAGGGGCGCCTGGGTGGCTCAGGTGGTTAAGCGACTGCCTTCGACTCAGGTCATGATCCTGGAGTCCCGGGATCGAGTCCCGCATCGGGCTCCCTGCTCAGCGGGGAGTCTGCTTCTCCCTCTGACCCTCCCCCCTCTCATGTGCTCTCTCTCTCTCATTCTCTCTCTCAAATAAATAAATAAAATCTTAAAAAAAAAAAAGAAGACTAAAACCAATTTTGACATAATATGTTATTGTTCTGTACATGTTATGTCTTATAATTCACAATAAATTAAAGCAGGAGTATTTTTCAGAAGCTCCCACCACTGCAGGTTTTCATAACCTAACACATAGTAAGGATGCCAACCAGTTAGAAGCAATTGAAATGCCCAAGAAATGCTTTGAAACTGAACTTTTGACTTTACGAATTAATTTATGGTTCCATTAAATGGCATTTTACAAGCACTATCACAAATGAAGCTCCTTTTAAACACTCTTTATATATGGAACTTATGAATTGCAAAAGAATCTTTTGCTGTACACCAGGATACCTCACATCTTAATGGAGACTTATCATTGATTTTATTTGAAATAATGTGATTTTTGAGAACATTAACTAATTCCTACTAAATTAACTTGTAACCTCAGGACTTTAAATCTAGAAATCTGGACTATCTGGTTAATAATATGAAATATTAAACATATATAAAGGGTTATACATGTCTGAATGGATGAAGCAAGTGATAGTATTAGAAACTTTAAATATATTGGGATTATATTAATGTACTTATATGGAATTAATAAGATTGATAAACCACTGGCCAGACTTATCCAAAAGAAAAGAGAAAGGACCCAAATTAATAAAATTAGGAATGAAAGGGGAGAGATCATGACTAATGCCAAGGAAATAGAAACAATTATTAGAAATTATTATCAACAACTATGTGCCAATAAATTGAGCTACCTGGATGAAATGGGTGCCTTCCTGGAAACCTATAACCTCCCAAGACTGAAACAGGAAGAAATTGACAACCTGATTAGGCCAATAACCAGTAACGAGATTGAAGCAGTGATCAAAAACCTCCCAAAAAATAAGAGTCCAGGGCTTGATGGATTCCCTGGGAATTCTACCGACCATTCAAAGGAGAAATATTACCTATTCTCCTGAAGCTGTTTCAAAAAATAGAAACTGAAGGAAGCTTCCAGACTCATTCTATGAGGCCAGCATTACTTTAATCCCCAAACCAGGCAAAGACCCCATCAAAAAGGAGAATTTCAGACAGATATCCCTGATGAATATGGATTCCAAAATCCTCAACAAAATCCTAGCTAATAGGATCCAACAATACATTAAAAGGATCATCCACCACGACCAAGTGGGATTTATCCCCGGGATGCAAGGGTGGTTCAACATTTGCAAATCAATCAGTGTGATAGTACACATTAATAAGAGGAAAGAGAAGAACCATATGGTCCTCTCAATTGATGCAGAAAAAGCATTTGACAAAATACAGCAGCCTTTCCTATTTAAAACTCTTCAGAGTATAGGGATATTGGGAACATTCCTCAAGTTCATAAAATCCATCTATTAAAAACCCACAGCGAATATCGTCCTCAATGGGGAAAAGCTGAGAGCCTTTCCCTTAAGATCAGGAACACGTCAAGGATGCCCACTCTCACCACTATTGTTCAACATAGTACTAGAAGTCCTAGCAATGGCAATCAGACAACAAAAAGAAATAAAAGGTATTCAAATTGGCAAAGAAGAAGTCAAACTCTCTCTTTTCGCAGACGACATGATATTTTTTGTGGAAAACCCAAAAGACTCCACCCCCAAATTACTAGAACTCATCCAGCAATTCAGTAATGTGGCAGGATACAAAATCAATGCACAGAAATCAGTTGCTTTCTTATACACTAACAATGCCACTGTAGAAAGAGAAATTAGAGAAACGATTCCATTTACAATAGCACCAAAAGCCATAAGATAACTCGGAATAAACCTAACCAAAGAGGTAAAGGATCTATCCTCTGGGAACTACAGAACACTCATGAAAGAAATTGAAGACACAAAAAGATGGAAAAACATTCCATGCTCATGGATCAGAAGAATAAACATTGTTAAAATGTCTATGCTACCCAGAGCAATCTATACCTTCAGTGCCATCCTGATCAAAATTCCAATGACATTTTTCAAAGTGCTGGAACAAACAATCCTAAAATTTGGAATCAGAAAAGACCCCGAATCACTAAGGAAATGTTGAAAAAGTTGGGGGCATCACGTTGCCCAATTTCAAGCTATATTACAAAGCAGTGATCACCAAGACAGCATGGTACTGGCACAAAAACAGACATATAGACCAATAGAACAGAATAGAGAGCCTAGATATGGACCTCAACTCTATGGTCAAATAATCTTCGACAAAGCAGGAAAAAACACGCAATGGAAAAAAGGCAGTCTCTTCAATAAATGGTGCTGGGAAAATTGGACAGCTATATACAGAAGAATGAAACACGACCATTCTCTAACACCATACACAAAGATAAACTCAAAATGGATGAAAGACCTCAATGTGAGACAGGAATCCATCAAAATCCTAGATGAGAACATAGGCAGTAACCTCTTTGACATCGGCCACAGCAACTTCTTTCAAGATACGTCTCCAAAGGCTAGTGAAACAAAAGCAAAAATGAACTTTTGGGACTTCATCAAGATAAAAAGCTTCTGCACAGCAAAGGAAATGGTCAACAAAACAAAGAGGCAACCCACAGAATGGGAGAAGATATTTGCAAATGACACTACAGATAGAGGGCTGGTATCCAAGAGCTATAAAGAACTTCTCAAACTCAATACCCAAAAAACAATAATCAAGTAAAAAATGGGCAGAAGACATGAAAAGACACTTCTCCGAAGAAGACATACAAATGGCTAACAGACACATGAAAAAATGTTCATCATCATTAGCCATCAGGGAAATCCAAATCAAAACCACATTGAGATACCACCTTACACCAGTTAGAATGGCAAAAATTGACAAGGCAAGAAACAACAAATGTTGGAGAGGTTGTGGAGAAAGGGGAACCCTCTTACACTGTTGGTGGGAATGCAAGTTGGTACAGCCACTTTGGAAAACAGTGTGGAGGTGCCTCAAAAAATTACAAATAGAGCTACCCTATGACCCAGCAGTTGCACTCCTGGGTATTTACCCCAAAGACACAGATGTAGTGAAAAGAAGGGCCATATGCACCCCAATGTTCATAGCAGCAATGTCCGCCATAGCCAAACTGTGGAAAGAGCCAAGATGCCCTTCAACAGATGAATGGATAAAGAAGATGTGGTCCATATGTACAATGGAATATTACTCAGCCATCAGAAAGGATGAATACCCAACTTTTACATCAACATGGATGGGACTGGAGGAGATTATGCTAAGTGCAATAAGTCAAGCAGAGAAAGTCAATTATCATATGGTTTCACTTATTTGTGGAACATAAGAAATAGTATGGAGGACAGAGGTTCCTCCCTCTGTACGTAAGGAAGGGAAAAATGAAGGGGAGAAATCAGAGGGAGAGATGAACCATGAGAGACTATGGACTCTGAGAAACAAACTGAGGGTTCTAGAGGGGAGGGGGTGGGGGATGGTTAGCCTGGTGATGGGTATTAAGGAGGGCACGTACTGCATGGAGCACTGGGTGTTATACGAAAACAGTGAATCTTGGATCACTACATCAAAAACTAATGATGTATTGTATGGTGACTAACATAACATAATAAAATAAAAAATGTATTTATATGAAGTGGTCTTTAGCTTCCAAGTGTTTGAATTTCTTCCAAATTTTTTCTTGTGATTGAGTTCCGGTTTTAAAGCATTATGGTCTAAGAACATGCAGGGAATACTCTCAGTCTTTTGGTATTGGTTGAGACGTGATTTGTGATCCAGTATGTGGTCTATTCTGGAGAAGATTCCACATGCACTTGAGAAGAATGTGTATTCTGTTGTTTTAGGGTGGAATGTTCTGTATATATCTATGAGGTCCATCTGGTCCAGTGTGTCATTCAAAGCTCTTGTTTCTTTGTTGATTTTCTGCTTAGATGATCTGTCTATTGCTGAGAGTGGAGTATTGAGGTTTCCTACAATTAATGTATTGTTATCAATATGACTCTTTATTTTGGTTAACAGTTGGCTTATGTAGATGGTTGCTCCCATGTTGGGGGCATAGATATTTACAATTGTTAGATCTTCTTGTTGGATAGACCCTTTAAGAATGATATAGTGTCCTTCTGTGTCTAACTACAGTCTTTAGTTTAAAATCTAATTTGTCTGATATAAGAATTGCTACCCCAGCTTTCTTTTGAGGTCCACTGGCATGGGAGATGGATTTCCATCCCTTCACTTTCAGTCTGGATGTATCTTTAGGTTCAAAATGAGTCTCTTGTAGCATATGAATGGGTCCTATCTTTTTATCCAATCTGCAACCCTGTGCCATTTTATGGGAGCATTTAGGCCGTTCACGTTGAAAGTGATTATTGAAAGATATGAATTAATTGTCATCATGTTGCTTGTGAAGACCTTGGTTTTATAGATTGTCCCTGTAAATTTCTGTTGTATATCACTCTTGGGGTTTTTCTCCTTTTATAGAACCTCCCTTAATATTTCTTGCAGGGCCGGCTTAGTGCTCACATATTCTTTCAGTTTCTGCCGGTCTTGGAAGCTCTGCATCTCTCCATCCATTCTAAATGACAGCCTTGCCAGATAAAGTATTCTTGGCTGCATGTTCTTCTCATTTAGTACCCTGAATATGTCTTGCCAGGCCTTTCTGGCTTTCCAGGTCTCTGTGGATAGGTCTGACATTATTCTGATGTTCCTCCCTCTGTACGTAAGGAATCTCTTCCCCCTAACTGCCCTTAAGATGGTTTCCTTGGTTCTAAGATTTGCGAGTTTTACTATTACATGCTGGGGTGTAGGCCTGTTTTCCTTGATCTTGGGAGGGGTCCTCTCTGCCTCTAGGACTCGAATGTTTGTTTCATTCCCCAGATTAGGGAAGTTTTCAGCTACGATTTGCTCAAATATATCTTCTAGTCTTCTCTCTCTCTCCACCCCCTCTGGGATTCCAATAATTCTGACATTGTAACATTTCATGGTGTCACTTATTTCTCTGATTCTATTTTCATGGATTCTGAGTTGTTTTTCCCTGGCCTCCTCTTTTCCCTTTTTATCTGTTAAATTGTCTTCCAGGTCACTAATTCGTTCTTCTGCCTCACTTACCCTAGCTGTTGGATTATCTAGATTAGATTGGATCTCATTGATAGCATTTTTAAGTTCTGCCAATTCAGCTTTCATTTCTGCCCTTAGAGAGTCAATGTTGCCATTAACTGATTTCTCCATTCTAGCTATTGTTTTCACAATTGCTAGCCTGAATTCCATCTCTGACATCTTGGTTATATCTGCATCCATTTGTAAATCTGTGGCATAAATCATAATCTCTGAGTCTTTCCTATTTTGGGGGTTCCTCCTCCTAGTCAGTCTGTTGAGGGGTGGTTGAGGGAATATATAGAGTCCAAATTATTGACCAGAACTCAAGCAAGACGCACCTGTTTTCTAGGGTCCTAGGGTTGCTGGCCTCTTGTTTTCCCAGCCTGTCTTCTAGGGGAGGGGCCTGCCGCACTGTTACTCAGGCAACCCTGTTTGGGCAGAGTTGCCCTGCCCCCTGTGGTGGGGAATGGGCTCAGTGAAAACCGTTTTTGGGGGGCTTTTGTTTTCTGGCAGCTTTTCCTGGTAGCTTTCTGCATCTCTTCTGAGAATCAGAGCAGAAGAGACCGTTTCCAACCCTCTGCCTCAGAGCAGAAAGATTGCAGTCTGTTCTTCAGTGAGCTCTCCAGGGCACACTATCTTGTTTCTGTCCATGCTGCTATAAACTGCAGCATCCTGGGTTGTGTGCCCCTCCACAGCCGTCCCAGTCCTCGCCTCCAGGTTGGGGCACATCTCTGCCCTTTGTGCTTCTAAAACTGCCAGCCACTCCCAGTTTGCATGCGCGACCCTGCCGCTCTGGGTTTCCGTCCGGGGGGCTGCCCTAAAGTCCTTTCCCCGCTGCTACCCATCTGAGAGTCTGTGCCCTGGCCCCAGCTAGGGAGGCTATCGCTCACCAGTGGTGTAGGATCCCCATGGCCAGGCTCCCTCCTACTGCTGTTTATCCTCTGATATCTGCCCGTGGAATCATGGCTCCCTGCTTTGTACCTCAAAACCAACCGCCTGCAATATTCTGTTTGTAGAGATCCAGATCTTTTTACATCTCAGGCTGATTTTGTGGGTGTTCAGAGTGGTCTGGTAGATATCCAGCTCAATTCCACGGACCAGTTGGAATAGGGTCCCCTACTCCTCCACCACCTTTCCCCCAAGGGAGATGCTTAAAAGTTGGGGTGACCCAGGTGCCCCAGCAATTGCATTTTTTAAAAAAGTAAAAAAAAAAAATTAATGCATAGTGAGGAACGGTACATTAATAAGTGTTATGAAAGGGTGCCTGGGTGGCTCAGTCAGTTAATTAGTGACTCTTGGTTTCAGCTCAGGTCATGATCTCAGGGTTGTGTGATCAAGCCTCATGATAGGCTCTGCACTGGGCATGGAACCTGCTTAAGATTCTCTCTCTCCTTCTTCCTCTGCCCCTCCCCCTTACCTCTCTAAAGGAAAGAAAGAAAGAAAGAAAGAAAGAAAGAAAGAGAGAGAGAGAGAGAGAGAGAAAGAAAGAAAGAAAGAAAGAAAGAAAGAAAGAAAGAAAGAAGGAAAGAAGGAAGGAAGGAAGGTGTTATGAAGCCAGATTACTTTAAGCTGTGTAAGTCTGACATAGGCTGATCACAAGAACCAGATGGCTTGGATGAATTCTCTGATGTGCACATTTCGACTCATGCTAAAGGAAGCACTGCAAACAAATGGTCAAAGGATGTAGTAGTCAGTCAACGGTGTCGGGGCAATCCATTATGTGTTCAACAAATGATTTCTTTAGATTTTTATCTCACACCATACACCAAAAATAAATTCTACCCAGATAAATAAATTAGTGTTAAGGTCATGTAATTTTAAAAGCTTAGAAGGAAAGTATCAAATCTCTAGATGAGGGAAAACTTACTAAAACTTAAAAATAATAGCACCAAACCATAATGCGAAGAGAGATTTTAACACTACAAAAATAAAAACTGTCTATTAAAAATAACAGAATTAAGAAGCAAATATTTTGTGGATTTTTTGACTCTCCTATGAATCAGGTTTATTCTCTTTATTACAAGAGACTCCACAAAAATCAATAATAGAAACTTTAAAACCATAATAGATAAACGTGCAAAACTCATTATTAGAAAATCATAAAAGCTGAGCACCAGCTAATAAATGAGCATATGGAAACAATTTCAACACTATAGTAATCAAAGACTTGCAAATTAAAATGACAATAAAATGTCATTTCTTCCCAGCAAATTAAGAAGCACAATTTGTTTTTAATGACAATACTAACTGCTAGTAAGGTTAAGGGTACGATAGAATGGGTATGCCCATATACTGTAGGAGAGAATACAAATTGCTGCAAATCTTTGGGGAAAAAAAATTTGGTAACATATACTATCAAATATTTCTTCTCTTTGAATTAATAATTCCGTTCCTGGGAATCAGTCCTAAGGAACTAAGCCCAAATAATGAAAAAGTTTTCCATTTTGAGATGTTCTTTCCTGCTTTATGTAATAGTTAAAATTGGAAACCATTTTGACGTGCCACAAAATAAAATAGGTAAATAGGGCCAGGTATTACCGCTCGATGGACTATTATGTAATTCTTTTAAGGTGCTTTTTAAAAAAATTTACAATAGGAGAAATGTTCATGCCATAGTAAAGAAAGCACTTTATATATATTTACATATGTATACTTATACTTGTATGTATAATTTATATATTCATGAAGTTTCATATCCAGAGTGAACACAATTATGTAAAACCAAAAAGTAAAAAAGGATAAGCAAAACCCCAAATTCCATTTAGATAAGCAAAAAGAGAAAATCAATTTAACAAATGTTAACATTGATATTGTTTTGTAAAATGGGAATATAGTTGATTTTTTTCTCCCTCTTTTTTCTATTATTTTCCATAATGAGCAGATATTACTTTTAGAATACACAAAACAAAGTTTTAAAAAGTAGTACACCCACACATAATGGTTTCCCTGTATTGATTTACATAAATGTGCCATTTCATTGAGCAGAAATCCGTTAGTGCCAAAATCCACTTCCTATTACCGTTTGTCACTTCAGGCAGTTACTAAGAATTCTTCCCACCTTAAAGAATATAAACCTATTTCTTTAGTTCTGCAGCCTAAGTTAAAAGGTGGCGTAAATGCTAACATTTCTTTTTTAAAGAAAGAACATCAATTTCAGTGCAGACTCTCTACCTAAAACTGAAAATGTTATTAGGAAATTGTAGTCTTTCACCTAAAAGCTTAAAATCTAAATTATATGGATGAATCAGTTTAGACTCATGAATAATATGAAAGGTCTTTTAATCATAAAAAGGCCTGGACAATAAAATGAATCACTTTGAGGTTGGTTATTTTTGTAGAAGATGAGATTTTTCTTTTTGTCCCCCAGAAATATTTGAAAGAGTGAATGTTGCAGCTGGAAATCATTCCAACAGTATGGGGAAAAAAATAGAGCTATAAATAGGGTGAAGAAACAAGTGAGCAATTAGGAAAGAGAGGAACAAACTGAAGGCAACAATAGAAGCTGGAAAAACATCAGCAGTGGATTCAAAGCTGCAATCTGTCAATGTTCTCTAACAGCCTGTGTAAGCGGAGAGAAAAGACCCTCCAGAATGTATGGATCCATGTGATTTTCAGCCATCTGACTTCATGTACTGTAAAAGATTATCAGTTCGAAACTTTAGAAATGAATAATCCTTTGCTGCCATTTCAAGAATAATAACATGAATACCTATTAGCAGTAAGCATTCATAACTCTAATAATAAGAATATCTGAAGTTAGCTTGTCTGTTAGTTTTTTTCTGTTTAAGTGTTCATATGCAGCATCTGCAGATTTTAACTCTTTCTACAGCTGAGATGTGCAGAGGCAAATAATGATTCTTTTCTAAACTGATCCGTTCTTCCTCTGGAAAGCTTATCTTCTGGTCAGAGGGGAAAACTACCTACATGTGCAAGCCAGTTTGAAGCTTAGAACAATTGGATGAATTATATAGTCCTTCTAGGCAATACCTCAACTCTTGTATAATGGTTTTCAGGATTTTAAGAGAAGCTTCTCCACCTACCATGGGGTTCACATATATGTAGGGAGGCTGTTTGCCCTTAGCCATTGGTGAGGGCTAGTGTAGGCTGGTCCTTGACTCAGCCCTGGATTCTGTCTTCTTTCGGTCCCTTTGGATCCTGGCTTGTTTATACTGACAAGTTTGTAGCAGAAATCCCAATCCATTTTAATGGCTTAGGCCCGGTTACTGGAATGAGCTGCCATTTCCTCTCTGTTCCCACTGGTGCTAGGCTTTGATTTCATGATTTCCTTAAATTAAATTTTCATGTATATGTGTGTGTGTGTTTGTATATGTGCCTGTGTGTTTATGTTTATGTGTGTATATGTTTATATGTGTGTTTTGTGGGGACAGCAGGAAGGGGAGAGAAAACATAGGTCGTAAAATCTATTTTGTGTCTGTAAAGTGTTAGGCACTTATAGGCATTGTCATATTTAATCTTCATAGAAATCTTAGTGGCCAGTTATCACCTTTTAATCAGTAAAGAAAGTGAGGTTGAGATGTGATATCAGAAATGGAGCCCATATATATTTGAACTCAAAGTTTATGCTCATTCAATTACCTCTTGGAAGTGGTAAAAATGGAAAGAAAAATGTTTTATGCTCTTGGTATTCATTTTGTAGTATTGCCATTCAGATCAGCTGTATCAGTTTGCAGTGTTACACATTGGGCAGAAAAGTGCTAGTGGGATAGCTTCTTCATTAAGTTTATGTGCTGTTACCAAAAATATTCCCTAATTTGTAAGTATAAAATAGTATTCAAGTTCACTTCAATGTGTGTATCTTTGATGTTTAGTGAGAATGAACATGTTTCCATTTATAAAATGTATTTGTATTTTTTCTTGTACTGTTACCTATTTTCAATTTTAATGTTAGAGTATTATTACTATTCTTATGAATTTTAATGACAGAGTATATGCTACAGAAAGAAATATTTGGCATATTTGATATCAAATATTTTTCCTATTAGTTCCCTTTTCTTTAAAAAAAATTTTTTTTTTTTTAGATTTTATTTATTTGAGAGAGAGAGACAGAGATAGTGAGATAGAGAGCACAAGTGGGGAGGAGAGGGAGAAGCAGGCTCCCCACAGAGCAGGGAGCTCGATGAGGGACTTGATCCCAGGACCCTGGGATCATTACCTGAGCTGAGGGCAGACGCTTAACCATCTGAGCCACCCAGGCGCCCTAGTTCCCTTTTCAATTAAACTTTTTTTTTGATAAAATTTTGTTTAAATAAAATTTTGAATTTTATATGTATAAATTTGTTAATATTTCTTTGGTGATTTTATTTGGTTCTTTTAACTTGAGAAAGTTATCATTCTTCTGTGGACACAACAGGTATTTTAATTATTCTACTTTTTATGAATTTGTTAAAAATGATTCTTTAGTGGATCTTGAATTTATTTTAGTTGATGATATATGGTAAATATCTAACTTAATTTCTTTTTAAATTGTTATCTTTTATCAATATAATTTGTTAATAATCTTTATTTTAGCCACACTTTCATGTTTTTTTATGAATATTAAGTTTCTGTATAAAGCTGATGCAGTTTCTTTTCTTTATTTTTTTTAAAAGATTTTATTTACTTCTTTGTCAGAGAGAGAGAGAGAGATGGCACAAGCAGGGAGAGCGGCAGGCATAGGGAGAAGCAGACAGAGGGAGAAGTGGGCTCCCTGCCGAGCAAGGAGCCAGATGTGGGACTCCATCCCAGGACCCTGGGATCATGACCTGAGCCAAAGGCAGATGCTCAACCAACTGAGCCACCCAGGTTCCCCTGTGTCTAATTTCTTTTACTTAGTATAACATTTTTCAGTTTTCTTCAAGTGTTTTTCAGATATCAGTAGTTCATTCCTTTTGTTGCTGGGTAGTATTCCATCATAAGAACATACCAAATTTTGTTTATCCATTTGCTACCCAAAGAACATTTAAGTTATTTCTAATTGGCAATTTCTTTCCTTTTTTTTTTTTTTTTATTAACATATATAATGTATTATTTGTTTCAGGGGTACAGGTCTGTGATTCATCAGTCTTATACAATTCACAGTGCTGACCATAGCACATACCCTCCCCAGTGTCCATCACCCAGCCACCCCATCCCTCCCACCCCCTTCCATTCCAGCACCCTCAGTTTGTTTCCTGAGATTAAGAGTCTCTTATGGTTTGTCTCCCTCTCTGGTTTCATCTTGTTTCATTTTTCCCTCCCTTCCTCTATGATCCTTTGCCTTGTTTGTCAAATTCCACATATCAGTGAGATCATATGATAATAGTCTTTCTCTGATTGACTTATTTTGCTTAGCATAATACCCTCTAGTTCCATTCATGTCATTGCAAATGGCAAGATTTCGTTTTTTTGATGGCTGCATAATATTCCATTGTGTGTATATACCCCACATCTTCTTTATCCATTCATCTGTTGATGGACATTTAGCTCTTTCCATAGTTTGGCTATCGTAGACATTGCTACTATAAACATTGGGGTGCATGTGCCCTTTCGGATTGCTACATTTATATCTTTGGGGTAAACACCCAGTAGAGCAATTGCTGGTCTTAGGGTAGCTCCATTTTCAACTTTTTGAAGTTGAAAACACTCTGTTTTCCAGAGTGGCTGCACAGCAATTTATTTCTAATAGCAGATTCATTTGGCCCTTTTAGTTATGTAATTATTCTAATCATGCATAATGATTTTTCAGCTCCCAGTGAAATGTTTATTTCTTATTCAAATTTTAATAATAATACTTATTATTATAATTCTATTAAAAAAACAATCATAGAAGACACATCCACTAATTCCTCCTCCTTTTCAAACTCCCTGCCTAGAACTGTTCAGGTTGCAGATTTAGTTAGTTCTGCTTGATAGTTAAGTGCTACATGAACCTACCTAGTCATGGTTGATTGGGTTAAAGAATGGGCACATGACTCAGAGGAAGGTAGTTCATTGGCCAGCTGGTAATCAGCAAGGACTGGGAGTCAGGTGGTATTGGATGGGAGCTATGACATAGGTACTGTTGGGGGTGGAGTTGACGCTATGGCAACTCCAACCTCTTGTAAACCCCAGGAGCAGAAACTGGCAGCCCTGTCGGTAACAGGGTGATGGGTATTACGGAGGGCACGTGTTTTGATGAGCACTCGGTGTTATATGCAACTAATGAATCATTGAACACTACTTCAAAAACTAATGATGTACTATACAGTGGCTAACTGAATATAATAAAAAAACTAAAATAACAATTAAAAAAAGAAAAAAACCTGTACTCTAAAAATGGTTAAGATGGTAATTTTATGTTATATGTTATTTTACAACAATTAAAAAATTTTTAATATTAAAAAAAAAGAAAGTCTGGCTTCAGGGCATTCACACACATACATTCTCCACCTACAAAAAACAATCCAAGAGAACATCTAACCTCAGAAAGAGAGAGAGGGACAGAAAAACAGAAGCTTCTCGATGTCTTTCAGTTTGTGGGGAACAGTTTTCCTTTTAGATTTTAGATGCTGCCGTAACAAAGCCTCCTTTCTGTGGTCTGTCTCTAGTGGGTTTCTGTTTCTCGCAACCAAAAGTTGTCTAAGACATTGTTGATAACAGGTATCCTTACAATTTTCCTGTAGTTAATATGAATGCCACATACATTTCAAGTCTTGATTTAATATAAACAATTATAGCAAGGTATAACCCTTTATTCCTCTAAAAATATTTTTATATAATGTTGAATTTTATTAAACATATGTGGAGCATCTGTTGAAATCATCATATTGTTATGACTTTGTTAAATTTGTTAAGTGGAGCATAGGGTGTTCAATGATGAGTCCTCATTCAAAAACAGCCACAAGAGAAAATGATGTACAAAAGTTTATGACTCCCATGTCTCAGAAGAGGTACTTTGCACCCCTCCAGGGTCCACATGGGGAGGTCAAGGCAGGGGGCAGAGAGAGAGAGGGATAGGACCTGTGGCGCATGCCTCTATGATGGTCTGTGGGCAGAGCGCTTTGGGCTTTCCAGGCTAAGGCCAAGTTGGTCAATTCAAACCCAAAGAGAGAGTTTCTGTAGGCTCCATGGGGGTCTTATCTAAGCGTTGCACAAGAGAAAGGCCCTGGGAGGCAGGGGAGACCGCTGAAGCTCTGCTGTTGTGGATGTCATATCAGGAACTGAAATTTGTTTGTGACTCTGGGCTGCCATTTAGAGCATATCCTTGCATGAGGAGCCAGTATCAATTTAAGGCCCTATAGGCCACGTGGCCAAACTGAGTGGATGCCAAAGCAGCAATACCGTAGAGCAGCTTAGCTAACTCTGCACACACATTTCTTTCTTATTTAATCTATACATTGCTGATTATATCTATAGATAACCACATATGTTGAACTACAAGCTCGGTTTTTCTGGCATTTGGTTAATTGATTTTTCATCACCTCACACAATGGAAGAGTATATACTATCTCAAAGGACAGAGATCATGTCTTTTTTATTTTTCCTGGGAGAGCATCACAAATTTATTAAGATGTTTATACTAATTATTTTTAGTATTACCAGTAGCATGATGGCCCCATCTGATGGTCCCATCTCTGCCAAGGCCCAGATTCTGTCAGATTCTCAACTTTCTTTCTTATCAAAACTTGCCTTTTTATGACTCAGAAATATATTTCAGATAAATATATGCTTGCACCACAGGGATGTGGGGAGCTATTGAGAGGTACTCCTTGCTCCCACCCCTAAGCTCAGTACCACTGCTGAGGGAATGAGTTTGGATACCTTTTTTTTTTTTTTAAGATTTATTTCTTTATTTTAGAGAGGGAGAGAGAGAGAGTGCAAGCAAGAGAAGGGGCAGAGGGAGACAGAATCCTCTCGCAGGCTCCCTGCTCAGTGGGAATCCTGTCGCAGGGCTCCATCCCAGGACCCTGAGATCATGACATGGGCCAAAGTCAAGAGTCCACTGCTTAATAGACTGAGCCACCCAGGTGCCCTGAACACCTTTTCAGTGACACTGACAGTGACTCAGCTCAACCATCTTTGCAAAACATGATACTTAAAATACACATCAATGCACGTGATATCTCACTGGTCTTTTTCCCTCCAAATTTTTAATATGAGAATTTTCTAACATGTAAGGAAGCTGGAAAAATAGTACAATGGATTTGAAAGCTTACTACCATTCCTTCTCCCTGGCTTCTTCCTTCTCAAGTTTTAAAATTTCATTCAACTGTTAATTGGCCAGCTATTGCTGTCATTAAGAAGGATTTCATGGATTTTTTATTCCCTCATTTCTTTTATGTTCAAGAATGTCTGTTTGATGCTTTTAAATGTGTACAATCCCTTAGCTGGAGATAGTATTCTTGGGAAAACATTTTCCTTCCCTTAGAACATAATAGGCATTATTCCATCATCTCCTAGCATTCATTGGTATGATGGATAAATCTAAGGCCAGCTTGATTTTTAATTCTTGCGGGTGATTTTTGTGATTTGCCTGGATGCTTGTGTAATTCTTTATTCTTGATGTCTGATAGTCTATCAGTGTCGAGGGGCCTCTATCACATTTGGTATGCTCAATCATAATATACTCTTCCACACTAACACATCATCAGTTTTTTCTTGGAACTCCAGGGTTTATTTTTTCTTGCGCTATAACTTAAGACATATTTTTCAGGTCAATCTGTTGCATTTTCTACCTCAGGGGCACTAATTCTTCTTGGAATGGATCATCTTTGTCCTCCATAAAATTTCATTCCTCTCTAATTGTTTGAATGTCTTTGTCATTTTCATCTGTATTCATTGCCTTTACTTTCAACTTTCCACATGCCAGTAAATTGCTCTTTAGAAATGTCTATTCAGTTCCTTGCTAGTTCTACTATATTTTTTAGCTCAGAAATCATGTTGACTTGAGCAGCAATTTCTTGCCCTAGCTATGCAAAACCCTTTTCATCTCATTCTATCCTTTTATCATCTTACTGTGTCCATTAAATATTTAAGTTGTTTTACAGCACAACACAATTTGTAGAGGAATTTCCCTCTGTTCATTGAGTAATTTTCCCTTCAAGGCTTGGTTCTTTGTCTTTTTGAAATTCTGCTCCTTTTACTACTCCCACCCTTTCAGCTGTCACATGCTTGCAGAGTTGTCCTGCTATTTCTTTTCATCTTGCTTATGCTTTGGCAGTTCTGTGCCTGCATTCTATTTGATCTGATATAGAGCTGGTGACTTCTTAACCCTCTTCCTGTCAGATATGAGAAGAATTTGTTTTCTTCTCCAAGCTACATTTTGAAAGCCAACTTTCTTTTTGTCTTCTACCCATCTTTGAGTAGCCTAAGGAGAAAAGAGAGGAATAGAGGAGAGGTGAGCTGAGGAGCTCTCTTTTAGAATACTTAAGATCTGCTCCTTTCCAAGACTTTATTAAACATAATGTCCAATACAACCAGCTAAGAGGTATATCACATTTCCATGGTGGGGGTATTCTTGAGCTTCAACTTGTTCTTCAATTCAAGATGTAGCTCTGGAACCCTGATTTTCATCAGAGAGAGTTACACATATTGACTGCTTTCTCCATTTAAGCTGATTTACCCAAGAACCATTCTACTCCTCTGTTAAAAGCTTACTACCATTCCTTCTCCCGTGGCTTCTTCCTACTCAAGTTTTAAAATTTCATTCACCTATTAATTGGCTAGCTATTGGCCTCTGTTAAAAGAGGAAAAGATAAGGGTATGCATTCAGTCTGTCTCTGCTCAGGTTTGGGGTTATTAATGAAAAATTTCAGGACTTTGTACACTCACTGACATTCTTTCTGGGATAGCATGTGGTCTGGTAGGAGGGACGTGATTAGGCATGAAGCTGTACTATTTCATCTCCCTTCACTCTGGAGTCCCCTGTAACTCTCTTTCCATTACTTTAAAAAATGCATATCCCCATTTTCATTCTTTTTCTCTCCATTGGTTGCTGTAGCTCTTTTTTCCTCACTTGCTTAGATATCAGTGGATAGAAGTTCTGTGTTGCAACTTAACTTTGTTGTGTTGACCCAGAAATCCTGCTACACACACTAATAATGACACTCTGAAGAATGTATTGATATACCCAGCCTGCAGAGAAAACCAAGGCCCAGTTAACTAATATGTTTATGGACGTCTGTGTTAATAAGTAGAAGGCCCATAAATTAAAATAATTTCTTTCCATTCCAGACAATTGCTTTTTACATTAGAGTTCCCTAAACACTAGGCTAATTCATTCATTAATTAAACAAATATATATATTTAATATATAAATATAGAATTAAATTTATATACATATATAAATATATATATTTACATATTGTTTTATTGTGCTTGGCATGTTTTGAACATTACAAGATGAAGAATCTTTTAGAAAAGAACCACAAGCTTATTTCTATTTGTTCAATCAACACATTCCCAAATAGCTGTATGTAAAATTAACTGTTCTAGATTATATATTTAAAATACACGTTTATGTTCACTATTGATTTACTTATTTTCCCTAGATTTATTGAGATATAATTGACACACAACATTGTGTAAGCTTAAGGTTTATAATTTCTTGATTTGATACCTTTATATATTGCAAGAAGTTACCTCCATAGCATTAGCTAACACAGAGTCACAGAGTTAATGTTTCTTTTTTGTGATGAGTGCATTTAGAATCTATTCTCTTCATGACATTCAAGTATATGATACAGTACTATTAGCTGTAATCACCAATCAGTACCTTAGGTACCCAGACATTGTTGATCTTATAATAGGAAGTTTGTACCCTTTGACCCAAATCTCCCCATTTCCCCCACCCCTCCATCCCTGGTAACTGCCACTTTACCCTCTGTTTCTCTGAGTTTGACTTTTTTAGATTTCACATGTAAATGATAATATATAGTATTTGTCTTTGTCTGGCTAATTTCACTTAGCACTTATGAACCCTTGAGGGTTCACTTATGAACACTTGAGGTTCATAAAAGGTTTTGCAAATGGCAAGATTTCCTTATTTCTTATGGTGGATTAATATTCCATTGTATATATACACCATATCTTCTTTATCCATTCATCTGTTTACAGCCATTTCAATTGTTTCTATATCTTGGTTATTGTGAGTAATGCTGTCATGAACATGGGAATGCGGATATTACTATGAGATCTGATCTCAATTTCTTTGGCTATATACCCAGAAGTGGAATTGCTGGATCATAAAGTAGTTCTATATTTAATTTCTTGAAGAACCTCCATACCATTTTCCATTGTGGCTGCACTGATTTACATTCCCACTAACGGTGCAACAGGGTCCCCTTCTCTTCACATCTTTGCCATGTGTTCATTATTTGAAATAACACTGTGTGGGGCACCTGGGTAGCACAGTCAAACATCCAACTCTTTTTTTTTTAAAGGTATTTATTTATTTATTTTACAGAGAGAGGGAGAAAGAGAGAGAGAGAGAGAGCACAAGCAGGAGGAGTGGCAGGAAGAGGGAGAGGGAGAAGTAGGCTCCCTGCCAAGCAGAGAGTCCAGTGCTGGGCTGGATCCCAGGACCCTGGGATCATGACCTGAGCTGAAGGCAGACACTTAACGACTGAGCCACCCAGGCGCCCCAAGCATCTGACACTTGATTTCGGCTCAGGTCATGACCTCAGGGTCCTGACATTGGGCCCAGCATTGTAATCCATGCTAGTCATGGAGCCTGCTTGGGATTGTCTGTCCCTCTGCCCCTCCCTCCTCCCCAACTCCATCTCATGCCCCCTCTCTCCCTAAAAACAAACAAACAAACAAACAAAAACACTGTAAAATATATGATAAACTAAAGAAAGGTTTAGGAATTTGATTTTTAAAATATGCATTTCGTTTTGTTTTTAGAGTGATGTACACACATACTGGAAGTTATCAAGATGCTGGGGTGCCTGGGTGGCTCAGTTGGTTAAGAGTCGGACTCTTGATGGCAGTTTAAGTTACATATAAGGGGAATGTGGAATTTAAGATAGTTAGTGCTAGTGATAGACATTTGAATGAGTAATTTTATTTAATTAGCTCTTCATTTCACTAGCTTATTCTAGGAAATGTGCAAAGGCAAATACTAAAATCTTATTGAAAAGAACAGTTTTCATTTTTTCCCCTAGAAATGGTGATATGATGAATACTTTAATGTGTCACAGTTGGCTAGACTATGGTATCTGGTCGTTTGGTCAAAAACTAGTTGTTATGTTGCCGTGAAGGTAGTTTTTGGATGTGATTAACATTTACAATCAATTGACTTTAAGAGATTACCCTCCATAATGTGGGTGGGCCTCACCAATCAGTTAAAGACCTTAAGAGTAAGGACTGAGGTTTCCAGAAGAAATTTTGCCTTAATTGCTGCAACATGGAAATTCTGCCTGAGTTACCAGCCTGCCAGACTGCCCTGAAGATTTAGATTTGTCAGCCTCATCATTGTGTGAGCCAGTTTCTTAGAATCTCTTTCTTCTCTCTCTCTCTTTCTCTCTCTCTCTGTCTCTGTTTCTCATTTCTCTGGAGAACCCTGAATAAAACAAATGGTAACAATTTTTGTTGTTTTTCTATAAAAGATCTTGACATCCAAAAAAAGTGCTTTGGGTTTGGAATTAGAGGACAAGGATTCAAATTCAGCTCTGTCCCTTGATAATTGTATGATTTTGGACTAGTTACATGTTCTAGTTGAAGGTTGCCTTCTTTGTTAAGAGGGGATAATAACATCTTTCTAGGCCATTTAAAAGTGGGTTTTTTTGAGGCTCAATTATGATAATTCATGGGCAAGCTCTATGAAAAACATACACTGTGATACATTTGAAGAGTTTAACCACCATTGATGTTTCTTACCATGAATGCAGGAGATATGTGACAATCTTGCTCTTAAAACCATTTCAGTGGTTGGCAAATTGGGGTTTACTTGTGATCTTACTTGCAATCTTTAATCTTGTACCTGCATCTCTTCCTCCCACCCCTACCTTTTTCTCACACACCATGTCTTATCTATTTGTAATTCTGCAAGAACAACTCATGCCTCTGTTCTCTTTAGGAGAATATTATCAGCCATTATTTTCTGGAGCCCGTATTTGTGTATAATTTCCGTGTGGACCTTACCAAATGGGTGTCAGATATCTTTTCTGTGATTTTACCTAAAGGTAGTTTAGCAATTTTCTAGAGAAATTCATCATTAGAAATTCATCATTTATTCTGGAAGGAGACCACTTTTTGCTTACCCTTCTGGTTGCTTTGACTTCCATTTTTATTTCCAGAGCTCAACTTACTAACACCATCTGGAAGCACTGGGACGCATCATCCTGCTTATTTATCAGACAATTCACATCACATATTCCCACAGTTCAGTGTATAGAACTTCTCTGTTTTGAAATTAACCTGAACAATTTTAATGACTGGCCATTTGGCTTAGTTTCTGATTGTAGATGAATCATTATATCTGTATTGCAGAGGGTTGGCCATCTATTTATTTCTGCCTTCCTGAAGTGGAAACAAAGAGTAAGGTGATCCTAACAAAGGATAGAAAATGAGCCAGCACTTTCTTTTTCTAAGTCTGTCAGTAAGACCCCTTTGTTTTGTTTTGTTTTTGTTCTTGTTTTTTGTTTTAAGCAAAAAGGAATTAATACAGGAAATCAGGAGCTTAACAAATCATTGGAAGGGGTAGTTGCGTCCCTTAGGAGGTCTCCAGGAATGATTCCTAGGACAAGACTGCTGTTCTTGCCTACCAGGGGAGCTGTTAACCTCTGCAATAATCAGAAGGGTGGCAATCAGTGGACTCCGTTGGTACTGTAGAGTTCAAAGACATGCCACTATGGCTGTGATCCAAGGATCAGGAAGCACTGTTGCCCCTGTGACCACCTCTCAACACCCATGGAGTTAGTACCTAGACACTGAAATAATGCTACAGAAAAGCCCAATGGGTCCACAGGTGAGTTTGCCTCAGAAACAAAGCAAATGGCTCCAGCCTTGGATACACCTTTCAAGGGCTTCTAATTAGTAAAAGCAGAACTCTAACTGCAGGGAGACAGAGGAAATGTGGTTTTTTTCCTTCTTTAGCCCCTGCAGGGTCAGAAAACACGCTAGAGGTTTGGAGTGGATGCTGAGAGCCAGTTCAGAGCACCCACCACAACTGGTTTGTTGCTTTAGGCTCTTTCTAACTCTTCTCATCTTTGGCCAGCTCCTTATTCTCTTATTTGAGAAACCTTCTCTGACACTCCCTTCCCTACCTCCACCATTACTAGATAGGATGCCTTTTTGTGAGTTCCGTAGCTCTAATCTCTAGCTCTGCCATGTGTGTGCCACTCCATATCGTAATAGCCTGCTTTCTTCCTCCACTAGATTGCAAGCTCCTTGAAAGCACAAACTCAGTCTTATTCATTATTGTGTAAGAAATTGGTGTATATTTGTTGAGAATAATCGTTACTATATTATAACATCTCAAACAGCATCTCTTCTCCTGTTTTTTGTTGTTCCATATTCTTTTTTTAAATTTAAATTCAATTAATTAACATATAATGTATTATTGGTTTTAGAGGTAAAGGTCAATGATTTATCAGTCTTATCTAACACACAGTGCTCATTATATCATGTGCCCTCTTTAAGGTCCATCACCCAGTTATCCCATCCCTCCACCCTCCATCCCCACCAGCAACCCTTAGTTTGTTTCCTATGCTTAAGAGTCTCTTATGGTTTGTCTCCCTCTCTGATTTCATCTTGTTTAATTTTTTCCTCTTTGGATTGGGGTTTAGCCTGTCGAACATTTGCATTACCTGCAATTATTAATCCCTGGAGATTCATGAGAAGCCAGGAGAAGATGAGTGTACAATCAACATGAGGCAAGTTTGGGACCTCACTAAGTGAATGGAATTATATTTATCAGGAGGTGGCTGCTATTTAAATCACAGGCACAGATGCCCACATTCATCTGTGACACTGAAGCAGTTTTGTAATGAGTGATATCGTCCCTGAGGTTCCTTCGTGTTACTCTTTCCTTCTGCTCAAATTTCCAAGTTGTCATCTGCAACCGTGGGGAAGGGGATGTTTCACTTGCCTCCATTCAATAAAGGTGGGGGCATAAGTTTGGTTCCAAATGTCTGACTCTGGTATTATATCCTTTATTAAGCATTTTCTGGAAGAAAGTGTAATGGTTTTACTTTGCTCCACAACCATCAGATACATTAAGTCCTGTGAGTCTTGGTAAATTATTAAGTGGTTATTGATTTTGTTGCCGTGAAGATCAAGATGTATTGACTTTCACCCCAGTCAATAGTTCCAAAGCATAAGTCTTGATGTTTATTGAAACATGTATGTTAATCTGTGTGTGTGTCTGTGTGTGTGTATCTCAACATTCAGATATTTATATTGTACTCTTTCTGAAGAGCTTTGTAAGAAACCATTTTCCCCAAAGATCCTTTTTTTTTGCCTTGTTTGTTCATTAGTTCTTCATTTATTCTTTATAATTTTAACCTCATTTATCCTTCCCTTGGTTGATAATAGTAAGGAAAACCAAGGCTTGTGAAGAAATCTATTTGCCTTTCACAAACTAGTTGGGGTTAGTCTTCTTGATGAGCTTGTGATTAATTGCAAAGTGGGTATTGTTTTCTGTCTGCCTCCATGTCAGCGTTCAATAGAACAATAAGTAAGTTATAGATTTTCACTCTCCAATTTATAACCTTTTCATTATTCTGGTTTGTGAACAAAGAATACTTTATCCCAGCATCTACCAAACCAATACTAAATCAGGGACCACATCTGAGAATATACTTCACTGAATCCCAGTATTTTTTTTCCCAGTTATATGGTACATATAACAAAATAAGGTCAAACTTGTGTTTAGACAAAGTTAAGTGATCAACTACATGATGCAGTTTAATGGGTACAAAACAACAACAAAAACAAAACACCTCATATTGTCTCCCAGAATACCTTAAATTCTACTAGTAGGAATTTATTATAAGTGTCCTCTTAGAAAGTGAAAATTGCTCCTGGATGGACAACAATGTCAATTAGCTGACCATTAACCATTTATTGACTATTTTCTATATGTCTCATTCTATGTTGTCTTCTAGAGTTGACACTTGGTTTATTCTGTTGTATCTAAGTTCCGTGTTTCTTTCTTTCTTTTTTAATTTTTAAATTTATTTTAGAGAGAGAGAGAGTGGGAAAGTGGGAGGGGCAGAGGGAGAGGGAGAATCTCAAGCAGACTCCCCACTGAGCTTGGAGTCCAACATGGGGCTCGATCTCATGCTCCTGAGTTCATGACCTGAACAGAAACCAAGAGCCAGATGCTTAATAAACTGAGTCACCCAGGTGCCCCTATGTTCCATGTTTCTTTAGCCTCATTGCTGTTTCTCATGTATTAATTTGCTGCTCTGTGACCAGTGGGGCAAATGCGATAGTGCTTATTTAAGCAGTGAAGTTTTCCCTTCCAGCTAGAAAAGTGCATGTCATCAAGGAATGGGTATTTTGAAGGCATGTGAAAAAGGCAAGAAGGAAAGGATAGATTTAGAGTAGAGCAAATTGTCATCCTGTATATGTATGTATGCATTCCCCCTGCCAGCTCTGAATGTCTGTGTCCCCCACCCAAATTCATGTGTTGACGTCCTAACCCCCACAGGTAATGGTATTAGTGGGGTGGGGCCTTATGGAGGTGCTTAGGTCATGAGGGTGGAGCCCCCATTAATAGGATTGGTGCTTTGTGAAAGAGGATGCAGAGAGATCTCTTTTCCCTTCTGACATGGAAGGTTACCACAGAAAGTCTGCTGTCCAGAAAAGGGCCCTCATCCAACAATGCTGGCATCCTGATCTCAAACTTCTAGTCTCCAGAATTGTAAGAAATAAATGTCCATTGTTTATAGGCTACTTAGTCTGTGGTCTTTTGTTATAGCAGCCCAAATGGACTAAGACAGCCCCTCATATGTATATATATCTGAGGCTAAATAGAAAGTAGTCATTTCCCATGATGTCAGTTGGCAGGGTGATATTCCCAAGGGAGTTTTAAGACAGCTATTGAGACTTTGAATGACAATTTGACATTCTGATTTCCAGGGACAAATGAGGTCAAGAAAAGAGAAAGATATTACAAACCTCACAAAAATCAGTCTTTCTGAGGAAAACAACTGCCCTAATTGATTAGTGCTTCCAAGTGTTTTAGGTATTGGCAGGAGGAAAAGGCGCCAGGCTGATAAAACTGTCTCTTGCAGAAGAGAGAAAGCCTTGGCTTGATGTGACAGAGATGGCATGACCATGGCCAACTCCACTTTTAAGGAATGTGATCTTCAAGTGCTTTGCATAGTACTTAAGTCTGATGTAGAGAAAATAACAGCTCTCTGATGCAGATTTCAAGCTAAGAACTTAAAAAATGTGATTTTTATGTTCAAATTGTTTTTAATGCTCTACTTCAAGCCAATATGACTCCTGATAAAATGGTTTGCAAACATTACATGGGAATGAAAGAAAAGCCATTCTCAACTTAAATATATAGATTTTCATGAAGCTTTTATAGTGCAGGTAGCCTTTATACTTTAGACTCCTAATGTAAAGAGGAATTGTGTTTAAGACACATCAGGTCAAAGTATTTTTCCTGTTGAAAAGGGGAATAGGTGGCAAAGTTGTAGATGGCTCCTTTTTTTTTTTCTTTTTTCATGCTATATAAAAATTTGGATTATAAAACATGTACAAAAACTATTTTTTCCCTGAACACCCACAGGGATGTTTGCTGGCTCTCCCGCAGGGTCTCCATGACAATCATTTCCTCCACGGCTGTAGACTGGGTTTGATTTGGACCTGGAGTGGTACTGGTGTTTTGTGGGAGGTGCAAACCAGTCTTGCCTTGTTCGTGAAAGTTTTATGGTGGGTTCTACTCCTTTCTTAGCGGTGTCATCCCAGGAAGTGTTCCCGCTGGCTCTTGGCAAATTGTGAGGAAAGTGGTTTGAGTTTGATACTGGAAGCATCCAATATGTCCATTTCATTCCATACCTCAGCAACCTCTGCTCGATGGTTAATGCTCTTTTCTTTATTCTAATTGTACTATTGTATATCAGTATATTTTATCTTATGTTCTCATTTATTAAAGTAATATTTTGATATGAGTAATATAAATATAAGCCAATGTGTGAATTTTAGAATAAAAACATTACTTGTACATTTTATTATGCAATGAAAAGTTGTTCCCCGTAAAAAGGAACCACTATAGTGGTTTCAGCAGCCACTGTAATGCTTTGCCTGGAGACCTCTAGAACTGGCTTCGGTAGGTGTTCTCCTCTCTGGATTCTTTCCTTCTTAAGTTGTGTGACTGAGAAGGACCTTCTGTGGGAGAAACTACAGCATGGAACAATACAGACAGTGTGGTACGATGGAGAGGACACACGTCTAGCTTCCCAAGAGATGCAGATTCTTCTGTGTGTTTAATGTCTGATTTGGACAAGTCACTTAACCTACCTGGACATTGTGTCTTCACCTGTGAAGTGATGATAATGATGATGATGAACACTAATACTGACCAAGCATTTGCTGTGCACCAGGGAGTGTTCTCAGGGAGAACAAACTCATGTAACTTTCACAATATCCTAATGAAGTAGGTACTATTTTTCCTCATTTTACAGATGAAGAAACTGAGATATAAAATGGTTAAATATATTTCTTTTTGTAAAAAAGATTTATTTATTTATTTTAGAGAGAGAGAGAATAGGGGGAGGGGCAGAGGGAGAGAGAGAATCTCAAGCAGACTCCCTACTTAGTGCAGAGCCTGACTGAGCCACCCAAGACTCCCAGGTTAAATATATTTCTAAGGTCACCCAGTGAAGATGAGAACCATGCAGCCTCACTCCAGGGCTCTCACTCTTGACAATGGCTTAAGTCCATTTAAAATCCAGGATTCTATTTTTTTTTTAAAGATTTTATTTATTTATTTGTCAGAGAGAGAGAGAGTGTACGAGTGGGCGGAGGGGTAGAGGGAGAAGCAGACTCCCTGCTGAGTAGGGAGCTTAATGCAGGGCTCAATCCCAAGACCCCAAGATCAGGACCTGAGCCCAAGGTAGCTGCTTAACCGACTGAGCCAGCCAGGCGTCCATCTAGGATTCTATTTTTAAGGAAAAGTGCCTTCTGTGAAGAAACAGATGAAACAATGTATTCCAATGGATTTGAAGAGCCCTTGATAACCACAAACATAAATTAATAGTTTGTTTTAGAAATACATGTCTCTGTCTCTATTATCTATCTATCTATCTATCTATCTATCTATCTATCTATCTATCTATCTATCTTTCTAACATCTATCTGTCCATTCATCCATCCATCCATCCCTCCATTTACCTATCACCTTTTTAAAATGTAAATCTGGGAATCAATTTTCTCAAGCTACCCTCAAAATTATAATACCAAGTGATGGATCTTAATAGAAATGAATAATTATAGCTTGTTGCCAAACACCACTGAGAAGTATTCTATCAAATAATTTTTCCTCTAATGGCTGTTTGTATCACAAAAATAACTTATATTTAAGAAGGGAGAGAAAACAAGAGAAAAACAAGAGAAAAAAAGAATGACAGAGCAATTTAACTCTATTAAAACTGTAACGATGCATAATAATATCATGTAGATTTAGAGCCATTTTCTCTGGGAAGCTCTAAGTGCTATATAGATTCATTCATTCTTATGTTACCTCTTTTATTCATACATTATGTATGGATTTGTCTTGGTCTCTCTTACGTTATCTCTACAGCAGGCTTGCTGTCATGTAATCCAGTGGTAAGTGGTGCATGGGTTCTCCCTACCAGTAGTTCTCAGTTGCTCTAACTTCTTTTTCTTCAGCATCTTAGAATTGGAGGTTCCCTTATTCACACTGTGAATAAGGGGCAGGTGAGCTATTGAAATGTCCTTCTTTCTTCGGGAATGGAGTGTCCAGGTTCATACAGTGAAGCCTTACTGACAGCCTGGCTTACTTACTGAAAGCCTCAGCTTTCTTTTAATACTTAGGGGATAGATGTGGTTAAAATCACCCTCTGACACAATGATTTCCTGTTAGTGTTCTTGGAACCACCTTGTAGGAGTTCCTGAGAATTTATTTAAATTCAATTAATTAACATATAGTACATTATTAGTTTCAGAGGTAGAGTTCAGTGATTCAACAGTTGTATATAACATTCAGTGCTCATTACATCATGTGCCCTCCTTAATGCCCATCACCCAGTTACTCCATCCCCCGCCTGACCTCCTCTCCCGCAACCTACAGTTTGTTTCCTATGGTTAAAACTCTTTTATGGTTTGTCTCTCTCTCTCTGATTATGTCTTGTTTTATTTTTCCCTCCCTTCCTCTATGCTCCTCTTTTTTGTTTCTTAAATTCCACATATGAGTGAAATCGTATGATAATTGTCTATCTCTGATTGACTTATTTTGTTTAGCATAATACCTTCTAGTTCCATCTATGTCTTTGCAAAAGGCAAGATTTCATTCCTTTTGATGGCTGAGTAATATTCCATTATATATATACACCACATCATCATTGCCCATTCATCCGTCAATGGACATCTGGGCTCTCCATCATTTGGCTATTGTGGACTTTGCTGCTATAAACATTGTGGTGCAGGTGCCCTTTTGGATCACTACATTTATATCTTTGGGGTATATACCTAGTAGTATAATTGCTGGGTTATAGGGTAGCTTTTTTTTAACTTTTTGAGGAACCTCCATACTGTTTTCCAGAGTGGCTGTACCAGCTTGCATTCCCACCAGCAGTGTAAGAGGGTTCCCCTTTCTCAGCATCCTCACCAACACTTGTTGTTTCCTGACTTGTTAATTTTAGCCATTCTGGTGGTATCTCATTGTGGTTTTGATTTGCATTACCTTGATGCCGAGTGATGTTGAGCACTTTTTCATGCGTCTGTTGGCCATTTGTATGTCTTCTTTGGAGAAATGTCTGTTCATGTCTTCTGCCCATTTCTTGACTGGATTATTTGTTCTTCGGGTGTTGAGTTTGATAAGTTCTTTATAGGCTTTAGATACTAACCCTTGATCGATAAAACATTTGCAAAAATCTTCTCCCATTCTGTCGGTTGTCTTTTGGTTTTGTCGACTGTTATCTTTGCTGTGTAAAAGCGTTTTATCTTGATGAAGTCCCAGTAGCTCATTTTTTGCCTTTGTTGCCCTTGCCTTTGGGACCATGTCTAGTCAGAAGTTGGCTGTGGTCAAGGTCAAAGAGGTTGCTGCCTGTGTTCTCCTCTAGGATTTTGATGGATTCACCACAGAGTTGAGGGTCCATTTCTGGGTTCTCTTATTATGTTCCATTGATTTATGTGTCTGTATGTACCAAAACCATACTGTCTTGATATTGCACACCCTTTTCAGTGAATTGTCAGTTTCGCTCCACCCAGAAGTTGGTTGTTAGGAACATGGAAACAATGTAAGAAACTTTTGCAACATCATACTTACAATGATGGTATACATAAATATGCATGTTGAAATTCCATAGTAGAAATTAAATCCAGGAACTAAATTCTTTATGAATTTGTCTAGAAAAAGAGGTTGGGGAGAAAAGGCAAGTTTATCCAAAAAAATTGCACCATGAGGCTGTGGCTATTAAGTAGTCCCAGAGTTAGGGGACTTTCCTTTTTCTTCCTTCCTTTCTTTCTTTCTTTCTTTCTTTCTTTCTTTCTTTCTTTCTTTCTTTCTTTCTTTCTTTCTTTCTTTCTTTCTTTCTTTCTTCTCTTTTTCTTCTTTCTTTCTTTCTTTCTCTCTTTCTTTCTTTCTTTCTTTCTCTCTTTCTTTCTTTTTTTCTTTTTTTCTTCTTTCTTTCTTTCTAATATTATTATGTGCCGTTAGCTAACAAAATAGTACATCTTTAATTTTTGATGTAGTGTTCAATGATTCATTAGTTGCATATAACACGTCTAGTTTGCGTGTCCAGGTCCTTTCTTATAACACCTTGAACCAATATAATAGATAGAAACACCTTCTAATTTATGCCATTAAAATATAATCTATGGCCATGAGTCCTAATATGCCTGTTCAGTGCTTTTCTGATAGCAGGCAGTAAGTATAGCAACAGGCTAAGACTCAGGTTGATACCAAGATAGAACTTGACTATGCCTGAACAGGAAGATGGGCCAGGTCCTGTGTCCCACACTGTTTAAAGTTGTGTTGTTCAATATGGTAGCTGCTAGCTACATTTGGTTATTACAATTCAAGTTAATTAAAATTAAAGATAATTGCAAAATTAGTTCCTCCCTTACACCAGCACAGTTCAAGTGGTCAATAGCCACATGTGGCTAGAGGACGCCATATTTGAATAGAGCAGACATAGAACATCCTATCATTGCCGAAAGTTCTTTTGGATAGGAATGATTTAGAGTCAGAGCTTTAACTGTTAGAAAGTGAGAAATCTCTAACTCATTAGAAAGTAAGGGATCATCTGGGGCATTGGTTAATTAGACTGAGGGTCAATAAGTAAAATTTGGTTAGGGGCACAAGAAGAGAAACCAGAACATGTTCTGGAGGATTGCTCTTTCCTGCTTAATTGTTGCCTCAGAGCTAGCAGAAATCGACCTTTTGTAGCAGAAGTGGACGGGAGCTTTGGTTTGTCTTTCACCTTCATTGGGAGAACCCGCTCCTGACTCAGATGTAAAGTTTAAAGATTTGCTCCCTCCTTTGGTCTTCTGCATTCTATTTTAATATGCTACCACTGATTCTAGAAATTCTCATACTAGGTTTTGTGAAGATCGGTGTGCTGCCACACCGATCTTCCCAGGAACTTTAATGCTACAGGCCCCAGGCTTTCTTGCCTGACATGCCCTTTGTAGCACCCCCTGTCTGCCTCCAGTTAAGTATCTTTTTCAGAGAAGGAATCCCCCTGAAATCTTATACTACTCCAGACTAGGAGACCAAGAATTGTCCCTATGGCATAAAATACCCCATAATGGTTATAATCTCTATATAAGAAAAGACTCGGAAGAAATGACTGCAAATATACATTCAGTTGCTTGAATAAAAATCAAGGCAATGTGGTGGACTTAAATTATAGAAAGAAAGATGTCAAGTGGGTTTCTGAAAAACTTACATGGCTCGTGGGATTTCTGCCCTGGAAAATTTTTAATCAGGAAAGTTGAATACTTGTTGAACATCTCTTCCTTGGTTAATTGCAATCACCTTCTCAATAAGTCTCCTGACTTTAGCATGGATCATAGTGGCCCCCCCCAAAATATACTCACATCTTACTCCCTAAAACCTGTGAATGTGATCTTATTTGGAAAATGGGTTTTTGCAAATGTAGTTAAAGTTAAGGATCTTGAGATGAGATCATCCTGGATTATCCAGGTGGGCCCCAAATCCAGTGAAAACTGTCCTTATGAAAAACAGAAGAGGAGAAGACACAGGCACACAGGGGAGAATGTCACGTACAGAGGAAAGCAGAAATTAGAGTGGCCATAGCCAAGGAAGCTGGCAACCACCAGTAGCTGGAAGAGGCAAAGAATGGATTCTTCTCTAGAGCTTCCAGAGGAAATGTGGCCCTGCTGACACCTTGATTTTGGACTTCTGGCTCAGATTTCTGTCTTCCACAACTGTGAGAGAATACATGCCTTTTGTTTTAAGCCACTAAGTTTGTGACAATTTGTTACAGCAGCCGCAGGAAATAGAATAGAGATCTTTTCTGATATGTCCTCAAAATCACTTTTAGAATGATAAATTGGAGACATAAGCCTCATGCAAAATATGAAGTACAAGTTCTTTAGAAGAGCTTCCAAGAACGCCTTGATCTGGTCACTGCCTGCCTTTCTCACTAGGTTGCTCTCTGTACCCCTATTACATTTAATAAGACCAGACTCCTTTGTTCCCTGGATGTACTGCCAGTTTCATCCCACTGTGTTCTTTGAACACAGTTCCTACTATCAGCAATGTCCTTCTGAGGCTTGTCCGCTTGTTTTAACTCTTGATCTTTCTTTCAAAACCCTGCTCCGTGTCTGTCCCTAGGAAGACATGTAAGCTGACATTACTGTCTTTCCCTCCTTCCCCATTGTCACCTCTGCATCATGAATAGACACCCATTATGACACAGTGCTTTTCTGCATCCATCCATTCAAAAATTAAAAATGAAATTTTAATAGGTAATATATCTACAGGTTTCATTTTTTTTTATCTATGGGTTTCAAAGATAAAAATGCTTAAAGAAAATAATCCTGGAGAAGACTTGCTCCCATGCTTATCCCCACTGGTTTCTCTCCATTCCTTAGAGGTAACCATTTTAAAATACTTTGTTTCTTTACTCAAAGACATAAATTTTCCTTATACAGTGGCAGCACACTATATATGTTTTTCTGAACATTGCTTTTTTCCACTTAGTATTATATCCTGGAGTTTTTGCATATCACTTTATAGAGTTCTTCCTCGTTCCCCCACTTTTTTTGGATACACAGTATTCCACTGAGTAGATGACCCTAGATAATTTAACCAGTCCCCAAATATTGGACCCTTGGTTTGACTCCATTATTTTTTTATAATAAATATTGCTCTAATAAAAACTTTTATACATATATCATTTTATATGATGCAAGTATAGGATAGATTTCCAGAAGTGAGATTGCTGGGCCAAAGGTCAAGTATAAATGTAATTGTGCTAGTCATCACCAGATATTCCCCCATAGGCACAGGACTGTCTTGTATCCCACTGGCAAGGTATAAGTGGGCTGTGGGTATTGCTTAGCAACACAGAGTGTTGCACACTTTTGCATTTTTGCCAACATGGTGGGTGAATGTAATAGTTTCCTATTGTTATATAATAAATTACCACAAACTTAGTGTCTTAACACAACACGTATTTATTATCTCACAGTTTCTGTGATCAGCAGCTTAAGCATGGTTTAGCTTGGTCCTCTGATCAAGGTCTCACAGGCTGAGTGTCAGCAGAACTGCAGTCCTACCTGAGGCTCAAGGTCTTCTTCCAAGTTCGTGTGGCTGTTGGAAGAAGTCAGTTCCTTTTGATTGTAGAATTGAAGCTCTCAGCATCTAGATGCTGTCTATGGTTCCCAGACATGTGACCCTCCCTACAGACAGTTGACATTACATCAGCTTGCTTCTTCAAGATCAGCAGAAGAGTTTCTTGTTCTAGCCTGCTAAGATGGAGTCTTATTTTAGATAACATAAGCACAGAGTGTCATCCATCCCATCTGCCATATAACATAACCTAATTAAAGGATTGCTGCCATATTCTATTGGTTAGAAGTAATTAATAGCCATACTCAAGAGAAGGGGACTATGCAAGGCTTCACACCTGGGGTTGAAGCTCCTGGGGACTCCAAAGAATTCTGCCCATTGCAGTGAGAAATGCAGTTTTAATATGAATTCTTTTTATTACGAGTATTTTTGTATGTTTAATGGCAACTTGTATTTTTTTTCTTTGTGAACTATCCATGTCCCTAGTCCATATTTCTCCTAGGCTTTGGTTATTTCTTTTTTCCTAGATTTCCAGGAGCTCTTTATGCATTAGTAAGTGTAATTCTTTGACACCGATATAAACTGCAAATACTTCCCTCCAGCTTGTTCTTATGCTGCGTTGAATGCAAAGTTTATGAATGTTATGTGGTTGAACTTACTAAATTTTTCTTTTTACTTCTCTTTTTCTGAGTCATAGATATAAAGGTTGCTTTCATTTTGTGGCTTTAAAGGAATTCAGCCTTTCAACCTTGTTATGACTTTATTTTTTACACCTTAACTCTAAATTCATTTGAAATTGTTTTGATTATGGTGTGATTCATGAATACAATAATATATTCCAGGTGGTTATTTGGTTTTTCCTAACATTATATATTAAAGTTCATGTTTACCACCACAGATCTGAGCACCACCTTTATCATATACTAAGTTCCCATGTAAGTTAAAATCTATTTCTGGAATTCATCTTCTCTGTTTTGGTCTCTTATATATGTCCCAATACCACACTGTTTTAATTATTGAAGTTTTATAATGTTATTATGGGTTTATAAGGCTTTTTAAAAAGATTTTTATTTTATTTATTTGAGAGAGAATGAGAGACAGAGAGAACATGGGGTTGGGGGAGGATCAGAGGTAGAAGAAGACTCTCCACTGAGCAGGGAGCCCAGTGAGGGACTCAATCCTGGGACTCCAGGATCATGACCTGAGCCAAAGGCAGCCACCCAAGCAACTGAGCCACCCAAGCGCCTCTATAAGGTTTTTCTATTTGGTAGATTTCTTGGTTATTGTTATTTTTATTTTTCCATAAGAACTTTAGAATTATCTAGTTTCAGAACAAAATTTCTTTTTTTACTATTCTTGTTGGGATTGTTAAATATATAAATTAATTTAGGAAGAATTGAAATTTTTATGATATATATTTTTTAAATTTACAAACTTGATCTATCTTTCCATTTATTTACTTTTTCTGTCAGGAATGTATCTTATTTTTTCCTCATATTGTTTTTGCACATGCCTCGTTAGATTTATTCCTAGGTATTTTATCCTTTTCGGAATTATTGTTGGTCCATTTGAAATGGAACTTTTCCATTATATCTTCAAAGTGTTGTTTGTATACATGGAAACTATTGATTTTTATTTATTTTACATATGACTACATTACTATTTAGAAAACATTTCTTGAGTGCCTAACATGTGAGGAGCTTCTGTACAAAAACTGAACTCACAATACACAGAATAGTCATGGTCCTTGCCCCCAGGAAAGAAGCAGAAAGTAAACAGGTAAGCAAATAAACAAATGTATAAATGACTACTTGTGATCAATGCAATAAAGAGTTGTTTAGTAATATAGAGTAATTATTTAAGTGAGTCTTCTGCAGTTATAGAAAAATTGAGGTTTTTGGTCCACACTTTATTTATCTCTGGGTCTCCAGAGACTGGCGCAATGATCAAGAGACAAAAGGCAGCAAATATTTATTGAACTGAAAAGAATTTGCTTTGAGCTTAGGGGCAATGATGTTTTATGTCTGTTAGCCTGATGACCACACAGCCCAGATTTTTCAAACAATTTCATATTTTATTTTATTTTTTAAAAAAAGATTTTATTTATTTATTTGAGAGAGAGAGAGATTGAGTAAGAGAGAGAGCACAAGCTGGGGGAGAGATGGAGGAAGAGAAAGAAGCTGGCTCCCCACTGAGCAGGGAGCCTGATGCCCAGGACCCTGGGATCGTGACCTGAGCTGAAGGTAGATGCTTAATCGACTGAGCCACCCTGGTGCCACAAACAATTTCATATTTTAAGTTCACTGTTTCTATAAATATATTATCACAAGATGGTTCTTAAGGATTTGTTTGGAAATTGTCAACCATAGTTAAAGCTTTTATCCAAAGAGTCCTTCCATGTCTTGGGCCTATGAGCAGAGTGGACTTTCAGTCATTGGCATGAGTATTTTGGAGATTTGAAGATAGGGATATCCTCTTTTTAAACTTTTAATTGAAGGGCACCTGGGCGGCTCAGTCGGTTAAGTGTCTGCCTTCGGCTCAGGTCATTATCTCAAGGTCTTGGGATCCAGCCCTGCACTGGGCTTCCTGCTCAGCAGGGAGTCTGCTTCTCCCTCTTCCTCTCCCTATCTCCCCGCTCTGTGTGCTCTCTCTCACAAATAAATAAATAAAATCTTAAAAAAAATAAAGTTGTAATTGAGATGTCAAAGTTAAACAAATTTACTGAGCCTCATTGGAGCTTGTGTGTTCTTCCAAGCCTAGGAGTTAATATTTACATCTTTTATACTATTTGGAAATAAAGAAAATGCTATGATGGAGAAAATTCTACTTATATGTATAGGGTTTTCATTGTTGTTTTATTTTTCCTTTCTAAATGTTAATAAATGGCAAGTAAAGGGTCTAGGGGTTTTGTTTGTTAATTTTTATTTATTTATAGCTTTCATAACTTTGAAAAAGAATTCAGACCAGCTTAAAGGAATATATGAAATGCACCAAATTTAAGTATATTGAAAAAGTGTGAGAAAGAAACTGGGTACAAAATAAACTTGGAGACATATGATAGACTTGCTGTCAGAAGGCTCCAGTTTGGGCTCTTATCTGTTAGAAAACATATTGAGCATTAACACAATTTACACTCCAATTAAAATTCTTAAAAATTCCTAATAATAGCAAAAAAATATTTCATGCTTACTCTTTTCCATTTTAAGCTTTTTAAAATGCACTACTTAACTTAATCCTTGCAACAAGAGCCTGATGGGATATGTACTAATATTGTTCTACTTTACAGGAAAGGAACTACTACTACTAATATTAAGACAAGAAAGGAAATTATTGAGAGGATTCTTATAAAGATGATGCTGTGAACTATAATGAGCAATATTCCCCGCAGTATCTGTACAGTAGGTATTGCAGTGAATTTCCTGTGTGTCTTTTGTAGCCTCCCTTGATCTAATGGCCTCGCTTATAAAGCATACAATGATTCTACAAGGTGGCCAGTGAAATAAGCATAAGCTCTGCTGGTGTAGCTTCATTCAGGGGTGAATTTAGGAATATCTAGAAGAATACATTATTTGAATATCATGTAGGCAATTCTTTAAAGATGTTACATCTTCTAATTAAGTGACAGGTGGAAATAGGAAGTGTTGACTTTGAGATGGCTTTAAAGTTGAATTAGAAACTGTGGATGAGATATGAATGTCTAAGTCTGACAGCCTCTGACCTATAAGCATGGCTAGCAGACTTCCTTTTTCAATTAATGGCTGTAGCAGACAGGTGAAATAAGGTGTGTCAGGTAGGTTATGCTCTGCTCTGCTGTGGTAACAAAGAAGTCCCTGAAATGTGGTGGCTTTGTATACAAAATTCTTATTTATCCTCACATAAGGTCCAGTTTGTGTCTGATAACTCTTCCATCTTGTAGTAATGCTTCCTAGAGAAAATAACCTTCAAGGTCAGTGTAGTGGGGGGAAAAAGCAATCTCAGAAAAGGAACACCCACTCTTACTTTTCTCACATGGGAATTAGCATATTGTTTCTGTTCATGATCCACTGATAAGAATTAGTTACATGATACCACTCTGATGTATGGGGTTGGGAAACATGGATATTTACTGAGCACTGACCATTTATGTCCCAGAAGGAATAAGTATTTTCTTTTGTCTCTTCTAGGAACTTCTCTCCTGCTATCTTTCTTCCTACCCCTTTCTTCCTACCCTCTTGTCTCATGAAACCATATCCTTATGATTCCAGATTCCTTCTCTTCAAGCACTTTGTCTTGGTTGAGGGTGGGTAAAGAGACAGAACAGTAGGAAGGAGAGAGAAAAGGGAGGGGATGTCCCTTCAAGTGTCACCTCTCATTTTTTCTACTGCTTGCTCCCATTTCCTTCCCTTACCTCCTAGCTCTGGCTAATGGTTGCAAGATTAAAGTGAAGAGAGAGAATCCCCTTCTGCTGCCCCTACGGCCTCTGTTATTTTTCCTCCTTTTAAACTCTTTCTTTTCACTAAATATAATAAATGCTTAGCATTTAGCCCAATCTGTGAGCCAGTGGCAAATGGGCATTGGGTATCCAGAAATGTACAGTACGTGGTATCTGTCCTCAGGGCCACTTGGCTCAGGGGTGAACACCAAGAGCTGTAAAGTGGTAGAGATAGACTGCAAACTAGAAATAAAATTTTGAAAAACAAGTGAACAAATAAATGAATGATTTACTGCTCAACCAAATGGATACTCAGGATTTTCACCTTGGGTGCAGAGGAGGCTTGCTTGTCAGGGTAGTACTAACGTGAAAGGCAGGCAAGGCAAAGGGAGACACAGAAGTTACAAATTTTACCAGTGCATTGTCTCCAATCTCTTTCTCACTCCTTCCCTAACCCCCATCCCATTCTTCTCTTACCCTACAACATAAATCCTGACCTGTTCCTCACAGCCTGCTCCCGCTTCTTGTCCTCAACCCTTGGGTGCCTGCACATGGGATGGAGACAGGCAGTGTCACTGAGTCTTGGGGATGTAGGAGATGTGTCTGTGTAGGTGGGTCCCCAGATTGGAACTATGATCTGATCCCATTTTTTCCATAGGAACATTATGGTACAGTTTGGAAAGATGTGGCACCACTCTGTGTTTATTGCATATGCCAGGGTGATTTATGACATAAACACAATTGTGTAAATGTAATCTGGAGACTTAATTGCCATTAACAGCATTATTTGCTTGGCAAGGGTGATGTAAGAGGTGATTATATCTCCAAGCAGTGCTTAACCTAAATGATCTTTGAGGCTCACGTTAGTACTACCCTGACAAGCAAGCCTCCTCTGCACCCTGATTGTGCAGGAATATGTGCCCTAAATTCTAAAGAAGTGATTTCAAAATGAACCTTTGTAATATGAATCGATGATTAAGAGAGAGATTGCCTGCAATGTAGCAAGTTCTCATTCCTCCAATTTCTCTTCATTCTTAAGTTTTTACCTCTAAATTATTCTCTGATGTTTTTCTACTCTTTCTGCATATTAACACAGACTTCTTCCTTAATCCCAAATTGCTGCTTTTTGATTATAAGCATCTCTGAATCTTCATTGGTTGTTTCATTAAGTGAAAAAAAATAGATCTCCAACAAAAGAATATACTTCCAAATGAACAACGAGGGAATATTTCATTAATTTGTTTCTCAGTCTTTGCAATCATGTACATTAAAATGTTTAACTGATTCTTTTCCTCTAATGAAATGAGAAGTGGTTGTTAATTTTTTATCACTGCCCTAAATAAACTGTACCATTCCTAATGGATGTATAACCAGAATTAATCTCAAACAGAAATCACCAGTGACATGCAAAGAGGATTATGTGAGTTTCTTACAGCATTTTATCAAGAGATACATTTTTCTGAAGTCAGTTTACATTTGCACTCAAGTTTTGTGCTTTCTGCCCCATGTTTCAAATTTTTAAAAGAAAGAAAACTTGTACACAACTTGGGCACAATAATATTGGATAAATTAGACTTACAGAGGTCATTAACATCTTCCCCCTGCTTCCTTCCAGACAAATGAGAATTCATTTTGAAATTTCATCCACTCAAGACTAGGAGCTTTGCCATCTACTTTAGTAACTAATTTTAATATCTAATGACAGTTTTGGTAAGGATTTTTTTGCCCACAACTATGGAACTGAAATGTCTCTTGTCGTTTTCCACTTCTCCAAACCTGAAGGAAAAAGGTAAACAATTGGTTACAGTTTTCACAGAGTCATGAGTTTATGGTAAAATCATAAGTCTTTTATTAAAGTCATCAAACCAATGTTGCCTTTTATCATTATTTATCAGTTTTTAAAAATAATCTTTTAAAGTCACTTCAAGTTTTACCATCAAGGCCATATTTATTAATATTTATAAATAAATATTTATAAAATATTTAGGACTGATGCTGTCTAAAGGGTTGAATGTAGAATTTTGATGAAAGGCACTTTTGAAATAGAGTCTTGTTGAAGGGAATTTTATCCAGAGCTGCTGTTGAAAGAAGGAGAAGGGTGTCATGGGCCCAGGAAGAAACCAATAAGGAGGCCACTGGTCTGAAGGGGCTAAAGTTAGGCAAAACACATATTCTGAGATCACTGTCATTCAGAAGGGGATGTATATGGGAAGTGGACTCTACAAAACCAAAGGGTGTTTTGACCCTTGTGAGTGAAGAGAAGTGTGTGGAGGCAGAAAGCAAAATTGCAAAGAGCCAGTGGACAGAGGGCCAATCTCTTGGGTGAGGGACGGGAAAGACCAGCTCAGGTTGATGTGCTCAAGAATTTCTCTAATGAGCTGAATTTATGGCAGTGTGCAAGGCTGAGGGCAGTTATTAGTAAATAACAGGGAAAGAGTGGTAGTGTCCCAATCACTGGTCTGTAATCAGTCAGAGCTTGGTCTCTGTGTGTAATTCTCCTAGGGGATTGTTAGGAGGAAAACACTGTTAAGGTGAGACACTGACTCATGGGGGCCCCATTAGTTGCTTACCGGGGACAGATATCCTATTTCTGTACACATAGAAGTTCTGTTTATTAGGGAAGCAAGAGAAATGACTGAGAGACTGTGTGTCTTGCTTTCGGGGTCTGTTTTCTAAAAGTAAATATCTCAGTGCAACTTAGTTTAATTGCAAATTTTGGAAGAGGCTAATGAGATGATATATTCTTATATGAAAGGTTTTGATGAACACAATGCATAATAGAAGGAGGCTCCATCTTAAGGGCGTGATGTACTTAGAAAAATGTGCATAAGGTTCTGTGTTTGGAGACAGAACAATAGATTTATTTATTATGAGTGGGTGGGTGGTAGGGTTTATTTGCCAGGGTGTTAAAAAATATAAAATCATGATTTATTCTAGCCTTGTAGCCTCAATATTTGACAATCTACTTCTGGTATCTGGTACCTATTATTTAACTGTTTTCTTCTCATACAAAATTAAAGATGATGGTAACTGGTTACATCCAATACAGGGTGGTAATTGGTTACATCCAATACAGGGCAGATTGGGGCTAAATATATGCTACTTTCTCTACATTAAGTGAGTCTCATCTGGTTCATTGTACTTTGCATTGAGGAGAACTGTGCTCTTTGTCTTTAGTGTTGGAAATCTTATTTTTATGTTTCCTCTTCAATTCATAATGTGGCAAATGCAATAAAATAGAATTCAAGATATTTTGACTAACTCAGTAGTGTTGTTGTTGTGTTTTTTCCTCTCTTCTGCTAGCCTTAGTCTTTTTTTTTTTTAAAGATTGTTTATTTTAGAGAGAGAACACATACAGGAGGGGCAGAGGGAGAGAGAGAGAGAAACTCAAGCAGACTCTGTGCTGAGCGCAGAGCCTGATGCAGGACTGACTCACGACCCCAAGACCACGACCTGAGCTGAAACCAAGAGTTGGATGTTCGACAGACTCCACCACCCAGGTGCTCCTTTTTAAAAAGCATTTTAATTTAAATTCCAGTTAGTTAATTAACATACAGTGTGATATTAAGTTTTAGGTGTATAATATAGTGATTCAACACTTCGATACAACACTCTGTGCTCATTATGACGAGTGCACTCCTTAATCCCCGTCACCTGTTTCACCCATCACCCCACCCACCTCCCCCCCTGGTAACCATCAGTTTGCGCTCTATAGTTAAGGGTCTGTTTCTTGGTTTGCCCCTTGCTCTCTTTTTTTTCCCCCTTTGCTTATTTGTTTTGTTTCTTAAAGTCCACATATGAGTAAAATCATATGGTATTTGTCTTTCTCTGACTGACTTATTTCACGTAACATTATACTCTCTAGCTCCATCCATGTCATTGCAAATGTCAAGATTTCATTCTTTTTTATGGCTGCAAACTCAGTAGTTTTGGTCAAGAGACTGCTGTTGGTAGAACTGTTGGGGGGCAAGCACAAGCCTTGTTCTCACTGATCTGCAGAAGTAGGAGAATCTCTATTTGTCATAAAAAAGCTGATCTAGTGGGATCAATACACAATGCATGAAAGTGAATGTTAAGAGAAAGTCCAATATATAAAAGTCAGGAGCTGCCAATATATGAATCCTCAGTCCTAGCAAAACCAGATTCCCCATGATTCATTGTGATGATAAACTCCTAAGTACTTTCTGTACATCAGGGATCTTTGCAACTCAAGAGCTGGTAGTACTGTCCTCCTCATTATTATTTGTGTGATTGTTTGGTATTTTGTTACAGCTTCCCTTTCTTTCCAATATTTAAATACCAGCAGGTATATCACGAGGTGCAAATGATAATTTAGCACCTCTTTTCAGTCAGGTAGAAATGTCTGCATTAAATGGTATTTGAAGCTGAAGTATCTACTAAGTTTTCTACTGTGCCTTTCCATCGAGAATCAAGATGGGATGGGAGATGCCAAGAAGAGTGCTCAGATTTACCAGCAAACAATATAGCCTGCAAGTAGCTCTCTTTCTTTAGCTTCAAGCAAGATGGGACTTGGAGGTACTTGGTGGTGTATTTTTGTTGCGTGCATATCATTGCTTGTTCTTTTCAATATATGAGAATGCACTCCCCTGTAAGCAACTGAAAATCTGATTGGTTGGATATGTATTATCTCCTATAACAATTAATCCAGACATAGGTGCTTCAAGGTGTGGGGTCACAGCTCAAAAATTTGGGAAGGTCAAAGATCGTGCTGATCCTTCTCATTCTCCATCTCCAGTCTACAGGCTTTAGACCTAATGTTTATTTGTTGCAAGATGCATGCCATCCTGCTGCAGTATTCTAGGCATCAAGATGGTACTTGAAGGGAAAAAGGGGAAGGGTGAATCTCATGTGGTTCTCTCTTGTTTCATCGGGGAAGAGACATCTCAGTGGTAAGAATAGTGTGACATGGCCACCTCTTCCTGCCAACTGCTGGAAAAGAGAGAGAGACAGAGAGACTGATTTTAAGTAATTTTAGCTTATTCTGTTGTGGAGGCTGTAAAGTCCAAAATCTACAGGGCATACTGGCAGACTAGAGACCCAAGGAAAACTTGATGCTCTGCTCACTCTTAGGGCAGAAGTAAGAAGAAATCACAGTTGCCTTAGGTTGGCATCTACCCCTTTTGCTGAGGACAATGAATGCAGGATTACTTTTCATGGAGCAGCCATGGTCATGTCAGTGAAGACTGGCATGCCGTTCTTTTTAGGTCTTGTCTAAGAAGGTGATCTGGAGAGACAAAGACATCTCTGCAGGTAGGAGTTGTAGGTATTACAGCATTCCTAGTGCTGGAGAAGGAGTATGAGACCAACCTGTATAAAGACACATTCACCCAATGACAGTCTGCTCAGGCCCCCATAACAAAGTTCCATAGGCTGAGTGGCTTAAACCACAGAAATTTATTTTCTCATGGTTCTGGAGTCTGGATGTCCGAGATCAGAGTGCCAGCATGGTCAGGTTCTGACAAGAACCCTCTTCCTGGTTTGTAGACGGCACCTTCCTGTATGTGCTCATGTGGCCTGTCCTCAGCCCCTGCTCATGGGAAGAGAGAGTGGACAAGCTCTCAGGTGTCTCTTCTGATAAGGGCTTTAATCCTAGCACAAGAGCTCCCTGCCATGATCTCATCTAACCCTAACTGTCTCCCAAAGGCCCCATCTCCAAATATCATGATATGAGGGGTTACGATTTCAACATATGAGTTTTGAGGGGACACAATTCAGTACAAAGCACTCAGGCTGAGCAAATACAGGTGAGGGATCCCTGGGGGCAGTCTCTCACGAATCCACGAAAACACCCAGGAGAGGGGCTACCAACCAAGTTTGAACTTTTTTGCTTTCTCTTCCCTCTTGGAACCTCAACCTTGGAGGGAGGGGGTGGAAACTAAAGTGAGAAGAATGGGGAAAAAAAAAAATGAGAGAACACATCCTCTCCTTCCCCAACAGCCTGCTAACCAGCCCAACCTGGACCAAGCTGAGGTTGGCTCACTTTTAATGATGGATAGAAATTCTGGGGGCCAACTATTCTAATTATTAAATTGCAACAATGTTTCAATGTTCAAATTCAGGCTGCCCAAAACTCTTCTGGTTACATGAAACCAGAAGAGTTTTGGGCAGCCTGAATTTTCATCCTGGAGCAGGGAAAGAGCCAGTCTCTTTCAGTAAGTTTTAAGGGACCGTAGAGGAACAAAGAATTACAAAGAATTGATGAGGCATGCTTGTTCAACTTAACTATAAGCTTTATTTTGCCTCCCGATCCATTTTCAGGAGAAAAAAGTATAATTTGTCAGAACGATGGTTTGATAGAGTGATTAAAAAATCCTGGGGCATGACCTCTAGATCTGAGGATTTTTACATTTGGTTTTTCCCGGCGGAATCTTGGAATTAAAACATTTCAAGTAGCTGTAGTATCTGCAGTGGCCACTTGGTGACAGCAGTCTACGAAACTGCGTCATGCTTAGAGACCCTGGAAATCCTGGTTTTTGGTGTGAATAACATTTTTTGTCTTAGTGCTCCCAGAGCAGTGCCTGTTCCTACTTTTGGTGGAAGCACTGTTTTCCATGACAGTGTTTGTTTTGTGGTTGAGCCCTCGCTGGCCAACTTTTGTGATGTTTTCTGAATATCATATATTCTGGTTCTGTTTATAAACAGAGCAGTTTGGTGGAAATTTAGCAGTTTGAAATCTCTGTTGGTTTGGAGGTTTTTCTTTTGTCCTCTCATTTAATCCAAACATGGATTGATACATTGAGAAAGAAAAGCTGCTCTTACTTTTCCTTCTCAGATTTTCTCAAATAATACATACTTCCTAAAAATCCTTACACACATTGAAAGAGAAGACCGTTTTTATGCTACCTTTGTGACTTCATTTTTCATGTTTGCACATGTCATTAGCAGGGTGAGTTTCCTTTAGATTTGTACCAGATGGTGTGAGATTACATATATAAGAAAGTTCCTTCATTAAAATCTACCCAACATTAATCTTATATAATTGGTTCATTTCTTTAATAACAAAATCTCATTTACAAGGATCCAGTAGCCAACCGAGTCTTCAGCAGCCAGGGGGACAAATGTGATTTTTGCAAACCAATTACTTTTCTATGGTTCTTTAGAAATGAAAGTTTACTATTGTCTGGAGGGAGGTGGTGATGTGGGGAGTTAGAAAACCATGACGGTCGGGGTTCGAGCCAGCTGGTGTCTAAAGCTGGCCCCAGTGTTTGTGGATATATTTGCTGTGTGTGCTCAGGCACAACAATGAGGTTTTCTATGAATATTAGATGAATGCTGCCTGTATGGCAGGCCCCGCACTGTGCGAACTCAGTGACACAGTGAGCACGAGACGTGGTCCCGGAGCTCACAGTGCATGAAGTGAACAAGCATGACTTCCAACCAAACGCTCCAAGAAGGGTACGTGTAATCACAGACTGAGGTTAGTGCTCAGGAGGAAAAGAACGCATTATAGAAATACAACAACCAACAGCACAGACTGATCCAGGCTGGAAGGTCAGGCACGACCTCCCTAAGAAGTCAGACTTAAGGTGAATGCTGAGAGGTACTTACACTGACCAGGGCAAAGGCAGGGGGGTGGAGAGGGAGACAGTGTGGGTGCAAAAGAATGAGCATGTGCAGAAGCCAGAGGTGGGAATGAGCATGGTATGTCTGAGGAATGGAAGGAAGGCTCTGGAAGTTGGAGCAGAGAGGGTTGTGGATGAGGAAGGGGAGGGAAACCCGGGCTGACCCCGAGGGCTGGGGCGGTGGTGCGGAGCTGTTGGCAATGGTGGTGGCCGTGATGCCTGTGGACATGAAAGTGGCCTCTGGCTGCCGCAGTGAAGCAGGGAAGTGACATGTGCCCCAGAGCCCACAGGAGCGAAAGGGCCGCCGTGCTGATCCTGGCACAGGAAGGGGCAAGCAGACCAGAGGAGAGAGGGCCAGGAGGCAAGGGACAGGACTCAGGAGACAGGGAGGACCTGAAAGGGGCTGAACATTGAGGTCAATTGAGTGCGGAAGGGATGTTAAGGAACAGGAAAGCCCCAGGTGTTTCTGACTTGAGTAACTGAAAATCTGGTATGTGTTTTTCACTGAGTGAGGGAGTACACACAGGCTGGTGTTAGATTTGAGATAAAGCAGAACCCAGATGCCTAAATGTAGGGACTGAGAGAGGCTGAGATCTCACCAGACAGGTACAATGGAGAGAGAGAGAGAGAGAGAGAGAGAGAGAAAGGGAATGGAGTTTAGGGTGCTAGTAAGTCATGCAAGTCCAGTGTTCTTGAGAGGATGCTTAGCCCACCACAAAGACTGTAATCGTGGTCACTTCCCTGCCCTGCCCGGTGCTCTCTCCTCTCTCTCTCACTCCATCCTTCTTTTCCTTTGTTTCCTTTCTCCCTTTGCAGGATTGTATCTAAATTTGCTCATATTGAATTGTAGAAAGTCTCAAATTTTTCCATCTTCTGGATCTCGACAGTCTTTTTCAGAATTTCTGGGAAGGGTCTGTACATATTCTGATATAACAGTAATTTTTCTGACCAGCTAGTAATTGGCCAGTTTAAAAATATTTTTATTTTCATGCATCTTTCACTCTGTTTTTGTATTTTACTGCATCTTTTAACTCGAGATCCTGTATAGTGATTTTCGACAAGTTACTAAACGTCCCCTCGTTTTAGTTTCTCAATTTGAAAAAGAGATGAATAATCTGATGATATAATAATGTGCTTTTCTAATGGGTGGTTTGGAGGATTAAATAAGTGAAAAACTTGTGAAGTGCATTATGAGCACACAATAAATGTTAGCTGTTATTATGGGATGGGGAAGAGGAATAGATTGGCAGACCCAGAGATACAGCTAGAACTTAAGCTGGGGAGGTTGTAACTATGTTTAATGTACCCATGTGGTGAAAGTCAGTGTTTCCTGGAGTTTATGATACAAGTTGTATCATACAAAGGAAGCTTGGAAGGTTTTCCTTAGCCAGTGGAGGGGAGGGAATGGGTGGGGAATGGGTGTTCCTCGTGCCTTTATGGTGTGGTAGAATGATATATCTTGTTTGTACCCTTTCCTGTCTCTGTGGGTGGGCCTCCTCTTAGTGATGTGAACAACATTGATGCAGCTCACTAATAACAGTAATAAGAACTGACATCGGTGCCGACACAGTGTTTATCATAACAGCCCTATCAGGTTGAACAAATTCTCATCTCCAGCTTGGCAATGAGAAAACTGAGATTATACAATTTAACACAAGGTTACTGATCATTAAGTGGCAAAGCTGGGTTTAATCCTAGCTTCAGAGTAGACCTGCGTGAACAACCTGTATTTCTCCAGTTTCACTTCCATTCTTAAAATGTTTCCAAAGGTCCAAAGTTTTATACTTTCTTTAAGAAGAAAACAATCGTGCACACTTTCTTTTCTTTACTTGAAAGAGGAGAGTTTAACCGGGGAAGGTACATGTTCGTTGAGACAATCTTTAAGGACACACTTAATCCTGACTTTCCATGGTTTTATGAATGGAGAAATGGATGAATTCAAAGAAGTTGATATTGATGGAGGGAGTAAGCACAGTTGTGCAATTGGATCACTGTCTGATGGCTGGTCACTGGAGTAGGAGAGACATCTAAATGAAGGAAAACAGAACAATCAGATTCCCACCTTCCATATTTGGAAATTTATTTATTCATTGACTATAAACATATTAAGCACCTCCTCCAGCCTAGGGACTTTATCACATCAGAATCCCCATCTTTGT
>NW_023270442.1:10180458-10267958 GCF_011800145.1 Mirounga leonina
GGGAACAGAGAGAATCCATGTCTAGTGAAGTCTGGTTACAAAAAGGTGGGTCAATAGTGGTGGGGAAGACAGTAGAGGTGGATTTGCCGAGCCAAGAAATTATAAATGGTAAAAGTAGAGGGACCAGTCTCTGGCTGAGAAGAATGAAGAGAAGGCCAATTCTTTGGGGAAAGGAAGAGTGGAACTGAGTGAGTCCTGACCACACTGGATTGGAGATGGATGCACGAATTTCCTTTGCTGGGTTTCTTACGACACAACAGATGTGGAATCATGGCGAAAACCCCGTTGCCAAACCTAACATGGAAGATGAAGGCAGAATTACAGACAAGAGTCATCAGGGGATGGAGGTAAGAGGACGAAAGGAGGTGTATTTCTCACTGCTGACATGGGCAGTGTTCTACTGGCGTTCTCCAACTCCATTTTCATTCTGCAGTGACAACAGCTGCTTCTACTTTTATTTGTCCCTGTTATAACTGCAGTGCTTGGTGCAGAAGTGTGAGCAGGAGGTGTCCATAAATGGGCAATTGCAGGGGAAGTGGTGGGGAATGTAGCAGCCTTGGATTGGTCAACAAGAAAGAATTTATATCTATCTCATGCTCAAATAGGAGAACGAAATGTTGCCGAAGTCTAGCATTTCTTTTCCCTTTGAGTTTTGTTTGTTTAATTTACTGTGTTCCTTTGGCTATATGAGTTTATGCAGTGTCTATGGTAAAACTCAGGACTTTGTCCTTCATTCATCAGTATTTCTAAAAATGGGCATGTTGATGAGCAACATTTGGGTTTTCCTGTCTTGGCCTGGTGTCTGAAATGAATCTTTGGAGTCCATTCATTTGGGCTATATGAAGGACACTTGCTTGATAATGAGACAACTGTCCTAATTAACTAAGCTTTAAGAAGTAATTATCTCAGCCCACAGAGCATGCTACCTTTGCCCTCGTTCAAAGGACTGGGCAGATGGTGGGTTCTGGGAGACTTGAGGTTGATATTCCAACAGAATGATTATTGAAAGTAAAGGGTTAGCTTTAGTAGGTTTGTCCCTGCGCTTACCAAGAAGTGGGCGGCATGGGTCATTCAGAGCAGTGGCACCCCAAGGCAGGAGCAGGTGCTGTGTTTGAGGAGGTAGGTACACTTTTCCATAACCTGGTTTATACTCACTTGATCATCTGATGCTGATATTCAAAGTTCTACCCCTTTGCCCTCAGAGGAAATGAATATTTTCCTCAAGGGGATTGCTGCTTACTGGTCTCCTCTGTGCTCCCATGACCCCTCGGGGGTGCCTCACCATTTCCTCCTCTCTTGGCCGACCCTTGGTCTATTCCTTGTTGACCACCATTGCTTTGTTGAGACTCACTGGAAGATCCTGTGCAGAGAGTGAGCTCTGGTACTCTGGGCGTAATGGTATTTCTCCAACCTCATTATCATTCCAGGGAAAGTTAAAAGAAAAAAGAAGCAAACACATCTGCTGACAATCTATCTAATGTGTCTGATATCGCTTTAATATGCTCATATATATAAGATATATATATATATATATCATATATATATACACACACACACACACACACACAGATAAAATAAGCCAGCCTGCTTTTCAGGCAGGGCTTTGGTAGGTGTAAAATAAATAAAATCAAATGGCTCTAATAATCTTCTGGAATAAATTGATTTTCTCTCCCTTCGGCAAGTGGCTCTGTGTACAGTGACCTTCCTCTGAAATAGTCACTTGGTAGGGCATTGGCCGCAAGGCCAGCATCACTGTCTCTGGAGACCCCTTTCGCCCACTGACATACAAGAAAGGAAATGTAATAGACGCCTCAAAGCTCATATAATGAGGGTGACCTAGTTGGGAGAACTGCTAAATTATTTCCAGTGTAAAACCTTTTTAATTCTCACCAGTGGTAAGACAAATCATGTGCAGTCCTGAGTACTTCCAATTAGCAAGTGAGAAACTCTGATTAAAAAATCAGGCCCACTGCATGGCAGAGCGTGTTTTGGCTCTTTATTTTGATAAGTGGTTTTAAGTATTTATTATAATAATCCACAGTCTATGGACTAATGGGCTGTAGGATGTCTTTTAACTGCGATAGAGTCTCAAGAAAATGGGGCCTCATTGTAAGCACTTGCGGTTAAATCTTGTTTGGGATGTAAAATGAGGCCACTTTTTGATCACAATGATCACGTTTTCTGATTAATGAAGTGAAAAATAGATCATTTTACTATATAGAAATTACAATACCCTGTATATAACAGTACGAACAAAAGGCATTAATTGCTATTAATAGCCTTGATGTCTATCCTGCAGCATCACATTTAATTGCTTTCTTCAGTTGCCTTATTCAATTATTTGGATTTCTCTTTCATTATGGAAGAACAATTCCCTGAATTTTATGACTAGGTCTTCTCACGTCGGAACTGGAGTTGGATTCTCAGTGCTGTGGCTTCCTCTTTCATGTTCTGTAATGTCAGAATCTGATCCAACACTCGCTCCTCTGGTTTTCCTTTCTCTGCCCCACAGAACTGGCTGACTGTTGGGGTTGGCGGGACAACGTGCTGGTGTGTTCATGGGTTTGTACCAATCGGTGTGGCCTGAGCCAGTTTTATTTAACCCATTGCCCTGGCACAGAATGAATACGGCTTGTGGAGGAAAGTATTCGTGTGACAGGTGGTGAGAACTTCTCAGTGGTGTTAACAATCTGCTAATGACCTTCTTAATTGGTAGACCTCAGCAGAACGAACACGAAGGCAAATCTCTTGGCCTTGAGTTCCCTCAGACTGTACGAGGGCCTTTGTAATTGATGTGATTCGTTCCTCTTTCAGGACAACTGGGAAGTTAAAATAGCTCTGCCTCTCAGAAGTTTGCCAATTACTTGAGGCCATTCTGGATGCAGCAGGTTCCTAAGTGATATTCTGCTATTATCCTTAGGTACTAAATCCTTTCCCGAATTTCTTGAGTTCCCATAAATTACCACTGACTCTGCAAGCACTAGAGGGCCAGTTTTATTAATAGACTTCTGTGTAGAGTGTTGCTGGGAATAGCGATGCCCTCTTTAGCCACAATTGGGTCTTTGAATACAGACCGCCTCCTTGGATTCCTGTCCCAACTAGCCTGCAAGAAGTCCTCGATTTGGTGGGCCTTTTGGAACAACTTTTCTTAGTTACCTGCTTTGGCTGTCCATGCTCAACTCCCAGGTGTTTATAGCCCCTCTACCTTTGAAGACCTCACTGAAGGTAATGCAGTCTCCTGTGATCTCCAGAGATGGTGAGGCTCTTATCTATCCACAGGTTCACTAGGGTATTGTTAGTGATGCCTTCCCAGAGATAGCCAGCTTTCCCTTTCCCCCCTGCACTGGACTCCCGCCCTGTCCTCTACCTATTTCTAGAGAAATTTACTCTAAGGGACATTCTTTGTTCCCGGCTAAGACTTCTTTTTTTTTTTTTTTAAAGATTTTATTTATTTATTTGAGAGAGAGAATGAGAGAGAGCACATGAGAGGGGGGAGGGTCAGAGGGAGAAGCAGACTCCCTGCCGAGCAGGGAGCCCGATGCGGGACTCAATCCAGGGACTCCAGGATCATGACCTGAGCCGAAGGCAGTCGCTTAACCAACTGAGCCACCCAGGCGCCCCCCCGGCTAAGACTTCTTACCCTATATTCCTCTCACCCTCCTCCCTAGGAAATGCAACCATACCACATACAGGCACAAACCATCTCTCTCTGATCTCATTGCTTAAAGCCCAGAGAGAGTCCAGCCGGGCCTTTCCCCTTTCCATTTGGGCTTCTTTGACCCTCCTGAGTTGAGAACTTTCTAATCTGAAAATCTAACCAACATGTGTTCTAAACCCTAGAGGGAGAAAACCACAAGGAAGTTTCAAGAATGCCTTTATTCTGCTTTAAGACCCACACCCACAATATTTCCTTCTGGTTGATTTTTAATTATCAAAGCCACAGTTTACTTATTTAAGTCACACTTTATGTCTTGGATAGACATGCTTGAAATTGAAGATTCTACCTGCCCAAATAGGCCTTTTAACTTACCTTCAGTGGGTCTCATGATACCATCTTTTGCTCTCAGTCATGTGGATGGTTTGTATTGCCTTACGGGCTGTTTCCTGCCTGCTTCATCTTAGAGCTCATTCTCTGCCTTTAGAGCTTGGAGAACTAGAGATGAGGGTGTAAAAAAAGTGGTTCTGGGACAAATTCTAGCATGTGTGGAGGCAGGGGTGAGGATGGTTCCCCACACCAACAAGAAACAATTCTCAGGCACCAGTTGGGTGCCCTATAATTCAACTCAGTTCTGAAACTATCTATTCAGAGCTAACCTTAGATTCTTCAGGTTAAGGGCTCAGTCCTACAAGACAAATCATTGGCCTTTGAACTCAACCTCTGGAGCCTCTTCCCTCCCCAGAGAGGGTGGTGGAGGGGGAAGGGAAGTTCCAACTCTCTAATCACCTGGTTGATTTTCCTGGCAAAAAGCTCCACCCTTAGGTCACCTAGGTGCTTTCCAAAACTCACCTCATTAACAAAACACATGACACCTTTATTGACCTAGGAAATTCCAAGGGTTTTAGGAGCTCCATGCCAAAAGAACAAAGACCAAATATATAGTTTTTATAATAAGTCACAATATCACAGAGTGCCATTCCTGGCCAGGGAGTAGAGCCAAAGTCCTGACATTGGACTCATTAGAACAGGGCTCTAATCAGTTGAGCCCACCAGCCATGATATATATATATCTCCTATATAAATATCTACTGTCTACACATATATACACACACACTTGAAGTGTGTGCATACACTGGAGTTTGCAAAGAACAGTAATAGAAAGCCAAATGCATTCGATGATTAATGAAACCAGAATTTTAAGTGGCTTCTCATTATACATTTGCTGATGACATAAAATTTTCCTTTCTGGAATAGAGAGTGTAAACCTCTGGACAGGGAACAACCATGAACTATTATTTTCCTTCTAAGTACATAAATGAGAGATTCTAAAACTGTGCTTTCATAAGTTTACCATGCAAATGGTCACCAGAGATAGAATTGTTATAGATCCAGAATATTTATTTAATAGCAGCTGCAGCAGGCACCTGCTTTCTAAATTCAGTGGACCCGAATCTTCTCACCCTGACCATCCCCTCTCCCTCAAGTTTCATATCTTGAGAGTAGCCTACCATCTGCCTCAGAAGCATGTAAAAGGATTTATTTCAATTATAAGACATTTCACATTTCTTTCCTGCTTCTTTTAGGGACTCCTTAGAAAATTAAAAATACTCCATCTGGACTAGAGATAATATGTATCAGTTTACGCATTATTATCTAGATGTCTTTTCATTTTTTCCCCCGATGGTAATATTAGCAGTGTAGATTTACTTTTTTTTTTTTTTTTGGATAAAAATGTATCCAACAGGCCCTCACTTTCCTTTCGGTGGAGGGTTTTAATTGTGTCATTATAGGACCTTATTTCCCAAATAAAGCACAAAGAAAAGAAAGAAAGCTTTAGTTGGTTTCCTTATCTACTAGAATCTATGCCCCCTCCCACCCCTAACATTTAGCTGGAACCCTGTCTGTGTAATTCAGTGATCTTTCCTTTTGTTGGTCCTCTGTTACTAGAAAATGTGTAGACAAGTTAATAGACAATTTACTTTTTGTTTACAAAAACAATTCAGTTGCCCAACACAGGACTGCGTTGTAGCTGTGGTGATTAGCAGGCAGGATGGATAAAGATTAGAACATTATTCAATGCCTAAGTGAAGGTCACATTCCCTGTGCCAGTTTAAGTGTGCATGCAAATGATGGCAGTTGCCTTGCTCTTTTACTCTCACAGAAAAGGGCTTTGTTAAATATGATAATTAGTCAGTTGGGAAGGTAAAAGTTTCCTACAAATAATATTGAAACATTTAAAATAAGTATTGTTATGGAAAAAGGTCCACTATCATTTAGTCAAGTAGTATTTAACTAGAGACAAAATAAAACTGATTGTAAAAGCTGGTGCAAATGGAAATTGGGATGAAATTCTTGATATTAATAATACTAATGATGGACCCACTTAGTGAGCTCCCTGATTTACCCAAAGAAGAGCTTCCAGGTTTCCACAGCAAACTAAAGAGTTTAAAAAAGAAAACAGATTTATGGTGCTGTGCTCATTTCCATTAAAGAATATTTTAATAACAGTGAACTGTGAGATGGGTAGAGTGGTCAGAGTTTTAACAATCAGTATGGCTGCTTTTTTAAATCATAATGATGAATCTCTCCCTTTGTCAACATATGGCTAGTCATCTTCAGTTATCTTAATGGTATCAGGCAGAGTGTGCAGTTGGTTTGTGCTTGAAAAGGAAAAACAGTTAAACAAACTGATTTAATCCTGAATTCCAGCAGTGGCGGAGGGACTGTTCCCTGACAGAAAACTGGGTGGTTTTCACATCTTGCAAAAGACTGAAATAGTGCTTTATATTTGCATTACTGCATCTATTAGTTACATCTAAAAAGTTGAACAAATAATTGCAGTGTTAAAACGCAAAGATTTAGCTGAGTAAATGTAAAGATCTAATTGGTTTTATTCAATGATTCATGAATTGGTAGCATCCCACCTAGGAAGTAGAAAGGCACTCCAAAGGGTTGTACAGAATGAAAGGCTATGGGCAGAAGGAGGCAGGACAAAGAAGTTACTCTAGCAAATACCTGATTGTTTCAGGCAAGGTCACCTTCCATCGGGGGACAAGTGGAGTTTATGAGACAGGTTATCTCACTAGTGTTGACGAGGTAATTCCAGGCTGACTGGTTAAGATTTCATTCCTGGGAGAGGCTGAAATTGCAATTAGATTAGGTATTACGTTTGTTGAAGTGGGCTTAGCACAAGTGACTTCATTTTGGGCTTATTGTCCTTTTAAAATAGTATTTAAATTAATCCTCTAGGGAGAATTCTTATTGACTCTCTATTAAACAGTACAGAAACTTCTGGAAGAGAGCTATTTATTCTCTATTTATGCTTTAGTTAATGTGAGGTAGATGCCCGCACAATCTCAAATACCTTTCCGGACAAACATATAAACACCTAAAGACCACTAACAAAAGATCAGCAAACCAAAACAAAGTCCCAAATATCTCACAGATAACATAGCTTTTTATAAGGATCCAAGTAGCTGAATTGACAGGAGGTATGTTTTAAATACTCATCATGAGCTTAGCAGCAGATTGTTAACAACTTGTAGACAGAGATTTTTTTTCCCTCCCCCTTCTCATTATATTTCCAGAGCCTAGTAGCGTATCTTTCTTAAGATAAGCAAGTTAAAGGTGCATATGAATGATTGCATGAATGCACAAGTGAAGCTATTCCAGGAGGATCTAGTGTTGAGGACACATCTCAAAGGAAGCCATAGTACTTTTATGTGGATGGGATGTGATTCAAAGGAAACATCAAATGTTCTCTCTAAAATAGAGTTAATAATAGCATCTCAACAGGGTTCTATGAAGAATGTACATAAAGCTTTGAAAACCATACCTTTGCATATGGTAGAAATGTAAGTATTGATTAGTATTATTTTATTAAATTGAAGAGGGAAAATTAACCCAAGTGTAATTTGTGGCCTGAAAAGGTTTAGAAAGGCAGACCACGCAGTTCTTACTGTCAAAGAGATGGTGTCCACCGCGCTTTGGCTCCCCTGGATCTGGGACACTTTTGCCCCGAAAGATGCCTTCTCCCATTGGATAAATTATATTTTATGATTATGTTGGTATAAAGAGGGACACGATCCAGGCTGGATTCATTATTATATATGTATTATTATTATATTCATATTTTTCTTCTGATTTAAAAGAGATAAAATTAAAAAATTTTTGTGGGACCCTAAAATTTCATGGGCCTTAGGCACTGTATCTAATGAATTAATGGGCCCTGTGAACAGGGTGTGGCAGAGAGTGAGGTTGCTGGACAGAGAAAGGTAGACTAGGAAGACAGTCCTTCCATGTAGAGGCTCAGACCCCAGGATCTGGGTTCATTTTCAGGCTCAGCCATGTACCAACTTAGTGACTTTGCATAATTTATTTAATCTCTCTAAACTTTAGTTTCCTCATTTATATAATAGGTTAAAAATAATAATATAGGGATGCCTGGGTGGCTCAGTTGGTTAAGCATCAGCTTCGACTCAGGTTGTGATCTCAGGGCCTTGGGATTAAGCCCCATATCAGGCTCCCTGCTCAGCGGAGCCTGCTTCTCCCTCTCCCTTTCCTGCTCCCTTTCCTGCTTGGGAGCTTTCTCTCTCAAAAGAATAAAATCTGAAAAAGTATTAAAAAAATAAAAATAATAATACATACTCAGAAGATTGCTTATAAGAATTAAAATGAGATTATTCATAGAAAGTAGTTAGTGTAGTTGCTGGGACCTAGCAAACATTCAATAAATGTAAGTCATTTTATTTTTAGTTAGTGTGTTGGTGTATTTTAAGCATCAGTGTCTCCCCTCTGTTCTACTCCCACTTACCCTTTTTTAGAGTGACTTTCAGCATTCTGTGGATTTGGGGTCATGGCTGAGGTTCTCAAAATCCTAACAATGGTTTTTATCATTATTCTGGAGTTTTGGAAGTTTCAAAGACATTCATGGCTTGATTCCGGAGTCCGGGGGACCTCTCCCTTCTCTTCAGGCTTATATATCTTTATATCAATCACAGAAGTCTGCCCTGTGTTTTGTACCCAAAAGGTGCTTATTAAATGTATGCTGAATTGAAGAGGCCCAGGGCAAGGAGACATTTGAAACTAAGAACTGTGTTGCCTCACAAAGTTCTAGGGCAATATAGAGCAAAGCACTCTTGATTAAACTAGGTAAACATTATTCAGAAATACTAGCAATTTGAGATTTTGAATTCAAACCCATGACTGTGACAGAATAGAAGGAGAAGAATATTCCTATAATATCTCATCTTGGGGCAGAGCCTCCTCTGTCAATAGGTGCAAAATGTAGAAGTTGTCTGGAGGTTTTGTTCCTCATTTGCTCCTCTTAGAAGAACTGTCCTCTTTCTGGAAATGTGGTCCATTTAAGCCACTGTTAAAAATACACATGAAGGGAGAAAAGGGAGCAGTCATACTGATCAGGCAAATCAACCCTGGTGGCAAATGGAGTGACAGACATCACAGCCAAGTTTTTCTTTCATCCTATAGCAAGAAGACAAATTTCCACTGCAGGTTCATATGAAAAAACAAAAAGCATAGATAATTTTAAAAAAAATTAATTCAATTTCACTCTTCTCTTTTGATGAAATTTTAGCCAGAACCAGTTTCAAGGAGGAGCATAATCTCATTGGAATCATATGGTGACACAATTTACTTTCTTGAGTGAAATTGCCAAAATTGGCAAGTGTTAAAACAAAGGCTATCTATGATGATCAAACCCAAGAGTCAACTTCAGAGTAATGAAGAGTTATTTGCAATACTCCAGTTTTTTTAATAAGGAGTTATATTTGTGGTCAGTGTCTTGCTACAGACCTTGTACATTTTGCCAGTAGTTAAAAAATGAAGAGATCAACATATCATGAGTATACTGTAAGATGAGATCCTGTAACCACCATCAACGAGTGGGTATTCTTTCTCCCATGACATATCAGTTTCCTTACCAAAAATACAAAAATTTAGATGTTTTTAAGGATGATTTAAAAAAACTGTCATTATAGTGACCATATTGTTGTTAGCATCCACGCCACCATATTGACCTTGATTTTCTCTTCCCTTATGGCTTCTCCTCATCCTCTGCTGTCACTCATCTCTACAAAACCCTTAGCTACTAGATTGCCTAGGATTCTTGTGTAGGTTCTCTTATCCCCTTACTCCATATACTTTTCTCTGAAGTCTCATTCTCTCTTGTGCTTATGGCTCCTGAAACCTCGCCTCTAGTCCAGACCTCTCTCTGGAGTCCCAGTGAGAATATCCACTTATATACTTGACATCTCCATTTAGTTATTTATTTTATTTTTTAAAGTAAGCTCCATGTTCAGTGTGGAGCCCAATGCAAGGCCTGAATTCATGACCCTGAGAGCAAGAACTGAGCTGAGATCAAAAGTTGGATGCTTAACCAACTGAGCCACCCAGGCATCTGAACATTTCCATTTAGGTTTCCAGACAATTGAAATTTAACCCAGTCCAAACTTTATTAATTATCTTCCCTCCTCCCCTCCCCCTTCAGACCCTGCTCACTTTCCTGTTATTCCTGTTTTAGGGAATGGCAATCAACATCCTTCCTAGTCAGACAGTTGGGTGTCAGCATATTTGGTCATTCATCCCACATCCAAATACCACTGAGTTGTTGCTTCTCCTTCCAGACATCTCTGCCTTCCTGCTCCATGCTACCATTGGTTCTGTCCTGGATTACTGCAGTGGCCTCCTGGTAAGATAACTAGACTCTTGGTAGCATTTTTTTCTGCCCTCCTCCTCTGTAAAGGAGACCACGCTGAAGTAGAGTGATCTTTTTTTCCCAAAACTCAGTTCTGATCACCTCATTTCCTGACTAAAGAACTCAACAGCTTCTCATTACTCTTAGAAAAAAGAACAAGTTCTTTCCATAGCTCATGAGAACCCTCTACCTAACTAGACTCACTTCCTGTGGAGTCTGGAATGAACACCTTCTATGTCACTCAGTAGTGTTGGATGCTCAGTAGTCTTGCCTCACCACAACATCAACCTTCATCAAATGCTCTTCTTTTCTATGTTCATTTGCAATAGCCATCAAGTCTTTTTGTTTGTTTGTTTGTTTCCTGAACATGCTATGTTGTTTTGCTCAAGCATAGATGTTCCCAAATAAACTGCTGGTCACCTTTCACATTTTAACTTAAAGGGGACTTGCCTGGTAGAACTTTTCTGAACTCCCTTTGTTTACTCCCTGTAATACCCTGTATTTCCCCATTTTGTAGAATTGTAATTATTTGTTTAATGTAGTCTCCATGAGGAGAGAGACCATTTCTATACCCAGAACTTAGAATCAGCTGAGGCACGTTGCAGTAGCTCAGTGACTTTGTGACATGAATGAAGGAATAAATGAATATATAACAGAAAGAAGATATATGGCATGAGTTTTGGGAAAGGCTGGCAAGCATTCTGCATTTAAATATAAGATCATCTATCTAGTTACATATTTCTTCAGTTTGTGGATGCCAAAATAACAATTTCCATTTAGGGCAAAGATATTATTGCAGTTATATCTAGTGGAATGGGTGTTTATCTAGTTATCAGGGGACCTGGGTTGTGTTTGTCTAGTTATCAGGAGACTCTAACTAGCTGTGATCTTGGTTAAGACACAAAACACTTTTACACCTTAATATCCTAAATATTGAAAATGGAAATAAATAGTTAACTGCCTTACTATCTGAAATAAAATTACGATTATGACAGTGCTTGAAAAATGTAAAGGCATATATTAATAAAATCATCGTGGGGCAAGCCTATCTCAACTAACAGCATCGCTTTGCATTCCCTGTTGTAAAGGATAGTGGGAACTGTCAGTTTTGCTTTTAGGCCAATATTTTTCAAAGTGTGGCTTGAGGACCATCTCTTCATTTGAGTGTGTGGGGGATAATTTGTTAGAAATTGAGATTTCTGGGACTCACTTGAAGATTTTCTGAATTAGAATCTCTAGCAATTGGTCTCAGGGCAATCTATCCACTCATTTATCGGTTCATCCATCCATCCATCCTTTATTATCTATCTATCATCTATCATCTATCTATCTATCTATCTATCTATCTATCTATCTATCTATCTATCTATCTATCTATCTATCATCTATCTATCTATATCTATCATCTATCTATCTATCTATCATCTATCTATATCAATCTATCTATCTATCTATCTTCTATCTATCATCTCTCTATCATCTTCACTTACGGTCTCTCTACGCTCTATCTAATTATCTACTATTTCTATAAAAGCCCCCAAAGTAATACTTAGGCATACTAAAATTTGAGAATCACTGTTTGCCTTCCTTCATGATGTTCCCCTTAGTTGGGAAATTCTATGTTTGTTTCCTAAGTATCAATAGATTTTACATCTTTCAAGCCTCATCTTAAGTTAATCACTTCATCTTGAGGCTTTTCCAGATTATTCTAGGTGTTCCCATTGAACTTCCTTTTGATGATATTTTAAGGCACTTAAAATTCACCAACTGGTATGTTTTCCAGTATGCAAACTAATCGTTCCACTGCTAGTCTTACTCCTTCAAATAGATTTTAAGTTTCCTGAAGTGCAGAAATCTGCTTTATCCCATTTCCATATGCCTCTCAGTATCTGGTGAATGTTCAGCTCAGAGCAGGTACACCAAAATTTGGAGGGAGATACTTGGAAGAGACAGACCTTTCATAGATGGAGAATGTGGAAAATACTTTTTTCCGTTCTCCTCTCTGTTGTGGTCTTTGTTTTCACTGGTATTACTTTAGACATCCAAGTCATATTTAAAACTCCATGCTTAGCTCTTTATAAATCTAAAAACACTAAACAGAACACAAATTTAGATCCTCGTGGAGGGTCTGCAAATGCAGATTTACAGCATGTAGGAAGATTTCCAGGAGCTTTAGCAAAAGGTGCCACATCTTGGGCATTAGTTTTAGAGACTGATTACAAAAGTCATTTTCCGGTTGTGATTTTGTAATCTTACTTTCAGGAGAAGTGTGGTCATTTCTGATGGGCCAACGTGCCACTGCCACATCATAGTGTCTTTCTTCATCAATCATGATTTATTTTTCTTTGCTGTGAGTTTTTAAAAAGACATTGACCAAAGAGGTAAAATGGGATTTGTGCTGACTTGAGAAACAGATAAAAGAATACTTTCAAAAATCTGTTCAGAAGGGATTACAAGAGGACAAAATCTTCTCTTTTCTTGTTTTAAACATACTAAAACTTACCAAGGTGTTCTGTTTAGGGTTCTTTAGTCTGTAGTTAAAGAGATGAATTAGGGACACCTATAAAGGGTGTGTGCGCACACGTGCATGCACGTGTGTGTGTGTGTTTGTGTGTGAATTGACAGTACTTTGAGGGAATGTAAACACTGGAATGGGGAAGTCTGGGAATCAGCAGACTCCAACTTCTCTTGCCATTTGTTGTTTTGTTCTTGCAAAATCTCCTACAAAAATAAGCTGGTTATTAAAATTTTAATCAGAAACTTTCTGTGTACCTGAGGGCCAGGTCACAGAATTTGCAGCCCAAGCGTGTAGTTCCTACATAAATTACTTTGAATTAAAAATAATAATGATAGTGTTACTTTCAATTTGTGAGATCTTGATCGTGTTTTCCTTTTTCTGATCTCATTTTGATTTTAATACTTATAACACTCCCGTGAAGCCAGGAAGCAAGGGTTACTGTCCTCAGGTAAAACAACAATCCATGCCATCATTCACCATTTCTCCCAGGTGATTTTTTTCATAACATATTGCCAGCACCATCTCCCCTTTTTTATCCTACCTAGAAATATCAACAATATATCTAAAATACACGTCTTTCTAACAATACTGTGTTATATTTATAAGTTTAGTTAATATAAAAGAATGTGTATTATATGCATCATACAAAATTAGGGATCTCTCTTGCCATTCCGGGGGGCAAGTAATATGCTCCAGTATTGCCTGATATTCATCCATGGAACTCAGAGGACATTCTCAAGAGTTGGCCCAGGGCAGCCTTCTGTCCCAGAAGAAGATTCATCCCATATAAAGCACACAATTACACAAATGTGATATCTATAGACTGTATTTAGCCCTTGAGAATTCTCAGGGAGTCCTTGTTTGCAAACCCATTCATTCCCACCCAGGAAGCCTTGGGGCTGTGAGCTGCTTTCCGTAGCAGTCTTCCTGTTATTGTCAAGTACCGTTCATGCACCACCTTGGATTCTTTTCCATATACACTCTGGACAGCCATACATGGATCCATCCCTCTGGCCCTTGAACATCATGTGCTCTGCTCCCTGGATACAGGAAGAAAACTGTCCCTGGGACTTGCTGGGTCTCTGGCACTGCCAATAGGATTCCAGGTGCTGGTGCTGTGATCTGTGACAAGCAGAGAAACTACATGTAGGGCCAGAAGCAGTGGCTGCCTACTCAACCTCTGTCAACTTCTGATGTCCCAGCAACAATGCTGGCAGGCCCAGCCAGATGGCCAGGGGTCCTTCAGGTACTTCCTTGGACTCCAAATCCTTCTCTCCTTTTCCTTTTCCTGGGCTTCACAGAGACTCATTTCTGCATTTATGTATCTATTTTTTAAGTTGAGGTATAATTGACATATGACATTGTATTAGTTTCAGGTGTACAACATAATGAGTTGATATTTGTATATACTGCAGAATGGCACCATAATACACAGACTCATTTCTAGTCCCCAGTTGGTCCCCTAAAGGCCTCTCTGCCCACTCAGTCCCCCGCCTGTCTCATCTCATTGTAGTCTTGTGCTGTAGCTCTGTGACTCTCTTACACTTGAAGAAGCAGCAAGACCTGGGGACAGCAGCATGTTAAATTATGGAGCTGCAATTCTACTCAGGTCTATCTAAAGCCAGTATCTATGCTTTTAACCACAGCCCCAGATTATTTTTCTTTTAAAAAGATTATCTCTTCAGAATGGCGGGGAGTGATAACTCAGGGGGAACATGGTGGAGAGAGAGGCTTTTGTTGTTACTTAGGTTGGACGGAATTTAAATATGTTATTGCTCCAGAGAAGAGCCCGAGAACAGAGGCTTGGTGTCCATTAGAATGCTAAGTAAATTAGAAATTCTAGGGCTCTGGAAACACCCAATGATCCTTGCTTTGGGAATTCCAACATAAACTAGAAGGATGGGCCTTACTCATATCACCTTACAGATGGTTTGTTTTGTGTGTTGATAGGATGGAGTGAAATGAGTTGCAAAATGAGTGATGAAGCAAAAAATTTATTAATTTTGAGTAAAATCATAGATTGTCTAACTAGTGTCTATAATTTGGTGAGCAGGCTCTTAAAAAGTACAGTCTTTAACTTTGAGGAATGTCAACAAAATGGTTGTGCACAAGAAACCAGCTCAATCCTAGGATTGTGCTCAGATAGCATTCAGACTTTTGTGACTAGAGGTAACACGTATCCTTCTCCCCCCATTTCTATTTGCCTGAATGAAGGCAAATAGCTCTATTTGCTAAATGAAGTGGAAGAACAGGTTGAGGGCTCAGGAGTGGGATGGGGCTTTATTAATTTCCTAGGGCAGCCACAAATCACCACCAACTTGGTGGCTTAAGACCACAGAAATTTTTTCTTTCACAATTCTGGAATCCAAAGTCCTAATTCGAGGTGTCAGCAGGGCCATGTTCCCTTTGAGGCTCTGAGGAGAACCCTTCCTTGCCTCTTTCAGCTGCTGCTGGAAGTACCACTCAAATCTCTGCCTGTGTCTTCACATGGTCATCTTTTCTTCTGCATCTGCAAATACCTACAGAAGATCCATGTCTAATTCAATTTATTTTCATGTGCACTGGAGGTAAAGACCTGGACATATCTTCTGAGGAGGACGCCACTCACCCCATTATAGGATAAAGGCATTTGGAGAGGAGAGAAGGAAAAGAATAGGTATATGTAAGGGAGTGGTGGCATATGTGTCCCATCCCTTTGCCAGAGTTTGTCAAAGCCAATTCTTAACACTTATAAGGGAGCAGTTTAAGCCAGAAACAAGGACTTTCCGTGAATCTGAGCATCAGCAGAGCAACTTCATGGCTCCCATAGAAAAGGCACCTGGGGCGCCTGGGTGGCTCAGTTGGTTAAGCAACTGCCTTCGGCTCAGGTCATGATCCTGGAGTCCCCGGATCGAGTCCCGCATCGGGCTCCCTGCTCAGCGGGGAGTCTGCTTCTCCCTCTGACCCTCCCCCCTCTCATGTGCTCTTTCTCTCTCATTCTCTCTCTCAAATAAATAAATAAAATCTTTAAAAAAAAAAAAAAAGAAAAGGCAACTGAAACATCACCCTAGTATCCTAGGCAGACTGGGACCTCAGGGTGGCCACCAGGTGAAGGGTGTGGTACACACTGTTGCAATGGGAATATCTTCAACTTCTGTTCTCTCAGAGAGTCTGTAAGCCATGGAGTGATAACTCTTTAAGACACCTCCTTTAGTATAGGCCGTGTATGGCAGGTGCGGCTGAAATGGAAACCCATAGCAGATTTGTCCATTGCAGTCATGGGAGGCAATCCTGGCAGCCCTGAAAAAATTGAGGAAGTTTTAGGGGTTCTCTTTGGTTCTGCCATTAAGCAGGTGGGAACTAAGAGCTATTATGATTTAGATATTAATTTAATAAAGCTTCATTGCTTTTCCGATGCTGCGGCAGCCTGGAAGGGTCAGTTTACAAAAGTACAAGAAGGATTAAAAGCACATCTGCATAATGTGTCTGGAAGCATGCAGTCGGTTGCTGCTGCTTGTGAGCGTGAAGCTTTGTTTGCCTCATTTGAAAGATCAGGAGGAAGCAACCACTGAAGCTGGTAGTGAGAGGTGGTCCAGGCAGAGCTGTCAGGAGCCCTGGAAGAATTAAATGTTGAGACAAGCTGAGGCATTGACTGGGGGAGGTAGGGGAGAAAAATAGTGAAGAAAAGTAAAATAGAAAATGACTTTAAGAAATAGTCATATGTGGTCTAAAAAAAGCACACGTTCCTGCAAATGATTATGCTAATAAGTTGACAGGGACCGCGGGGGGCACAGTTGGGAGGAAACACTGTGGGCTCTGTGTTCCCTGAGCTGGCACTGCCAGGAGAAAGAGAACGAGCCACAGTCTACGGCTGAGCAGCAAGTGTGGCTTTGTGTGCAGCTCTTCTCAAGACTGTGATGCAGGGGTGATGCCTGAGGGGAAGCCTTCCCAAACTGGGGACGAACACCCCTTGTCAGGGCTGGATCCCCCCTGAAGGCTGTGTCCTCCAACATCCCAGCATCTACACTTTGGTTATATTCCTTATTCTCTCAAGCAGGAAAGAGACAAAGAAGTAATTGGCTTTGTTCAGTAGAGAAAGTAGAAAACACCATCACAGTGCTCTTTTTTTTTTGTTTTTTTAAACCACCACTGTTACTTTTCAGAAGAGATGAACAAAAGGTCTGTGGGTCCTAGTGGGGTTCAGAAAAATGTTTTCCTGTGGGACACATGAAATGGAGGTGGTCACTTGTCAACAACTCCTGCTTAGACCCTAGGCAAAGAGGTCAAGACGCACTCATGGCTGGTTCAGTGACCCACTTAGGGCCTCTGCAGATCCTGACTTAGGGTTACAGTCTCTGCTTCTCTCCTGTGGCAGATGGTAAGTCCAGCAGTTGCTTTTTAAATAATGAAGGCTGTGGGCCAGTGATTTTCAAGAAAAGGGCCCTGGGAACAAATGAGCCCATTCATTGCGGGTCCAGCAGGGGGCAGCAGAAAGCGGGCAGTGGGTAAGGCTGCCTGGGCAGCTCTGGGTCATTGCATTCCCCATCCCTGCTCCCAGTGCGTGGAAAGTGGGCATCCTTCAAGCTGGACAGTGGAGACCAGAGCAGGGAAGTTTGGATAGACAGAGATACGGCGGTCCCTCTGTCTTTGTAGCTATGTCGGCTGCCTTCTGGAGGCTCTGAGAAGTTCCCATCTCCAAAAGAACCTAAGACATTATTATCACAATAATAATCCCAATAATAATAATAATAATCACGAGATGCCTCTTCCACCTGACTGTGAGCTACCCAAGGGCAAGGTCTTATTCCCCATCTCTATGTCTCCAGCTCCAAACACAATTCGGGGCATGCAGTAAGTGCTCAATAATAAGTGTTTGTGGAATGAGAAAACAGGGGTGGATGATCTGGTATCCCATTTTAGTTTATCTCCCCAATTTAGATTTAGATTTAGAAATATCTCCCCAATATTTCTCCATCATTCATGATCAAAAATGCAAATATCCATGGTATAGTTAAATTGGATAGAAGGAAAAAAATTGACCAGCTCTAGATATCCTGAGAAAAATGGAGGTGGACCTGAGCCTTCTCACATCTAGGTAACTGAGCAATGGTATATTCTGAGATACTATTCATCAGGGAAGGCCTCAGTGTAGGGGTAAATGGGGAGAAGTTATAATAATAATAGCTCATAACTTTGGTAGCCTATGTTCCTGTGGTATTGGTGATAATTGATCACATTGGCCCATTTAAAAGGCACCCGATATCTCCATGTCAGAAAGGGTTATTTGCAAAGCCACCAATCCCATTTTTCCTTATGGAGAGGAGTGGAAGATGCTGTTCCAGTGAATGGAATGGTATTGACCCATTATAGATTTTCACATATGAGGAGCTATACCAGCAAAGATGCTGAAGTGTTCTATTGCAAACAAGGCTTGGATGTGGATATGGTGAAGACTTGTTTGCTGATGAACAATAAGAGACTATCAACCTCATATTCCTCAGGGTAAACTTCATATTCCTTCCAGCAACCATGAGCTTCTACTGAGTTTTCTCTCTGTGCTGCCCTATGTGGGAAAAACACTGTGCATTTTGGGGAGAGAATGGGCATAGGTTATTTGAAATATTCTATGTGTCCAGAAGATACATTAACTTGGTATCTTATTTTTTCCACACTGTCCTTTTAAAATTTTCATTAAACCATCAACATTATTCCTATAAAAATAAATTCGATTCTTCATTGTTCATGAAAAGATGTGACACTTGGTGTTAAACTTTTCTTATTTTCCTATAGTTTTCTTTCCCTGAGAAAATCTGTTAGCACAGAAATATTTTCTGTTACACTTGTCATTTGCAATCATCCTCCTGCACATATCTGCCTCGTAGCTGCCTCATTAACTTTGCATTTCTTTTGAGAACTCAGCTTGAGATTATCTTTTTCTCTCTTGCCTAATACCAGTTCATTTTTTTCCTGATCACTGTTATTATTTGTTTAACCCAGAGTCATATTTTTAGATGCATTTTGTAGGGAAGATGCTGCACTAGATAAAACATATACTATCGTATTAAAAAAATTACAGGAAAGCAACTCTCTAGGTGATAGGTAAAACTGGGGATGCTCTTGACTTAATGTCCTCAAAGTAGAAAAATAATGGGTGTGCTATACAATGAAGCCAGTTTTGTGAAGAAAATGGTGAAGGCAAAATTAGACATAATGTTCTTAATAGTCTTCCAACAATACTGAAAGGGAGAGATTATGGCGTATCACAAGCTGTTGACATCTCTTGTCTGTAGGCTTTCTTCATTAGTCATTTATAATGTCTATTTATCTATGTCCCTTATTATTTATTTATTTTACGCTTTGTAATACAGCAACTGGAACCACCAAAAATTCTGTTCTTTAGAACACCAGCTGGGTTGCTTTTCTACTAAATGGGCATAGTGTTCTGGGAGATCAGGCATCTAACATGGAAATGTGCCCTCTTTCTTTGTAGAAACTGTCGAAATTTGAAAACAACTTTTTCAAGTAATAATTTGTCGTAGCAGGAGCAAAAGTTCACCATCACTTAACTGAGGATTGGGAATAGGGAAAATTGTGGGGTGTTACTTTCTTAAGAGAATAGAAGATGATAAATCTCCTGAAGATTTGCTATGTTCTTTCTCTCTTTCATTTTTAAAGGAAGAAGGCAACTTTGTTTAGTGGATAAAGGACCACAGTGGTGTCACTCCTGAGGCCTGGGGATATCCCACCCCAGCTCTTGGGGACTTCTCAACAGTCACGTCTGATTTTCTGCTCCTCAGTGAGATGTGCAACGGGGAAGTGATGAAACTGAGTGCTACTTTTCTCTTTAATTGGTAAGGTTGTAATACCTGTCTCCTTCAGTAGAAAAATCCATGTTGACAATATTCTACATGTGGCCAGAATTATGAGACCAGAGGATAATACAGCATATAGTTTGAAGGCAGAATAACCTTTCAACCATCAGAAAGAAATAACTGCATCTTCTATTTAAAGATTAAGAAAAAGTGAATGTCATAGTGGGGTGCCGAAGGAGGAAGGAATGTCATTTAAAAATTGTATACACACACACACACATACACACACACAAGAATATTACTCAGCCATCCAAAGGGATGAAATCTTACCATTTACAATGTTGTGGATGAAATTGGAGGGTATTATGCTGAGCAAAATAAGTCAATCAGAGAAAGACAATTATCACATGGTTTCACTCATATGTGGAATTTAAGAAGTGAAAGAGATGATCATAGGGGAAGGGAGGGAAAAATAAAGTAAGACGAAATCAGAGAAGGGGGAACAAAAGAGACTCCTAATAATAGGAAACAAATTGAGGGTTGCTGGAGGCGAGGTAGGTGGGATAGGGAACTGGGTGATGGGCATTAAGGAGGGCACCTGATCGACTGGGCACTGGGTGTTATATGCAATGGATGAATAACTGATATCTACATGTGAAACTAATGATACACTATATGTTAATTAATTTAAATAAAATAAGTTAATAAAAAATTTAGGCAGAGAATTGCCTTTTTAGGGTGGAGGTTTTTAGTGCTTTTAGTTTCTGGAAACAGAAACCTGCAATTCCCTGGAGTAGAAAGCCCTTTTGGGGCACCATCCTAGGATGCGCCACTTAATTCTACCAATAAGAGACTAGTGGCCATCTAGGATTCTTTGGGAAAACCTTGACATTCCCCCTTCTCTCCATCCAGATTCTGCTGTTTGCTCATGTAAATTATTTTTATTTTGTTTATGTGGTAAAGAAGACTTTTAATAGTTTCCTCCTGAAAAATAATTAACTTATTTAGTTATTACCCCTCATATGGGAATATAGATGATAGGACAACCCACACATTTTTCGAGGGGCTCACAAAATTGAATTGTGGTATAGAAAGTGAAGTATATTTCATGACTGAATGGAGGGACTGAGATTGAGCCTTTCCACATAAGGGAGGGAATGCCCTGGGGATTCTGGCAGCTGCCTCTGAGCCTTATTCTGTTCTGGAGAATTAGCAGAGAGAACTGGGTCTAAGCTTGGAGAAAATGAGGGGGGAAGGTTTTGTTCTGGGTTCAACATGTAGGGATGCTAGAACCTGCTATGACCCAGCACCAGGGACTCTGAGATGCAGAGTCTGGGTGATATTGGGTGTGCGTGTGTATGTGTATGTGAGTGTGTATGTGGTTGTGTTTGTACATGTGCCCGTGTATGTGTGTGTATGTATATGTGTGTATGTGTATGATATGTATGTGTGTGTCTAAATGTGTTTGGTATATATATATATGCATGTGTATGTGTGTATGTGTAAGTGTGTATATGTGTGTGTGTGTGTGTGTGTATGTTTGGAGAGTACAGTTATAGGTTGAAATCAGCAGCAGATAATGAGGATTTGGGAAACCGATCACAGTTCCTGGGAATATTAACTGAAGTGTACTCATTGGATTAGGTCAGCCAATATGAGAGCTCCTTGGAGATATCGGGGGAGAAGCAATGTTCCAAAATTCACTAAATGGTGACTCAGGATCAAAACTTACCGATGTCTGGGGCCATGGCTGTGACCTAGTTACATGACTGTGCACATGCAAGAGTAGGAATTTTAAAAATAGTATCTGGTTTTGGCTACAGAAGTAAACTGTGATGCGGTGGAGATTGACAGGCTGTCAAAATCTGTGGCCCTAATCCCGGGGAGACAGCGTGTATCTAGCAAAATCTTTCAAATGTGGTAACAACTTTTTCTTTGTTTGCTTTTTTTTCTCCAGGTATCTCATCTTCTGTCTGCCACTCCCTGTAATCTAATCAGATCGCTTATTGCCTGAGGGGATAGAAGGAGAGCTAAATGTTTCAAAAGTTTAATACCTTAGGGAAATTTGGAGGATTTGAAGCAAAATGTTATGAAAAACACTATCGTTTAGCCTTTGCTGCATGACAAACTGCTCCAAAATTTAGTGAGTAACACAAAAAGCATTTGTTGTTGCCCTAGTTCTGCTGATCTGAGTTCTGCTGTTGGGCTGACTGTGGTTGGGCTTGCTTGTGGGTTTGTGGTCTGCTGGTGGTGATGGCTGTGGTGGGCTGCAGTTTGGAGAGACTTGGCTCTTTGTCTCCCATCATCCAGTAGGCTAGCATGGCAGTGGGGTACCAAGAGGGAGGACAGACATGGGCACCTCCTCCTTAAGCATACATCGGAGCTGGCACAACGTCACTCCTGCCACATTCTGTTGGCCAAAGCTAGTCACAGGGCATCCCAGATTCCAGGAGTGGAGAAAGAGCCTTCTCCCTTGATGGGAGGAGCCATGCAGACACTCTGCAAAGGGGTTGCCTCCAGAGAGAGGAACAGAATTGAGGCTGCCTTTGCAATTTGCCATACTATGATGAAGGGCTGGGGAACACTGTGACCAAGAGCAGGGTCTCACCCTTCTCTGCACCTGCTCACACAATAAAATACAGGTTTTTCTTCTCCCATTCTGGGAAAGGTATGAAGCTAGGGTGTAAGAAATGATGATAGTGCTTGGAACAATGCTTCCGGGGCAGAGTCCTAGGAAATCTGCAAAACCTCAGATGGGTTTGTGGGACCAGAAAGAGAAAGGCGGCCCTAGGGAAGAAGGTCCTGGAGGGGGGATGACTGAAATGTGAGGCTAGGCTGATGGGCCACAGATATCCAATAGAGATCCCTAGTTCTCAGCTAGCCACATAGACCAATGGAGTGGGTCTTGAGCCTGCAGGTGTGGCAGGGAACCAGTACTGAGATAACTGAGCCCGAGTGAGGCCATGTGGCTAGGAATGAAGCCATCTTGGAAGCTCCCGGATAGACTTACTACTGAAGACAGAGAGACTTCCTCTCCTCTTTTGTCCATGCCAACACTTTAGCACTAAGTAAGCCAACCCTCTCTGTGTGAACATCCACAGGTAAGAGATACGGGAGATTAGATTTTTGCCATTCCCAACAGAGTAGGAGCTCAAAAAAATTAAGATGAAGTATAGAAATTTTTTTCAAAGTATGTATTTTTTTTCAGTATGGAGGCTGAAATTCAGCTCATTTCCTATACAGGAGATGAAAATGCATACGGAACTTCCCATTAAGACATTAGGAAAAGACAATATATGAAAAGCCCTAATCTGGGGCTCTGGAGCAGTAGGAGTGGACATTCTGATGTGACAAGGTTCTTTGGCCATAAGAAAAGCTTCAAGGACCCAAGTCTGATCATTCTTCTATAGGTTTATGCACTGTGGCCAGCTACATAGAAGGCTGTTCATCTTATGGTAGAAAGAATGAGGTATTTGTGATGGTTAGTTTTTTGTGATTTGACTGGGCTAACGTATGTCTGGATAGCTGGTAAAACATTGTTTCTGGGTGTTTCTGTGAGGGTGTTTTCAAAAGAGACTAGCATTTGAGTTGGTAGACTGTGTAAAGAAGATACACCCTCACCAATGTGGCAGAGCAATCTAATCCAATGGGGGCCAAATACCACAAAAAGGTGGAGGAAGGGCAAACTTTTCTTTTCTCTTCTGTGCTGGGACATCCATTTCTTCTGCTCTTGGACATCAGAGCTCCTGGTCCTTAGATCTTTGCACAGTGGGACTTATACCAGAAGCCCCCGTTTTTCTCAGGGCTTTGTACTCAGACTGAATTGTAGCACTGGCTTTTCTGGTTCTGCAGCTTGCAGATGGCATATAGTGGCATATTTCAGCCTCCCCAATTGCATGAGCCAATTCCTATAATAAATCTTCTCTTAAAAATCTCTATATATCCTGTTGGTTCTGTTTCTCTGGAGAACTCTGACTAATATTGTATACAATACTTAATACAGTTGAAGTTCTAGAAAGTATTATTCCAACTTGGGAAAGCGGTCTTTTTTTTTTTGAAGAGAGAAAAAGAAAACTACATCTATTAATTATAGCATAAAATTAATATATATTGTCTAACAAAATGGAGGGCTACCTGTATTAGATAAGATTATACATTAAGTTACAAGCATAAACACCAGGATGTATTAAAGAAACTCTAAAAGATGATGAAGTAAAATATCAGAAAAATAAAAAACAAAATCAGAAAGTATAGCATAAACTCAGCTGACAATTAAAACCAAATAATCTTTTTTTTGAAATTAATGAATTTATATATATATATATTTTTGATGTAGTGTTCCATGATTCATTGTTTGCATATAACACCCAGTGCTCCATGCAATACATGCCATCCTTAATACCCATCACCGGGCTAACCCATCCCCCCACCCCCTCCCCTCTAAAACCCTCAGTTTGTTTCTTGGAGTCCATAGTCTCTCATGGTTCGTCTCCCCCTCCAATTCCCCCACTTCATTTTTCCCTTCCTACTATCTTCTTCTTCTTTTTTTTTTTTTTTAACATATATTGTATTATTTGTTTCAGAGGTACAGGTCTGAGATTCATCAGTCTTACACAATTCACAGCGCTCACCATAGCACATACCCTCCCCAATGTCTATCACCCAGCACCCCCATCCCTCCCACCCCCACCACTCCAGCAAACCTCAGTTTGTTTCCTGAGCTTAAGAACTCCTCATATCAGTGAGATCATATGATACTTATCTTTCTCTGATTGACTTATTTCGTTTAGCATAATACCCTCTAGTTCCATCCACGTCATTGCAAATAGCAAGATTTTGTTTTTTGTTTTTTGTTTTTTTTTGATGGCTGCATAATATTCCATTGTATATACATACCACATCTTCTTTATCCATTCATCTGTTGATGGACATCTTAGCTCTTTCCATAGTTTGGCTATTGTGGACATTGCTGCTATAAACATTGGGGTGTACATACCCCTTCGGATCACTACATTTGTATCTTTGGGGTAAATACCCAGTAGTGCAGTTGCTGGATCATATGGCAGCTCTATTTTCAACTTTTTGAGGAACCTCCATACTGTTTTCCAGAGTGGCTGCACCAGCCTGCATTCCCACCAACAGTGTAGGAGGGTTCCTCTTTCTCCGAGTGATGTTGAGCACTTTTTCATGTGTCTGTTGGCCATTTGGATGTCTTCTTTGGAAAAATGCCTGTTCATGTCTTCTGCCCATTTTTTTTAAAAGATTTTATTTATTTATTTGAGACACAGAGAGAGTGCACAAGAAGGCAGAGCAGCTGCCTGCTGCAGAGGGAGAGGGAGAAGCAGGCTCTCTGCTGAGCAGGGAGCTCGATGTAGGGCTCCATCCCAGGACCCTGGATCATGACCTGAGCCGAAGGCAGTTGCTTAACCAACTGAGACACCCAGGCTCCCCTCTTCTGCCCGTTTCTTGATTGGATTATTTGTTCTTTGGGTGTTGAGTTTGGTAAGTTCTTTATAGATTTTGGATACTAGCCCTTTATCTGATATGTCATTTGCAAATATCTTCTCCCATTCTGTCGGTTGTCTTTTGGTTTTGTTGACTGTTTCCTTTGCTGTGCAAAAGCTTTTTATCTTGATGAAGTCCCAATAGTTCATTTTTGCCCTTGTTTCCCTTGCCTTTGGCGATGTTTCTAGGAAGAAGTTGGGGCGGCTGAGGTTGAAGAAGTTGCTGCCTGTGTTCTCCTCAAGGATTCTGATGGATTCCTGTCTCACATTTAGGTCTTTCATCCGTTTTGAGTCTATTTTTGTGTGTGGTGTAAGAAAATGGTCCAGTTTCATTTTTCTGCATGTGGCTGCCCAATTTTCCCAACACCATTTGTTGAAGAGACTGTCTTTTTTCCATTGGACATTCTTTCCTGCTTTGTCAAAGATTAGTTGACCATAGAGTTGAGGGTCCATTTCTGGGCTCTCTGTTCTGTTCCATTGATCTATGTGTCTGTTTTTGTGCTAGTACCATACTGTCTTGATGATGACAGCTTTGTAATAGAGCTTGAAGTCTGGAATTATGATGCCACCGGCTTTGCTTTTCTTTTTCAACATTCCTCTGGCTATGCGGGGTCTTTCTGGTTCCATACAAATTTTAGGATTATTTGTTCCATTTCTTTGAAAAAAGTAGATGGTATTTTGATAGGGATTGCATTGAATGTGTAGATTGCTCTAGGTAGCATTGACATCTTCACAATATTTGTTCTTCCAATCCATGAGCATGGAACGTTTTTCCATTTCTTTGTGTCTTCCTCAATTTCTTTCATAAGTATTTTATAGTTTTCTGAGTACAGATCCTTTGCCTCTTTGGTTAGATTTATTCCTAGGTATCTAATGGTTTTGGGTGCAGTTGTAAATGGGTTCGACTCCTTAATTTCTCTTTCTTCTGTCTTGTTGGTGTATAGGAATGCCACTGATTTCTGTGCATTGATTTTATATCCTGCCACTTTACTGAATTCTTGTATGAGTTCTAGCAGTTTTGGGGTGGAGTCTTTTGGGTTTTCCACATAAAGTATCATATCATCTGCAAAAAGTGAGAGTTTGACTTCTTCTTTGCCGATTGGAAAGAGGTCTTTGAACCATGGCTAAGGCCCCAGTTGCAATGGGGCAGGAATGGCAAGTACCAAATGGAATCGAAGAAGGTCGTGATGAAGAGTCTTGGAGGCGCCATGTTTGAAGTGATTTGTACTCTCAAAATGACAAAGTTTCTGACCCTGAGGCTAAGGGTTTACAGAATGTGGAACTACCACTGGAAATGTTGAGAATTTCTTGCTATTTTTCATTGAGTGGGAGCCAAAGTGTCTGTGTTTGTGGTAAGGCTTGAGATTGTGCTGCTGAATATGGGAGGAAATGGAGCAATAAATCAAGGAAACATTGATCAGACCCTGTACAGCAGGTGTAAGATGGGGATGCACTGAGAGAAATACTTCTGAAGGACCCCAAGACTTCCTAGAGTCTTCCAGTTATTGAGTCTGATAAAGGGAGGTGGTGGCTTGAATTAATGAAAAGTTACTGAGTTGAACAGAATTCTTTGGCTCAATATAAATTAAGAGTTGGTGAAAAATTGAATGCCTTACAAAGGCCCTGAAGGAATGGGTGAAAGAGGGCAAAGGGGACAAGTGAGGGAAAAGGCCAAAATAAGCATTCTTATAGATGTGGGGTGAATGGACACGTGTGGACAGTGTGTAGACACAGAGAAAAATCAGCTTTAGTGTTTCATTGTCTAGCTGTGAATTATTTCATCTCTTTAGGTTTCAGTTTCATTTTTTGTATAATGGGGATAATAATAGTACTAATCTCTTGTAATGTTGGAGTCACATAAAACATTTCACATTGCACTAAGTATTCCATAAGTGTTATGTCTCATTGTTATTACTTGCCATACTGAATAATATCAGAAAATAGGGAAGGAGCTGGGGATACAAGTCATCTTCCCTCTCTCCTTATTGCCTCTGTTGAAAAGCTTCTAATTAGTTTAAGGATCTAGGTGCTAGAATGGATGTCACAGTGGAGAGAAATAGAAGAGAAGGGATTTGGTGCTCAGTGGTGCTAGACTGAGAATAAAACTCTCCATTGTAAAAATGGGATATCAGGTGCCTGGATAGTTCAGTTGGTTAAATGACTGACTCTTGATTTTGACTCAGGTCATGATCTCAGGGTCCTGAGATCAAGCCCTGCTTAGGGTTCCACGCTGTGGACATGGAGCCTGCTTGGGATTCTCTTTCTTCGTCTCCGTCTGCTCTTCCCCCAACTTGTGCTCTCTCTCTCTTTCTAAAAAAAAATAAACAAAATAAAAATAAATAAAATTTTAAAAGTAAAAAAAAAATGGGATAGACCGGGGAGCCTCATTTGGTTAGAGAAGTCTGTTCATATATCTGTTAGGTGATTGTAAGCTAGATTTCTTGAACAGACTGGTGGAGGTCTTGGGAGAAGTAGGTAGTAATAATAGCTAAAATTTGCTAAAGTACTTGATAGGTGCTGGGCACTGTTCTAAGTACTTAGTGTGGGTTAGGGTGAATTAATACTAAGATTAATACAAAAAGTCCATGATGAACAAAATACCAAAATTTTAAGTGATGATGGGATCACTAAAAGTGTCATGCTGAGCCATGTTAGAGCCTGAGGCAAAGAAAAAAATACTGATCTTGTCTTTATTTAAAATTGTGATATGAGGCACCTGGGTGGCTTAGTTGGTTAAGGGTCTGACTTCAGTTCAGGTCATGATCTCAGGGTCCTGGGATCAAGCCCCACCTCAGGCTCCCTGCTCAGCTTGGAGCCTGCTCCTCCCTCTTCCTCTGCCCTTCCCCACACCCCCCTTTAAAAAAATTGTGACAGTTCACTAAGGATTTTTTGAGAGGGAGAGAGAAAATCCCAAGCAGGCTACAAGACCAGTGTGGAGCCCAACTTGGGCCAGATCCCACAACCCTGAGATCATGACCTGAGCTGAAACCAAGAGTCGGATGCTTAACCAACTGAGACACCCAGGCATCCCCACTAAGAATTTTTTATATTAATTATGATTTTTTTAAACATATGGTGCACTTGAATATTATTTATCACAATTACTGACTTTCTGGCCCCTCTTTAAACTTTGTGCCTCACATTCCCTCCTTCCTCCTGATGCTTCTGTGTGTAAGAATTTATGTAACCACTCTCAAACGCACTGTGGCAGATCCTATCATTATCACATTTTTACAGGTGAAAAAAAAGCATAAGGAAGATGCATATTGGTTTCCTTTGGCTCCTTTAACAAACTACCACAAACCTGGTGGTTTAAAACAACACACTTTTGTTGTCTTATGGTCCTGGAGATGAGAAGTTTGACATCAGTTTCACTGGGCTAAAGTCAAGGCACTGCTCTGCCTCTGGAGCCTCTAAGGGAGAAACCCTTCTCTTGTTTTGCCAGATTCTAGCACTGCATTCATTGTATTCTGTGGCTCAGTGCTCCCTTCTATGGGCTTCAAAGCCAATGGCATAGCACTTGCCTCAGCTGACACATGGGCTTTTTCCACTGTAGTCAAATCTCCCTGCCTCCCTGTTATGAGAACATTTGTGATTACATTGAGGACCCACGACCCACCCAGATAATCCAGGATCTCCACCATCTCAAGGTCTGTCCCCTTAATCACATCTGCAAAGTCCCTTTTGCCATATAATGTTACATTCACAGGCTCCGATGATTAGGACGTGGACCTCTTTGAGGGCCATTAATTAGCCTCCCATGGGCTGGATGGTAAGTGGCAATGATCAGATCAGACTGAGGCAGACTGGCTTCTGTGCTCTTTTGCTGGAGGCAGCTGATGTGTCCTTAGGCCCAAAGGGGTAGTTAAAGAGGAGGCTGCATGAATGAGGATCAATTTCAATCTCTTTAAGGGGCTGCCCCTATAGTCAGCACTAGGGGCAAGATAGTGGGAGTCCTCCTCATCCCCATCCTACATACCTAATCCTACCTGGAAGACAGAGACAGTGTTTGGAGCTATATTGATTTGATTCTTCCAGGTGACAAGACCTTATTTTATGCCCTGAACTGGAGAGGTATTAAAACTTCCTAGTTTTAATAACAAAGAGAAAATGGATACCCAACCTTATTTCACCCCATGTTCTTCCTATCTGTCAGGAAATTCTTCTTTAATATATCCTAAATACTTCCTGATTAAGTCCCATTTTCTTTGTTCTCTTGGTGGGAAGATGGAAAAGAATCACCTTTTACTATCTGAATGATAGCATTTATGATTTCAGAGAGTAGTGATATTTCAGCTTATTTTGTCTTATTGCACACAAAGTAAAAAGTAACAGATTTGTGGGATAAACACTGTGATTTATTTGCTGTTGGATCTGAACATATATAGTGAGGATTATCTTTATTTTTTGCCAGCAACTCTTTGTAAGTTACACGTGGACTTTTGAGGACTCTACCATTTAGGGCAGTGTGGGACAAATTTCCCCCATAAAGGGTGAAATGGTAAATATTATTTAGGCTTTGTGAGCCATGCTGTGCATGGTCTGTTACAACTACTCAGCTCCGCTCTTGTATCATAGAAGCAGCTATAAACAATATGTAAAGGAATTTGTGTAACTGTGTTCTAATTCAACTTTATGGACACTAAACTTTGAATTTCATATAGTTTGTATGTGTCATTAAATATTTTTTGAGTATTTCCTACCATTTATAAACCATTCTTTGTACATGGATCATACAAAAACAGGTGGTGGGCTATAGTTTGCTGATCTGGGTGCTGGCAATCTTCAAATTTTGTGGCTTATTTCTGGATGATATCTTGAAGATAAAATGAAGTAAGCTGGCATGACATTATTGTACTTGGAGGGCCAGGTATGCATAGTGTCTCACCCGTGGTCTTGTCCAATCTCCTATCCCAAAATCTGCCCATGACTTTATTTTTATTTTTATTTTTTTATAGATTTTATTTATATGACAAAAGAGAGAGAGAGAGAGCAAGTGAGCACAAGCAGGGGGAACAGCAGAGGGAGAGGGAGAAGCAGACTCCCCGCCGAGCACGGAGCCCGACATGGGACTTGATCCCAGGACCCTGGGATCGTGACCTGAGCCGAAGGCAGACGCTTAACCATCTGAGCCACCCAGGTACCCCCCAAATGACTTTAAAATAAGCTACTGAGATGAGATTTTTTAAAAAAAAGATTTATTTATTTATTTTAAAGGGGGAGAGAGAGCGGGAGTGAGCAAGAGAGAGAGTGGGAGAGTGGGAGAGTGGGAGAGAAACTCAACGAGTCTCTGCTGAGCACAGAGCCCATTGTTGAGGTTTGATCTCACAACTCTGAGATCATCACCTGAGCTGAAACCAAGAGTCAGACGTTTAACTGACTGCGCTACCCAGGCACCCCAAGATGAGATTTTAAAAGGCTCTTCTTCCACCTAGTTTACCCGTCTGCCTCCACAGCTCGGTTCAACTATGACATCTGCCCTTTTCTCAGGCTCCTCCCCCTTTTCTCCACTTATTTTCATGAACCTCTATTATTTGTGTACATTTCTGCCTTTTCTGTCTTCCCCACTGGAATGGAAGCTCATTGAAACGTGAGAGTAAGGACTTAATTTTTGCCTTTTGGGTACACTTATTACAGTGATAGCTGGAGGTTCATATTTGTTTCTTACCTATAAATTCTTCTCCAAAATGACATGTTGAAGTGGAGAGCCATTGGAAAAAAAAAAAAATAGAGATAGTATGTGCTTTGTTGTGTTTTCATATTTCACACACCTTTGACCCAAATTAATGATAAAAGGCAAGAAGGAGAACGCCTTGCATTTGCAGATACTCCTTTTGGGAAACAAGGCTTCCTTCTCTCAGCCTGAATCATCCATCATGCTGGCTCTATACTCTGCTAATCTGAAAATAAAACAAAACAAAAACAGCTGGTCTGGAGACAAACCAGAGTAAAAAAACAGACAATCAGATGATAAAGAAAAGGTGAACCACTCTCAGGCTGATTCATGCACTGGTGAATTAATGGTGCCATTACATTCTGATTACAAAGATCGACTTCCAAAGAAACTACTCTTGTTTAAGGATCCCCAGTCCACTGAGCAGGAAGAGAAGTCGCTGAATACTTAAAATTACTTCCTTATTATTTGGAATATATTTTTCCACAATGCCAAGTCCTAGTATCAGCAAAGAATTTATTCATTAGTGTAAAAGGATTAGAATTTCTTCTGGGCTCCTTTCATTTTGTTTAAGATGTCTTTGAAGAATTGCTGTCTATAGGTTGTTATGGGATGGTTAACAGAATGTAAGATCAGTTGCTACACTATTGATAGACCTAAGTGTCATCAAAATCTTGTTCCGATGGATGTAGCAATAAGACACCTACACAAAATTTTGTGTCGATGTTAGGCCAAAGATATCAATGAACAATTTAAAAATTCGGCTGCTGTGCTAAGGGCAGTCACCCTGCCGTGTGAGCAGTAGTGTATGAGGGCCAGGAAATTATAAGGCTTAACCACATGCCCAAAACTGTCCAAGCTACTTTATTGTTCAAGTGAAGTGAAAATACAAACACAAATAGCCAGAAGGGTGAAATTTAAATTAAACTTCAAAATCATTTTGTGTTTTAACCATCTATGATCTTCTCAGCACTGCAAATAAGTCTACTTTCTTTGGAAGCCTAGAAAAATAATTCAATATAAAAAAACTCCTTCTGGCTCTACCTTCCTCCTTTACATGCTTTGCACATGTTCACTGTGAAACAAAAGTGTGACCAACATCCAACTGAACTCGACATAGCTATGCAGGAAGAGTTTCTAAGCTGTGATGGCCATTGCTGATGGCTTTCTTCAGAGTGAGGTCTGGTGGGCAGCAAGATTTCAGGCCAAGATTGATGTGCTTTCCCTTGTTAGGTGGCTGCATTGAGAACTGCATTGCAAAATAGACATCTGCAAGGGAATCATTAGGAATCCTCTTCACTGCTTTCTGGCTTTGTGTGTTGGATAAACATTTCTGGAGACTGTTTTTTCTTGGCACATTGTGCTACTAATCTCCAGTCAGGATATGGATATAAATAGGCAGGATATTTCTCTGAACATTTCAGCTTTTATCCTTTGAGTCAGAGACCACCTGCAGAAATTCCCCTCTGTGGAGGGAGGTGGGGACCCATATTGGAGCCAGGCAAGAGGATGACTGGATGGGTAATTCCATGCTTTCTCTATGAGGCCAAGAATCCTTCTGAAAGGTTTGGGGTCATTCCCAAAAAGAAAACTCAATTTCTAAGAGTCTGAAATTAAGGTAGTGAGCTAAATGTAAAATGTGAAATGGAGTAAGTTAAAAATCAGTTTTTCATGGGAGGAAAACTGTCAGCCTCTGAAATTTCTCCCTGTGCATTTATCCACTCAACAACAAACCCTCCCCTTTCTCTGATGAATGGAGTCACTTACTAACCAAAGTAGTTCTAAATCCCTTAAATAAAATATGAATTATTCTTTTGAAGCCAAAATTGCCCTTCAAAAACTCTCAGAAACATCACAGTCATCCCCTCATGGAGCAGACCCTTCGATGGGGCAGCAGCAGATTGAGGAACATAGAGGAATAAACAGCCAGAGTATCCAGAATGGGCCACACAGTCTTTTTTTTTTTTTTTTTTAAGATTTTATTTATTTATTTGAGAGAGAGAGAATGAGAGACAGCATGAGAGGGAGGAGGGTCAGAGGGAGAAGCAGACGCCCTGCCAAGCAGGGAGCCCGATGCGGGACTCGATCCCGGGACTCCAGGATCATGACCTGAGCCAAAGGCAGTCGCTTAACCAACTGAGCCACCCAGGCGCCCGCCACACATAGTCTTTTGTAGTTTTAAAAAAATCTTTAGCAGTGTACCTTGTCACAAACGTGTGAATGAATGAATGAATGCGTGCAAGAGGGAGAACGCCTTGCATTTGCAGATACTCCTTTTGGGAAACAAGGCTTCCTTCTCTCAACTCCCCTTTTCCCTTTATATAAAGTATAAAGCCTCCCATATAAATTAGGAATCTAATCAGAATGGTATACTCCACTCAACTGGGACAGGCTTAATTGGGAAATCCGCTTAATCAGGACACCTCCCAGGGAACTGATTTAAGCCCGATGATACATAATGGCTATGATTGTGGCTTAAAGGGGGTGGTAATTCTCTTTAATTGAGACACTTTCAGGTAATTTAGTGCTGCTTGAAACTAGGTGTGTGACAGTCTGTATGTATTGTGGCCTCTCAGATTTGGTTTGTTTTTCTCCACAGTGAGGTGTGCAGGATTGATTCAGACAACAGCATACATCAGTTCAGCACTGCCCCATGTACTCATCCCTATCAACAAGGCAAAGGAAGGTAGACTCCTTGGGAAAGAACTGCCTGCTCCTTTTCAGCAACTTGGAACTGGCACTTCAACCCATTTTGGGGTGCAATTATAGGCTAATTAGCATTTTTTCCTTTGTGCTTAGTTTCAGAGGGGTTTGTTCAGGCAGCAGAAGACACTTCCTTTCCATTGATTCTTGTTCCTTCTTTTCTCCTGAGTGGCCTATCTGCTGGGACCTTATACAAAATCCTGGAAGTTGATCTAACTTCTCTGGGGTTGAACAGCATTGGAGAATAATCAACTGCAAGAAGCTATGGCCCGAATTGTGTCCCTCCAAATTCATATGTTGAAGCCCTAACCTTCAATGTGATAGAGTTTGGAGATGAAGTCTTTATGAAGCTTTTACGTTTCAAAAAGGTCATGAGGGTGGATGGAAGTGGTGCCCTTTATAAGAAGAGGTACCACAAATGATGTCAGCACCATCACTTGCTCTTAACATCAACACATCATTCATTTTCGCCTCTCTCACAACCACAGTAATTCAGCATCCATCCTTAAAGCTGAAGTGAGTCTCTTATAGGTAGCACATATTAGGTCTTTACTTCCAACCTCCAGAACTGTAAGAAATAAATATCTGTTGTTTCAGACACTCAGTCTATGATACTTTTTTGTGGCAGCTGGATCTAAAACATGGGGCAATGGCACATGTATCAAATTCTTTTTTTAAAGCTGCATCTGCGTAACTGATGGAAAATTAGACTGAGGAAATAGGATGATCACTATCAACACTGATTAGATTTTTCTTCAGTTTTTCTTTATTCTTATAGGAGCTGAGTACTGATCACAGTCCTTACTTTGTGTCATCCTGTCACTACTGGTCTATGCATAAACTTTACATTTAGGCATTTACCTATTCAGTCACACATTTACTTATTCCCTTTTATCTCATACACTCTCTCATTTTTTTGCTCTTTTTCTCCTCTATCCTTGCAGTGTTTACCCTTGCAGTGTTGTTGGGTAGGGATTCACTTTTATTTTCTCCATGTGATGAATTAATTTTGGCTATGTCATTTATTGAACAACCTTTACCCATTAACTTATGGTTTCAGCCTTACATTACATCATGCTTAATATATAAGGTTCCTGGTTCATAGGCAGCCATTCTGCTGTGTTCTCAATGGTGGAAAGGGTGAGAAAGCTCTCTGGGATATCTTTTTAAGGTAGTTAATCCCATTAAGACCATCTGCTCTCATGACCTAATCACCTCCCCAAAGCCCCACTTCCAATACCATCACATTAGGGATTAGGTTTCAACCCCTGAACTCTGGGGGAGATACGCATCTTTGGTCTATTGCATACTCAGTGGTGTTAACCTACCACATTTTATCTATTATATTAGTTATGGTAACACTACACATGTAACTGGTAAGTCCTTCAAATTTCAGAGGCTTAACAGAATATCAGGTTAGTTAATGAAGTTGAAACTAAATTAACAGTCTGAAGTGGGTGCTCCAAGGTAGGTGGTTTTCCACCAAGAGATGATTCAGTGACCCACGCACCGTCCATCTTGTGATTCCACAACCTTGAACACATGGATCCCATTCTGCTCCGGGGATTACCTCCACTCAAACCTGGTGGAAGGAGGAAAGAGCAAGGAGGTTTGCACTAGGGAAGTTCTTATAGCCAGGTCTGCAAGTGGTCTACTAAACTCCAGCCAAACATTCCTTTTTCTGGAATTCAGCCATGGGTTTGCACCTAATATCAAGAGGATGCTAAGAAATGTGTTTCTTTCCTTCTGGAAGAGGAGGGAAAAAGCGTGGTGATAAGGCAGCATTTTCCTATACATGCATATCCTTTCTCAGGGATTGACAGCTGGATTGCCTCTGGTTTCCTAACACTGAAAATAATGTTGCAGTTAACACCCCCTTTCTGATACTCTGTGGACCTGTGTGAAAATGTCTTTAGTTTGTAAGCCCAGGGATGGAATTGCTTGGTCTTAGGATTTGCACATGCTCCTTGTGACTCTTGATTGGCAGTTCCCGTCTGCCCTCACCAACAGTGTGTAAGGATGCCTCCATTCCCACATCTCCATGTATACTTCTTGCTTCAGATTTCTTTTTTGGTAGACTAGTGTGTATACAGAAATATATCATTGTAGTTTTAATTTTCATGTTTCCAATGGCTAATGATTTTGGACATCTCATCACGTTCTTGTTAACCCTTGGGTTCCCACCTCTGTAAATTGCTTAACTTTATTCTTTGCTCATTTTCCCATTGTAGTTCTTATCCTTTTCTTGACTTGAAGAATATTTTTAAAATTGAATTTATATGTTTATTCTTTTAAAAATGCTTATTAAGGAGTCCTTCCTGCTCCCAAGGTCATATTTGTCACATTTAAAGTGCTGTTGGGCAGGGATTCACTTTTATTTTCTCCATGTGATGAACTAATTTTGGCTACATCATTTATTGAACAATCTTTACCCATTAATTTATGGTTTCAGCCTTATCATATACTAACTTCCCACATGTATGTGCATTTTTCTGTGAACTCTATTCTGCTTTATTGGTCTTTTTTTTTTAAGTGGGTTCCACACCCAGCATGGAGCCCAATGTGGGGCTCGAACTCACAACCCTGAGATCAAGACCTGAGCTGAGATTAAGAGTCGGATGCTTAACTGAACTTGCCACCCAGGTGCCCCTCATTTGTTTGTTTTTGTGCCAGTATCATTTTGCTTTTTCTTACTTTTACTGAATATGTCAAAAGCATTACATTAGATTTCTTCTTTTTAAAAAGTTGATTCTGCTACATGTTGGTTTTTATTCTTCTACGTAAATATTGATGTATGTTTATTCAATTTGTCAAAGAAATTTAATTTTGATTGGGATGCTCTATGTAGATTAATTTGAGGACCATTAACATTTTTATAATACTGAGTCTTCCCACTCAGGAGCCTGGACTGTCTCTCCCATCTATTCGACCGACATTCTATATCCTTTATTAACATTTTGAAATTTTACCTATTGTGTTCTTATGAGTTTTTGGTTAACTTAGTTTAAAGATACTTTATGGTTTTTATTGTTATTATGAATAAGATCCCATTTGATTACATGTTCTAAGTAGTTATTGCTGGTATAGGACAATGAGTTGATTTTTGTAGTTTGGCCACGTATTTGGCAGCCATGAACTTACTCTAATTACTTTTAATAGTTTGTCTGTTGAGAATGCTGATTTTTCTATTTACATTACAAGTAAATTTTATCTCTCTTTATAATACTCTATGTAATTTTTGCTCTCTAATACTAGATTAAATAGTAACTGTCCTAGTAAATATCCTTGTTTCGTTCTTATTTTTAAAAGAAATAGACCTAAAGATTCTCATTAAGCATACTGTTTGACGCCTTCTGTTTCAGTATTTAATCTTTGTTAAACATTCAGTTTCCTTCTATTTATCTCATATAAGGAACTCCTAAAAATATCGTAATAGAAATAGACTCTTACTCAATGCTTTTATCTTGCATTACTTGAGATAATAATATATCATTTTTTCACTAGTCTACTAATGTGGTAAGTTGTATTGATTTATTTTTATATTTGAAAACTCCTTGCATTTCTGAGATAAACCCAGCTTGTTCATGATATATTATCAACTTCAAAGATAAAGCAAGTGTTATTGCTGTTGGATGCAGGGCTAGTATTGAAAAAGAAGCTTTAGTTCATCCCAATCTTTCATTTTATCCTTCATCTCCCTTTCCACACAAACAGGTTTTTCTTTTTAGGCACTTACATAAATGTTTTTTGCCATTTAGAAACTTTTAAAAACACTAAGGCTCAGTTAAAAAATTATTTTTTTCATTCTGGAATATCAGAAATTTTGGAAAATATAGTGAAGCAGGAAGAGAAACAATGACTTCAACCACTGCATCCAGGGAAAACCTCTCCTAACATGTGAACTCAAGTAAGTATAGCATGATATGCTTTTCCAGAACTACATTCAGACAGCAGTTCTACTAAACAAGGAAAAACAGCCAGACCCCAATACTCACCACATCGCTGAACACTGCAGGGAAGAGGCTATTCACTGAAATCCTGCAGAATCTGTGGATATTATTTTTTTAAAAATAAGTTTATTTTTTATTGTACTTTATGAGTCTTGCCTATACAATCTAATATTTATAAAACTCAGTCAAGAATTATAAATGACCAAGAAAGGCACAGACTAATAATCACATTTCATACCTTTGTCATACTCTATAAGTCCACATGTAATCTCTTATTTGATCTTAAATTTCCTGGAGATAAGACAGAAATAATTTTCTCCATTTTACTGAAGAATAATCTAAAGATCAGTTTACACGTGGTATATCCAAGATATTAGACATGTTGGAATAGTTTTTGAAGATGCTTAACTGACTGAGCCACCCAGGCACCCCTGTGCTGAGAACTTTTAAGTCTCTTGGTAACTTTCAAGTATGCCCTACAATACTATTGACTGTGATCACCATGCTGTCCATTACATTCTGTGGGTATCACTTTTGTGTCTATCTCATGATGTAAGCAGTGAGCAGTCCTAGTGATTGAGCCAAGTAGCTAGAGAGGTTTGGGCTGAACTTCAAGTCATATCTCTCGAGCACTACTTTAGTAGGGAATAAAAGAGACTTGGACCAGCTGGTGAGGCCTAGAGTAAGCTGGGGCTCTGGAATGGGCATTGAAGCCAGGCATAAAATGTTCTGAAATATCTGCTAACAAGGCAGAAGATTATGAAGTCCTTTCTGTTGTTTGGCCATGGGCTTCAAGCAGCTGTATTAACACATGATGGTATCTTTCATTTCTTTGTGTTTTGTCAAAAATGGCAATAATTTTTTGGGTCTAAATATGGCCTTCATCTTTTCTTATGGATAATTTTGCATCTCATCAGAGTTTTAATTGATTTCACAGAGTTTGTGCTGTGATGGTTACTCTCCATCATCCCTGTAGAACAGTTCTGCACATTTCTCTGCCCTGCTCTGTGTGCTGGAAGGAGACTGTACCACTCACTCTGGCTCCCTGGCCATGTGGCTTCTAGTTGGGTCTATCCAGTGGGAGGTTCCATTGCATAATAGTCCATAGTACCCCCATTCCTCTACTCACAGTGGCCTATGATTGTCAACAGAGGCCGTGTTCTTTTACCTACAGCCACAGCTCCTATTAGGTGATTTATCTCCTGTGGCCGATGCCCTGGTTCGGTTCTGATAACATAATTCATTCTCACTGACCCTTCTGGCTTAAAGATGGTAATGCCGGTCCTTATCAGTTTTCCTCATTCTTGCCTTCACCTCTATAAACAGTCCCTTTAATAAAACCTCTTTCATTAATTCCTTGAGTGTACCATCTCTTTCATGCTGGGACCTTGACTAAGACTCTTGTTGAAAGGCCTGTCATGTCCCACAGACTGGTATATTTTGGAGTTTGGGGGATACAACAGGCTTATGATAAAACCTTCTTGTTCTATGTAAGCTCTACACCCAACGTGTAGACTCGACTCGAAATCATGACCCTGAGATCAAAAGTCACATGCTGTACCAACCGACCAAGCCAGGCGCCCCACCAAACCTTCCTGTTCTCTGGAGCTGGGTTCCAGCCTATTTGGCTTTGATGAGTCCCAGCAATGAATGTTGCAATTTATAGGTGACAATGAGCATGAGGAGTCCCTACATGAGCTTGCAGAAGCACCAGTTTATGATTCTGAAGTGCAGGTCCTTTGGCCACTGAATACTGCAGTTTAACTGTGAGCTGCACATGGAACCTCATGGTTGCCTATTGAGTTTCTCTATGATTTTGTTTTGAGACCAGATAGAGATTCTCTAGTAGAGTTTTGTTTTCTTTATCTTAATTTCAGACTTTAATAATAATAGTAAATAATAATAATAATAATATAATACTTTGTGTCAGGCATGATGTATGCACTGTTAATGGTCTCACTGTTGATACAAGGAAACTGAAGTCCAGGGAGAAGTGAAAAAGCTTACTCAAGTTCAAACACACAGTAAGCCGCTGAGCAGAGACTCAGCCCAGGTCTACCAAACTCCAAATCCTGAGCCTTGAAAACAGTTGTTTCCTTCTACTTCTAAAATTCCTTATATTGATTTTATTCCACTGTATTTTTTTTCTCTCCCAGAAGCAATTTGTAACATCAGATTTCCACATGAGTTAAAGTAGATTTCAGGAGACATATTAGATTTCACTTTGAAATGTCTAATGATAATAGTCTAGTTTTGAATGGTACTTATTATATACTGATCTACATAAATCCTAATATAGAAGAAAAATACTGTGCTGAGTAGTCTCTGTACCTGCACATCCAATTTTCAATTTGTTCTCTAGTCTAGGAGAGTCACCTTTTCATTCAGAATCACTAGACTGTCTTGACCAGTAGGTCAAATATGGGTTCTGGCTGACTTGAGCCAATATGACGCATGGCCAGAGATCAATTTTGAAAAAGAGCGAAATTCATGGTCCCATTGTCTTTAGCCCATCTGGACCTCAGGTTTGCAGTAAATGCATTTCTCCCCTTGAAGTCACAGCCCTTATTGGATGGCCTTCTTTAAAGAGTGTCTGAAGGTTCTGGTAACTGTTCCTTTCCCTTACTTGTTCATACTTGATCATAACAGCTCCCCATCATTGCTATCCTTATCTCTGCTCACTACTCAGGAAATAGGCCCTCATTAAATTGTCTTCTTTGTCCCAGAGGGTTGTGCCAAGAGGTTCTTGCCATGATCCTCAGATAAGAAAATTTTATGATTTACCCAAAGCTAAGCCAGGAGAATGTCAAAGAATAAAACAGCTTCAATACTCATCTTGGGACCATGAAAGAAAATTGGAGGGATCTAGTCAACCATAAAGAAAGAATCCTGTTGGGAGAAATAAAGACAAAAATTCCACCTGAGGACCTACAGCCCTTCTGTAGTGCCCTCACCAGCTTTTGAAGCATCTCTCATCCAATTCTTCTGAAGGTGCTCAGAGAAGCACCAATGTAAGCTGAGTTGATCATCTTGGAGCTCTTTTAGATAGTTGTCTGCAAGGTTAACACCAAATCTTAACTATAGGAAAAGAGAATTTTAATAGTATTTTGATCAAAAATTAACTCCTCTTTTCCCCCTCTTCTCACTAAAACTCTTAATGTCCTAACTATGCTGTCAGTTGAAAAAAGACAAAAACAAAAAACAAAACCAAAACCCAAAAACAAAAACAAAAACTATCTTTGACTTAGCAAAATTACAGGCTTTTCATAATTCATAGCTACATAAATAATTTTTAACTACAAAAGCAATGTGATTTGGAATAAAAATTTTAGTGCATAGTTTAGAAAAAGTTTAGAGCATAGTTCAAGAGTGGTAAACCCCATTGTCTTTGGGCTCTAGCCCCTGGAACAAATGTAAAGTAGAAAAAATGCCACTGTGAATTCTATTGATGCTGTAGTTAAAGCTAATAAAGTGTCCTTTGAAAGATCTGAAGTGGAGAATAATGTTATAAAATGTTTTAAAAATGATAGTTTGAGAGAATGTACTCATGATGAGCTCTAGTCTTTCTCTGACTAAGTTCTTCATCTTATGCATATTGCAAAACTGATCTGGTGTATCTCCACACCAAAGAGTATCAAGTTCAAGATGGGTCTTTCTGTAATCTTTTACTTCATCTACTCAGATGAGCATGGATCATCTCAGCTAGTCACCTGCAGAAGTGTCTGGCAGGGGAGTGAAATGGATGTCTTTCTTGCTTGAAGGCTTCCCATTCTCTCAGATGGGTTTGCTTGGAGCTCCCTTCATGTGATTGGTGATGGCAGTGGGGACCACATCTCTCCGTCATAGGGAAAAGGTACCACTTTCCAAGATGGATAATCTGAAATATCTCTCACACTTTGTCCTTTGTAGACCTCTCCTTCCTTCCTTCCTTCCTTCCTTCCTTCCTTCCTTCCTTCCTTCCTTCTTTCTTTCTTTCTTTCTTTCTTTCTTTCTTTCTTTCTTTCTTTCCTTTCTTTCTTTCTTTCTTTCTTTCTTTCTTTCTTTCTTTCTTTCTTTCTTTCTTTCTTCCTTTCTTTCAGGATTTTATTTATTTTTTTGTCAGAGAGAGAGACAGAGAGAGCAAAAGCAAGGGGAGTGGTAGGCAGAGGGAGAAGCAGGTTCCCCACTGAGCAGGGAGCCCAACACAGAACTGGGTTCATGACCTGAGTCAAAGGCAGACACTTAACAACTGAGCCATCCAGGCACCCCTAAATCTCTGCTTTCATAGGTTGGGTAGTAGGAAGGGACAGCAAGAGCATGATTGGAGTGATAACTAATAGGACCTGAAAAGGATAGCTGTCTGCAGGTTTTGTGGCATTGGTTATAAGGTGGACCACTTGATGCTTCTTTGTTCTCAGCTTTCAGCCCAACGTGCTAATTCAGGTGTAAAAGGAACTATCACATTTGATACATTTTAAATAGCTTTTAATGTCATATAAAGCAATAAAACTAGCTTGGTGTCTGGTAGATCTTATAGCCCATCTTTCTGCTTTAAAGAAGCACAATCTCTAAAACATTTTAAACAAATTAGAACGCCTGTAATCCTTTCAGAGAGCCAGCTTTGTGTCTTTTGGTAATTGATGCTAGCATTTTATCACTGCTCTCAAGGTGTCCAACTCACTTATGACCTCTCTCCTTTAGATTATAGCGTAAGCCCCTCTCTCTGCCTTCCTCAGTGGAGGAGTAAAACCACCCATCTTCATATCCCAGTCCAACACTTCATAAATGTGAATGTAGTTGCTTTTTAACTGAACCCAGGGACCAACCCTTACTTCCCTCCTTCCTTCCTTCCTTTACATCTATCACTCTTAAATTTTTGAGTAAATGCATTTTGTGGGTATATAGTCATCTTTGCTAACATGCTACATACTTTTAAGGTCTGGGTTATACTTGTGTCTTTTATTTTCACAAATGACTTCTGAGGATTGCCAAGGCAAATGCAAACATTTCCACCTTGAGGAAGAATATCCTTAATATGGATACTTGCTTGAAAGATCTGATGTATTTCGTGAGTTTCTGGGAACTCGCAATATTTTGTTATATATTTGGGGACAAAAAAAGATCTGGAAAACACAAAGAGGGAGGTAAGTAGGGAAAACATGAATTCAAGTTGTCTCCAGGAAAGCTTAAGAATGGAAGGGATGAGTAAAGTTTTATATTTTGGTGGGAAACTTAATGGCCTTGGTTGGATTCACTTGCACATTTAATATGTATAATATTCTGTATTGTATGGGCCAGTTCCTGGGAGTGGTGGTGAAGAGGCTGGCTTAGGCATGAAATAAAGTGCTACGCAAGTTACCATCATGGACCAAATAATGTTAAGGTCAAATTGCTCAAGTGCAGGTAAGTCACAGGATGGAGATGTGAAGATATCTGGGTAAGTTTCATGCATCTGTGGCACCTGACCTGAATCTTTAAGTCAAGTTTGGTCAGGGAGAGATGGAAGTGGGGAGATAGGAGGAAAGAAAAAGCTTCCATATAAATGGGAAAACATGAGCTAGGCACAAGTTGTAGATGTTGGTTGGTTCTGGTTCGACGAAATTAACCTGGTGTATGGCTTCTCTAATAGCATCATTTTCTGGAGGAAGTCAGAAGGAAATCATCCAGGAAATCTATGATGAGATCATTAAACATTTCACTGAAAGATACCATTGCAATTAATTTCATTTGCAATATGCATGCTTATGAATCATTATATTTGTTGGGATGTTGTGAAAAGGTCAAAACTAATTATATATTTGTTATGATGAGCTTAAAATTCTAGCTGTCATTTGTTATCTTGTCTCCCTTGAGACAATGTAGACTCAATTCCATCCCTACATTGGAGTTTTGAGTGTCATTTTTTGAAGCTTTAATGAAAATGTTTCTTTCACCACTGTAACTTGGTTTATTATGCTTAATGCCACCAAATTACTTTTAAATCTTGGCATGGCTTTATTAAAAATTGTTTCATTTTAATTTGCTGCTCTAGGTACAGAATTCATCATGAAGACAAGGAAAAGCAGCCTGACTCTTCAGAGATATCCTGGAAGTAGCTTAATGACAGATCTACAAGTACTGAAGACATTATCAACGCATTTAAAATTCTCTGTGATGTTGGTTACTTGAAAATCTTTATCTTGTGTGTGTGGGTGTTTCCTGAAATTGTTATATTTCTTGGTCTCTTACTGAAAAATTTACCAGCATATGTTCCTTGTGGGTAGATGGGAATGTAAATCCTAGAAAACTCAATGGAATTCATAGTTGTAGTCCCTAAAAATCAAGTGAGCCAACAAAATTTCACCTTTGAAATCTGACTTATTCAATTCTAATATTCTCAAAGGCAAGGACTATATCTTCTTTAAAATTTGTGGCAGGTGTCTACATGGCATATCGTCAAAAGGTTGTCATTCATTATTCAGCAAGTCTTTATTACCCACTATATATAAGAGGGTAAACAACTTCTACAGAGTGATTGATATTTAAAAGATATAGTTTGATTCACCTTCTAGAAGCTTATAATGAACTGGGAGTTTATGATCTAATGGTCTCCTATGAGGTTGCTGGAACATGATGAAGCTTTAGATGTTTATAGGAACTAACACATTATGCCATTTCATATGTTTTAATTATGATCTGAATGACTTGCCTTAGGAACAAGAAATGTTCAAAGAGTTATTTCAAATCAGTAATACAGCTAGTCTGTACATTTGGTGGAGAGTTCATTTTATTAACTATTAAGGGTTAGAAATGACATTTTACTATTTAAGTACCTTGGCAAGGCATTGGTATCCTTCAATATTGCTTCTTGGAAACATTAATAGCTATCTCTCTATTTATTCTATTAAATGATAATGGGAGATGACTAATTGCCCTATGATACTCCTTTAAAAGTTGGGTCAAGAATTTGTTTTAATACAAATAAAACAAAAAAATTAAGTACATAAGTCCATTTAGTGCTGTGATTAAGAGACTCTGGACTCTGATAGATTGAAATTAGAATCTTGGTTCTTCAACCAACAGGCAGTCTGCCTTTGGGGAGCTACTTACTCCTTTTTCTTGCAATTTCCTTTTCTGAAATAGAAACAATAATACAGAGTGCCAACTTCATAAGGCTGCTGAGGGGACACTGTAAGATCAGGTATGTTTTGGGGGAAGCCTGAGTTTGGCCAACAGTACTCAGAGTTAGGAAGGGAGTGTGGTTGTGATGATGTGGTTGGGGTTATGTTGCATCGTTTGCCACTTTATAGTTAAGTGACCTTGGGCAAGCTGTTTAAGCCCTCTGAACCTCAGTTTTTAACTCTGTAAAAAATAATGTTTACTTTAGGGTTGCTATCATTATTAAATGAGCACATGTTGTGAAGTACATATAATGCAACTGGATTCAGCACATCCTTTTTAAATGATAGCTGCTATTACAATGATTAACATCTGATAGCATGATTTTGATATATACTAGGAGCATAATCCGTATCAAACTAAGACAGTGGGATCTATCTATCTATCTATCTATCTATCTATCTATCTATCTATCTATCTATTATCTATCATCTATCTAATCATCTATCTATCATCTATCTTTTATTTATATGTACATCTATCTATGCCTATATATGTATAACCTTTCTCATAATGTCCAAATGAAATATCAAAGTCAATCGGACTCCTTCCAGATTATCCTGGATTACTTAGATGGTGGATAGTGGTCCCTTGCCTTCCATTTGGATGAGGCTTCTCTTTTGCCATCAGTAGAAATTTCAACTTTGTTAGTAGAGCTCTGTGGCTGCCAAGAAGATGAAGTCTGAGGACCAATGAGCAAAATATCCTATGACTTATTGTCCACATTGGGGTGTTTTTGTGAGGGCTAGGGGGCTACTTAACCTATAAGACTTCATGATTTCAGGCTTCATGCAGAATTGTTCAGGGCAAACTAGGACATCTGGACATTCTATGAATGAAGAAAAGGGGATGGGAAATGATGGGGAAAAGGAAGGAAAAAGCATATGAATTAAATAAGCAAACCAGACAATACATGCCCACAAATCCTTTTTGGAGTCTCAGTTAACTGACTAGGCTGTGTAAAAACGAAGTAACTTCTTTAATTGGTTATCTTGTGGGCAAAGCTTAAAAGCAACCTCTCTGGTACACTTGTGACATAGTATGAGGATGCTCATCTGCAAACCCAGCCCACACACTTCTGGATTTCTAAGTGTCAACTTGTCAGTATGGTTTAACGTTGGTCATTTCTTTCCCAAGACTTATGGGACTTTGAGTTACTACTTGTAAACATAGCATATATGTCCCTACTCTGGTGGATTTACTGTTCCTATTTTGTCCTGCTTTTTTCCTCCACACAGCCATTTTTTAAGAAATGTAACTGGAAAAAATTTCCCCTTGTATACAGGACTAGACATGAACAAAACTGAGAACTGATTTTGCCTTTCAAGTCCCAGCCTCACTTTTTATTACCTCCTCCTCGCCCTAACAGGCTTCTTCTCCAAGCACTCCTTTACATTAGGTGGAATGGCTTGTTTGTCGTAGCCCTGTGCACTCGTGACACTCCTCTGGACATCCTTGATCAGTGAATACCTGTTGCCTTCTCCTTGCTCCAAGCTGAAGGAGTCAACTAATAAATGCCTTGAGCAAGTAGAATGTAACTTGAGTCTCTTTCAGACAATGCTTCACTTTGTTACCAAACACATCGCCCCCTCTGACGTTGGAGAGAATCTGGTGGACCCTATCTTTTGGGACTGGTAGACTTTATGTTTCTTTAAAAAAAAAATCACACTGCATGGATAGCTCCTAGAAATACCTTTCCCAGAACAGTCACTCTTACATTATTCCTCCCTTGAAACGACAATCCCAGGATCTTCTTGATTTAGAGAGGGGAGAAAACTGTAAGAGACCCTTAACTATAGGGAACAAACTGAGGGTTCATGGAGGAGAGGAGGGTGGGGGATGGGCTAAATGGGTAATGGGCATTAAGGAGGGCACTTGTGATGAGCACTGGGTGTTATATGTAAGTGATGAATCACTAAATTCTATACCTGAAACCAATTTTACTATATATGTTAACTAATTAGAATTAAAATAAAAACTTGACATAAAAAAAGAACATGTTTAGTCTTTTGGATCAGGCAAAGGGTTAAATTAAAGCAGGAACTGCTGAGACAGAGAACAAGAAGTTTGATCTATTTGATCTTTGTCTAGTTTCCTTGACCTACTTCCTCTTCATTTCTCTCTCTCCAGCTTCCTCTAGGCTAAAAATTGAAAACTCTAAACTCCTAGATGTGTCAACAACCCCATGAGGTCAATGCAAGCAAGGGATCATCTCTTCCCTTTTTCTGTACTAAAGGCAAGAAAGGCCCAGATTGGAAACTTGAAAAGGAAAATAAATGTTAACCATGAACATTGTCTTTCAATCAACACTGACCTCCCTCTCTCTGGCTGAATATTTCACCTGGGTAATCTTTTTCTATGAGCATCAAGAAATTGCTGAAGGAAGAAATGTAAGATCCAGTTTTTAATTAACTTTGCCATTGAGTTTCACATAACTGTGTATGAATCACTGTTCTTTGGTGAAAAGGATGAAAATCTCCAAGATTAATGGTTGTTCTCAGGGAGTTTTCTGGACGAAGTTCCAGATATTCCACAGTTTCTTCTTTTTCTCTCCTCTGAACTCACTATCTTACTCTGTTCTTTGCCCTAACACATAGAGACACACAGAAACATATGTACATGCATTCACACCAAATGTGCTTTCAGAATGAAAATATTGGGGTGGAGGAAGGAAGAAGATCATGCACATTTAGTAGTTGCCATAAAAGTCCTATTCTGCAATTTTGCCTAGTTCAATATATTTTTTAACCAATTTACTCATAGCAAGTATTATATGCCTTGAATGAAAATGCAGTTATGGCTAAGTGAAAAGGAAAGTGGTTAGTGGGCCTTAAAGTACCTGTAAACCAGATTGACACACAATATATTTTAGGTATTAGAAGCTGAAATACTTCTTTTCCCACAAATTACTGTAACAGTCTGTGAAAAGATACAGTAATATTTTCTGAAATGAGAGAAAAGTATCACTGTCACATTAGAAAATGGAGAATAAAATGTCTTTGGTATAATTTTTAGTGAACTGAGTAAATTACATATTTCCCCTCTAATATATTATCATTTTAGTCCATCTTCAGCTGTTGGAGTCACCATATTTCTGTTTGTTTTTCTGTCTGTTTCTATCTGTAAGCATATAGTTTTCAATGTAAACATCTTCATGGTTTTTATGTAAGCATTTTAATGCATTTCTGAATGCAATACATTGTCTTCTTATTCCGATTGATCCCAAATTTGAGCATTGATCATAATAATAGAAAAATATCTGTCCAATATATGTTATTCCTCTTTTAAAGGTGACTTTTTTCTTTTGATGTCTGGAAACAGTTTTGTACTTAAACTCTACAAGGACTAGACTAAAAGATTCTTTTAGTGATAGAATCATCCTACAGAAACTAATGGGACTTAATCATATGAAATATTGATCCAGTGCCTGCTCCTTTCCCTTGGTTCCCAGTATAATGAATAATACCTCAACTCTCCAGTGAAGCTTCCCTCTCCCCCTGCCTCAGTCCTGGACTTTTTCCTCAACCCTGTTCTTCCCTCCCTCATGACCACCGTCTGAATCTCTGGATCTCTCACATGAGTTGTGTTTCTAAGTTACCTCGGTCATCCAGTGGTCTGTCTGTTGTTGCTCTGGCCTGGCTGCAATGTCCTTTCCCTGGGTTCCTGAAAGAGCCTTCAGGTGACCCTGTCTCTTCTTCCTTAGTTTCCTTGCCTTTAGTCCTTTCTTGACTTTCAGCCAGAGTGATTGTCACCTGTGAGACGCATTGCATCCTCTTGCATTTTGCCACACACCCAGCTCTTTTCCTTCTGCAATTCTGGCCCTATTTGCTCTTCTCTCAGGGCCTTCAGATATGATGCTTCCTCAGCCTGGAATGCTTGCTTCTCCATCTTATGTCCCTCCCTTCACTTAATTAACTTGTTATCTTAGTTGAGCTATACCTTCCTTCAGGAAGACTTCTATGGCTGAATACTTCTCCTGCATGTTCCTTCAGCTTCTGACTTCCATAGAGGAAATGCTAATCCCACTTTGAGTAATAGAATGTTTTTTCTTTTATGAAGTTACGTTTTAAAGCACAAAGATGAATAGTTTTACTTTACTATAATAGCTAGGTATTTGGTATGAACTAAAAGTATTTTTTTTTAACTTAGCCAGAAATAATTCTGTCTGTCTTAACAGGTAAGAAGAGTCATCAAAATAGCAAACTGACAACAGATAACACTTGGCAACCAAACACTGTGAATGGGAGCCAAGTAAAGGGGAACAAACCAACACTTGAACTTGTTCTGGAAAAAAAAACCCTGTTGTTTTATTATTATTTAGAAAGCACACACAGCAATTTATCGAGAAGAGAGAAAAGGCAAAATAAGTGAGCATACAAATTCACTTCAAAAGAACCAGTGCCACTTCCCACGTACGATCTATGTGAGCTTTTTAAAATTTCCTATTTCTTATATCTAGATACATAACCAGACTTATGTATTTAGATACATGGAAACATGTCACACACTTGTCAGGAATCCTTTCTCTTAAAACCTGTAGCGAGCATATCGTTTCTCTTTCTGAAAGCTGCCTGCAGATGTGTTCTTGGATTATGCCACAGTCTCTTTCCTCTGAGTTCGTCTCTGATGACAAGTAAGGATACTTGTGAAGGGAGATTTCCCTTTAGTTCTTGACTTTTTCTTTAGCTTTTTCTGATTTTTGAGTGAGATTCCCAGTTCTTCCATGATGGCATTGAAAGAGAGACACTGGAGAACATGAAATAGTAGAACATCAGTGTAACCAAACTAGCTCCCTCCTCCACTGATCTGTCTCTCACCTGGGTTTTTATGAATACGAGATATTGGTCTGAGGCAACTCTGCCAGAGAGTATGTCCCTGGCCAGTTCCCACACCTCCTCCTCCACCCACTGGCCATCCGCCTTTTCTATTTGGGGTAACTGGAGGCCCCAAGCTAGCTGGGCAGACTCTGGGGTTTCATTCACAGATGCAGTAGTATAAAATGACCCAGTTAGGCTCTCAAAATAGACAACTTACCTTTGCTGAGACACCAAAATAGAGTAAAGTTAAGTCATTTCCCCCATTGAGATGATCCAAACATTGATAGGTTTATCAAGGCATACGGACACTTCAGTAATGCTATAGAAAATGAACAAACCTTCTCTACACCAAGGCTTTGTTTTTTTCTCCCATGAAACCTTACTTTGTTCCTAAAATAAAATCTAATTCTTGATGACTTTCCTTTCTGATAAAAAAAAAGAAAAAAAACAATTTTAAATTGTATATTTTCTCCAAAAAAACCAGAGATCTGGCAGCAAAAATGATGCAGCTGTGGTCGAAATGAAAATAATATGGTACTGAGCCACACAGCAAAGATGATGGCATAATACAAGGAGAAAATGGAGCAATGATTATGAAATATCACACATATGCAGATGGCATATATATATGTGCAGATCTATTACAATTACACTGTATGGATTCACATGCATAGTATACAAACGCTATAATAAAACATAATTTGCTTGTCATTTCTTCCAGCCAAGATAAGATCTTTGAGTGACAAATTCCTGCTTATAAAGATTTCTATGAAGTAGTATTGTTTTTGATATGATCACCCTTAAAACATCCTTCAAACCCCAAAGCCTTTGGTAAAGTGTGTGGAAGGGCAAGCGTGTGACTCCTTTGTGATTAACTCACAAAATGGATGTGTTAAAACTCAAATGACAACATGCCGCCAGATGATTTCTCTAGGTTGTGAGGGCCTGATGGGAAGAAATTGGTGTTTCATGTGTGCAAAGTATGAAATGTCTCCTGCGGTCCTTGTATATCAACGGGCAACATGTGTTTTTGAAAATTTACACTCCATTTTTGTTCCATAGGAGAGTTGATGTAGTTTAAATAAACAGTATTTTTAAAAAATATTTTCTTTCTTTCTTTCTTTCTTTCTTTCTTTCTTTCTTTCTTTCTTTCTTTCTTTCTTTCTTTCTTTCTTTCTTTCTTTCTTTCTTTCTTTCAGAGCGAGAGAAAGAGCACAGGAAGAAGAGCAGAGGGGGAGGGACATAATCTCCAGCAGACTCCACACTGAGTGCAGAGCAGGAGGCGGGGCTCGATCTCCCTGAGATCATGACCTGAACTGAAACCAAGAGTAGGACGCTTAGCTGATTGAGCCACCCAGGTGTGCCTAAATCAGCAGTATTTTTAATTTTTCTATTTGATTTGAAAACTAAACAGACAAATTTAGATCCTAGATGTAAACTAACTGGTCTATCAGACACACACCTCTGAAAGAAGTAGTAGTTTTCGTATGACTTTTTGTCTCTTTTACACATAAGTGTTTATAGAATTTGAATTTCATTTCCATTTTTTTAGAGTACTGAAAATTTATGTCATGCATGTTAATTTTCTTTCAAATGGTAAGTTGTGGCTTCAGGGAACTGCAAGGGGGATCACGCCACACAAAGAAAAACTTTGAAATGTTTTCTATGAATTATACTTACAATTTTACAGTAAGTATGTCACAAATGAAATTTAATGTTTTTTTGTAGCATTATGTGATGTGAAATTTATGTGTTGCTACTAAGATGAACCGAATATTTTATAGTTCCTTTGTGGTAGATGGTGTTGCATTGGGGTTTTGCAACTTTTGCTCAGGTATTTATTTCGGTGGAAGGTGTTCCCACCCCCCTAGGACATTTCTAATTTCAGGAAGGTCATTAAAATAGAAGGAAGAGAGGGAGAGAAAGAAGAAGTGCCAAGGATTTTATACCCCACACTATTACACCCAAATCTCACAGCAATCTTATAGGTAGGAATTATTATGCCCATTATGTAGATGGGGAAATTTACTACTGGAGATACGAAGTAATTTGCCCAGGAAATGTGGTTCGTAAGAGGAAAAGCTTACATTTGAACTCAGTCCATCTGACTTCCCAGACTCAATTGCTTTCACGTAAAATCTCCAACACTTTGATTAATTCTTTTTAATTAAACCACTATATAGAGCTTTTTGTAGATTCTTTTCCTATAAATATATGTTAGGAAATTGCCATCTTTGTGCTTTATTTCAACTCTCAAACATTTTATTTTATTTTATTTTATTTATTTTATTTTTTTTAGATTTTTTATTTATTTGACAGAGAGAGACAGCGAGAGAGGGAACACAAGCAGGGGGAGTGGGAGAGCGAGAAGCAGGCTTCCAGCAGAGCAGGGAGCCCGATGCGGGGCTCGATCCCAGGACCCTGGGACCATGACCTGAGCTGAAGGCAGATGCTTAACGACTGAGCCACCCAGGCGCCCCTCTCAAACATTTGATTTTAGACATTTCTCTTTATTTTGCACTAAAACTACCAAAGCAAGTCTCCAAGTGTGGCTCACACAGGAGACACAACCGGGAGGGGATTTGAACCCTCTCTCTCTCTCTTATTTTGGGTAGAGGGGCAGTCACAGATCTTATCTTGATAATATGTTTCAATTATGTTTCTCTTTTAAAACACAGTCTTCCCTCAAATTTTGTATTGCCTTAAAATACAACAAATGTCTATTCTTTTGATTAACCACAAGTATTTATTTCTTGCTGCCGGCATGAAAGTGAATACAAATATAGTTTTCTGAGTGGTCTGGCTTCTCTGTCTTTGGTCACAAACAAAGATTTCTTTTTGATTCTCACTTTGTCTCCAGCTGTCAAGAAGAAAATGGCAAGATATTGGGGCTGACCTTTCTGCTTCCAAGTTTTTGCTGTAGTCATAAGGCAAGATGACCTTTAAGGTCCCTACCAGCCTTGAGCTCAAGCAAACCACACACTCTAGTATCCACAGGAAATGGAACTGTGAAGGTCATCTCTCAGCACAGAGTGGCATGGGAGGGTCTCCTATTCATTCATCAATTTGCCTTTTATAATCTCTGTATTAAAGATTATACATATATAAAATAAAGATTGAGCTTCTGAATTAGGATAAAAATTTAAGTAGCTTTCCAAAGCTTCTATTTCTGGATATGTCTTTCATGAACTCCTCACAGGGCCATAGAAAAATTATGTTTAAGCATGGAAGTTTAAATTTCTAAACTAATTTCATTAGAAAGTATCAGACATATGGATGACCACCTAGCTGCCTTGTTCAGGAGGCAGGGAAATTAGGGGTAGGATGGATACCCCAGCAGTATCCTCTAGTGCTTTGCAGACTGGAAATTCCCCTGGAGCATGCATTCTAGGTCCTTCTATTTTTCTCTGGTGGTTGGAGTTCACATTTTCAATGGATCTACATAAAAAACCATGTATTATAGTTGTGAGTTGGCCCAGTATCAGAAAGCTGGAGTTTAAATTTTAGCTACAGTGCCCAATAGCTGGGTTGCACTGGGCAAGATGTTTAGTTTCTTTTTGAGTCAGTTTCCTTATCTATAAAGTGGAAACAATAGTAGAAGTCTTTTCATTGAGTTGTTTTGTGAATGGTTGGGCAGATACCTGTAAAACACTTAGCACAATTCCAGGCACATGGTTAGTACTCTCTTTCTTTAAAATAACATTGTATATATCACTGAAAATATTTTAAGTCTATGGAACTCGATGTATACTTTTTTTTTTTTTTTTGGCTGAAGGGAGGAACAGTGAAAGGATGATGCTCCTTTAATTTTAGCCATTATATGACTTTCTATGCACCGATTCCTTGTTTATACCAGTGTTTTAAAGTAGGTTCTATACATGTTTAATATATCGAATTTTCAATGCTTATTTTACTTGTTTTACCAAGCTCGTAACATGTGTTAGTGTTGATGTAGTAATAGGCTTTATGACAGCTTGTGTTTTGCCTGTGAAGGATAGGTGCTCAGCATAAGAAGGAAATGAAAATTAACTGCAGTCCCTTGCCATTTAAAAAAATTCTCTCTGCTTCTGAACCCGTTGACAACGAATCCCTGTGATGACAAATCTGATAGGAAAATTCGCTTATAAATAGATGGGTTTATGGTAATAAACTATGTTAGTGCCATTGATGCTGTTCGGGACGTGGTCCAAAGAAAGAGTGTTGTGTATGTGTGTGCGTGCACATTCGTGCATGTGTGCATGCACCTGCATGTGCCTGTGACTTCTCTTGTAGAGGGAAGGAAATGGAGATACTAGTGGTCTACTAGAAACCACAAGTGAAGCTTCAACCAGCCCTGTAGCTCTTCTGGTTTTACAAGGAAAAGGATTTGCTTGCTTATTTTGCAGAAAGCCATTCCTCTTTACTTCTTCTGTGCCTGTGGTGTGTCCCGAGTGAGCCCCCAATCCTTCTCTTCTCCTGCCTTTTTTTGCTTTCTTTTACCTCCCTCTTTGGCTTGATTTTTAAAAATAATTGCTGGCAGCATGGCACCTCCTTTGGATTAATCCCCAATATTTGATTTCTTGGTACTAGTATAAACCTGAATATACACTCTTCTTCTTTTCTGACACCTTTATTCTCATATTACAAATATTTCCCTGGAAAGGGTGGGAGGAGCTAATCGAGTTCTTGTTTTGTACCTAAAGTAAACTGTCTCAGAAAAAAAAAAAAAAAGTAGTCCAGGGGTGGAGAGTGATTTCTTTTAAGTTATAGGAAAAGCTGTGTGCTAAAATTTGATTTGAGTTTACAATATTGAAAGCAATATTGAAGGCTAGGCTGACTGGGAATGGCTTTCAGACTGGGTGCAAACTTGGCATCAGATTGTGAATATCAGACTGATTTGTCATAGTACATTTAACATTTTATTCATATTTAGAAGAACTGCTTGGAATGCATACCTTTATACCTCACATTTTGTATAGGTTTCTCTCATACTTTATTAGGCCTCTTATTTAAAGACATTTGAAGTGATCTGTGACATTGTCTAATAAATTTTCACACTATGTGTTGAAGAGAGATACAGATAATATTTGTGTCATCTTATAGATATAAAATCTTTCATTTTATATAGATCTGCTTTAACTTGAAAGCAAGCTCTAATCTGAAACCTTTTTGTAAAGACCATTTTTAGTAAAACAAACCAAATTTTAGTGCAATATAGAAATCAAGGAACAGATTACTGAGAAATAATGAGATTATCATTTCTGTTATTTTCCTGGTTTGGTCAAATTACTATCATAGTTGAGTGGAAGCAGTGTCTCAATGATTTTTTTCTTTTTAACAAGAAGGTCTAAGCATTCACATCCTTAACTTTTTTAAACTCTGAGGTTCAATGTGAGAACAAACTTAGAATGTTCAAAATGTCAGGAAAATTTTAAGGAATAAGGATGGAAGAATTCTATTCATACATTTGCTACCTTAAGACTTTGGAAAGTCTGGTCACCTATCTGCATACATGTTTGATGTCTTCACAGGATAATTGATGATCTAAGAGCAGAGATCAGACTCCAGTGATCCCCCACTAATTATGTTAAGGAAAGGGGAGGGGAATTGCTGGAATAGCCACATGTACACAATCTTTGTGTGAAGTTTTTGTATCCCAGAACTCAGGATTTGGCAACCATTTGCTCTTGTTTTATCAGTTTTCTGGGTTCATTCAGAAACCCTGGGCCATTTCTCATGCAACCATCCTTGGACTTAAAAAAAATGAATTTGAGAGGTTGGGAGTCAGCCATCATATCAGCTTCCAGAATTGTGGTTATAATTAATTGTGCCTGAAAGCTAATGAGGAAGCTGATTCTCATCTCCTGAGTCTGTGCCCAAAATTTAGGGGTAGAGGAAATCTAGACACTGAACTAGAACTTCAAAGTGTTGTCTCCTTATCCCCACCTGTGACCCAGAAGCCACTCCTCACCCAGCCCGTTTTCCTACACTTTCAATGTTTAAACTGGCTTTCCACTCTCTTCAGCCTTATCTTCCCTTTGGCTACAGTTCATCAATCCATTAACTCATTTTCCTAGCTCCTTTTAATTTTATGTTTACACCATCTGTATGTCCTTTCCCCTCTCATCTCCTCTATCTTATCTTTTTTTTTGCCCCCACACTTGAGATTTGCTGCCCACATCTTTGCTCTCTCAGATCCTAGCTGTAAACTAATTCTATGAATGCATACCCCAGAATTCCCTGTTTTGCAATCTGAGTTCCTTCGAACCATAAACATACACTTGTGGGAGACACAGTGACACCAGATACATGAGGATCATCATTCTCGGGTCCATCTTTATTAAAGATTGTATTTAGAAAATTTTCTTCCATTAAAATAAATGTAAGTATATAGTGGAATGGATATATATATATATATGCACATATATATTTGAGTTTATATATATATATGAGTTTATATATATATATTTTTTCCTTAGAATTCTTTTTTTTTTGAGATTTTATTTATTTGACAGAGACATAGCGAGAGAGGGAACACAAGCAGGGGGAGTGGGAGAGGGAGAAGCAGGCTTCCCGCTGAGCAGGGAACCCGATGCGGGGCTCAATCCCAGGACCCCGGGACCATGACCTGAGCCAAAGGTAGACACTTAACGACTGACTACCCAGGTGCCCCCTTTTTTTAGAGTTCTTAAAGAAATTTTTGACTTAGGGTGGCTGCTCAGGGCTCTACACCCAAACTATTAGGGTATCAGTTCATTCTCCTCTAACATTAGGTATAGTTTCATGGAAAACTGAAAAGTGAGGTTAACACTGGAGCAGTGCTCCATTTTGATATCAATCCATGTGCTTTTTCCAAATCTTCTGAATCTGAACCCTTTTTCCACTTTTAAAGTTATAGCAAGAGCTTTTATATGCATTGCCCTCAGGGTAAGGATGACATAGAAAGAAAAAAAAAAGTAAAATTTGCAGCTTTGAGTTCTTAAATAGATTTTTGTGGATCTATAGAAACCACCGCAATCTTTGAAGCTATTAATTACAACAGCCAGGTGTTTGAAAGAAGGAAAAAGAAGGCACTTTGAATTGTAAAAGTTTGCCTTAGAGCCTTCAGGGCCCAGCCGGTGGGACCAGGGATGGGGTATGAAGCTAGGACAGTTCTGTGTCTGTTTTCAAGGAGAATCGTCCAGCCAGGGGCGGGGAGAGCCTAGATGCTGAGGAATACCAGAGAAAGGGCCCCTCACTTGCCACTTCTGGGGTTAATGGAAGCCAAAGGACAGAGGTTGTCCACAGACTAGCTGTTCCCACTATCACCAATGCCCATGGTGTGGGATAAGGCAAATAGATGTGGGACAACTTAATAGATGGGGGAATCTGAAAACACAGGGAAATTGTGCCCACTCTCTGTCTCAGACTCCAAGGAAGCAGTTACTAGAACGCAGAGGACTTCTTTTTTTTAAAAACATTTTTTTTTTAAAAGATTTTATTTATTTATTTGAGAGAGAGAGAGACAGAGAGAGAGAGCACATGAGAGGGGGGAGGGTCAGAGGGAGAAGCAGACTCCCCGCCGAGCAGGGAGCCCGATGCGGGACTCGATCCAGGGATTCCAGGATCCTGACCTGAGCCGAAGGCAGTCGCTCAACCAACTGAGCCACCCAGGCACCCGTAGAACGCAGAGGACTTCTGCAGGGTACTCAAGAGCAGCTGAAACTTTCCACTGCCTTAGAGTGGGCACGAAAGTGGCTGATAGGTATGGAGAAGTGGCTGCAAAGTGGCCCCCTCTAGTGTTACGACCAGAGAGCAGAAGGTGTTTTTGCAATGAGGATAAGCCTCAGGTGGGCCAGACATATCCAGAGGTAAGCAACTCTCCTTGCTTAAAAATGACAGGAATGTGGGTTTGCCTGCCAATCCAAAGTAGCCACAGTGCTTTTCTCCTGTCTGGAGTCACCATCAGAGGCCAATGTGACTGTCTTCTTTGTCCTGGCTTCTCTCTGGCTTCCCTACATCTCCTGAGCCTGCCTCAGCCCTTCTTGCAAGCTCGGAGCCTACACATTTCCTCTGAATACTGGTCTCATAGGTACCTGATCGGGCCCCCATGTTGAGGGCCAGGGATCATCCTAGGAAGACTGACTTTCCATTACCATATGGACAAGAGGGCCCGGTCCTTTCAGCAACTCAGAGGCTGAGTTAGGGCCATAAAAATAAACTTCTAAGAAATTTTTTGCATGCCCCCTCTCATATAGAGAATGGCCTTGGCCTTGAGGTAAATTGAGCCTGATGGAGGGTTTTAGTTGTCCATAGTGCATGTATGAGCTACCATGGAGTCCTTGCAGTACCAGCTTATGCCCACATGTAGTGGACATATATTTTTCTCAAGCTATAAACTTAGGTGTGCAAGAAAACTATGTGATGCCATAAAAAAATAATAACAGATCCCACCTTAGCTTAGAGGTCCCCATCTGCTAGTGGGTATTGTCAACTCAAGGTAACTCACTTTGGCTTAAAACTAAGTTTCTTTTGGTTAATGTCTCAGTTAAAACGAACCTCTTGCCACTTTCCTTCTCATTTTCTTTCCCAGGTGCATCTGGGTGTAGGAGAGTTTAATAGACGGCCTGGGCATTGGTGATAGTGGGAACAGCTAGTCTGTGGACAACCTCTGTCCTTTGGCTTCCACTAGGGTGTGGCATCCTAGGAGGTCATGGATGCTGCACTCTCTCTCTCTCTCTGCTGTGTTCTCTGAGATGTCTGTAGCCCCACTATGGTCTCCATGTCAGGTCCACACACTGAGTCTTTTCTACTCCAACCTCAACTATCAGTCCACTGCTTCTCTCAGCTCTTCCACAAGGCTTTTCATTGGGAAGCACCATGGAGTTTTGGCTGCTTTCCTTGAGATGCTCTGGGACTGAGCAGGACTATGAAGCTGTTCAAGGTTCATGGCCTAGGCATTGTGACTCCACCATTCTGGAGAGGGTTGGATATAAAATTTCTCTTAAGTTTTGCCACCTCCTGGGCCATACCCTCTGAACCGCAAAATAGCATTTTCTGTTTAGGATACCCCCTGAACTTTTCTGAGGTTTCTACTTTCTTGTCTTCAAGTTGGGACTTGGCTCAGGGATGGTCATGAAGCCTTCTCTCAGGGCTTCTGGTACCAAGAAGCTTTAATGACTTCCCTCCCATTCTTCCCTTCTTTTCTAGGGGTCAAAAGCTGGTCAAGGATTGGAACATGAAGGAAGAAAACATCATTTTGTGCATTTCCCCAACCTTGGGCCTCTGGGTTTTGGCTCCTGCTAATTAGAGATAAATTATTTAAATTATATAACAATTAACTTACTCATGAAACACCTGGTTCTTGAGTCTGAAAACCACAGTTTTCAAGATTTTTGTCTATGCTACAAATCTGTAAAGCCTACTTAAAACTCAAAAGCTAGGGTTTGATTCATGTCTGGCTTGGAAGCAATACATATAAAATTAAGGGTGGAGGAAGGTAAGGGTAAAAGCAATAGACAATAAGAGCATTTCAACCTTTTTCTCTATTTCCTTTTGTCTTTAGCAGAATTAAAGTTCCATTTACAGAATAGTTTTCCCCATGTACTCCAGTCCCATTGATATCCCCTTTCTTGAACTGTGATTGAAAATGTAATCGGTTCCATAGCTTCAAATTACTTCTAGCTACATGTCTTTGCTTGGCTCGTTTGTCTGTGTGGCTCATCAAAGTCAAGAATGATTCTCCTTCTGTAGCCTTCCCTGTGTTTGTAATACTTTGCTTGTGAGTGGATGAGAACTGTTTCACTCTTTGATGCCACGAAGGCTGGTTTTCTCTATATCTAGAGCAGACCATTCCATCCTGCATCATGGGCAGGAATAGGTAATTCTGCTTATAGCAATAAGAATTTAATATGTTCAAGGTAACTGAACTTATTTGTAACATATTTGTATTTGGCCAAGCTTTTTTTTTTTTTTTGTCCTGCTTCTATATTTTTATTCTTTCCCACTTTTTATCAAACTTAAAAAATATTGTGTCTGGGGTGCCTGGGTGGCTCAGTTGGTTAAGCGACTGCCTTCGGCTCAGGTCGTGATCCTGGAGTCCCTGGATCGAGTCCCGCATCGGGCTCCCTGATCGGCAGGGAGTCTGCTTCTCCCTCTGACCCTCCCCCCTCTCATGTGCTCTCTCTCTCATTCTCTCTCTCAAATAAATAAATAAATAAATCTTTAAAAAAAAATATTGTGTCTGGAAGAGAACTTTAAAGGTCACTCCTAATTCCATAGATAGGGAGACTGAGAATGAGGGAAGAACAATGACTTGCCCAAAGTCACATACCCATTCAGTAGCAGGACAGCAACCTGCATTCTTGACTTATGATTCCCAGGTCATGTTTCCATTGAGCCATTTACACTTTCTAGAGTTTGTTTGGTTTAGAAGACACTGCCGTTGTACACTGGAAAAGTTATTTCTAAATCGTTATTAATTGCTTCCTGGCCTCTCTGTGAATTGGTGAATGTTTAGGTTTCCAGGCAAAGGAAAGCCTCTTTGCATAAATATAGAAACAACCTATTGAGACTTCTCCAAATCAGTTGTTAAATAAAGTGATCAAACTACAGAATAAATGAAGCCAAGGACACTTCAAGGCATCTGATAATGTTCCAAGTGATACTTAGGACTTAAGATAAATGCAAAGTTAGGGTGGGTTGTCTGTGGACAATAGTTTCTTAGTTCTTATGGTTGGTAAAGACTAAGTGATCAGGGCACCGTTCTTTTTTTTCCGAGTTGAAAAATCCAAATATTTGAAGTCTGAACACTTCAATTAAAAAATTGGGCAGAAAGGAAATTCTGGCCCTACTAACTTAAACTTAGTGGATAAATGGAACAACAGTAACTTCATTACATCACTCAGGTCTTACTCATTATTTCTGTGTGTATCTGGATGTGTATGTTGTAACATGGAGACATGGCGGTATTGTGCAATTTGGCCAATTAGTCCTATTTGGGTTGCCGATTACAAAGCTCAGATTCTGCACTGCATGAAACCACACAGAACATTTGGTTTTCTTATTTGTGCAAATAGAATTTCTTTGAAAATTTAAAGGAGAGTCCCATTTTCCATGATATCAGTCTGTATGGAGAGGATTTTGAAAGCAAAAATGATTTTAATATGCTTGTGCATCCGTGCATATAAAATTCCGTAACTGTGGGAAGCATAATGAGATGGTTCCGAAAGGCAAGTTAAAACTGCAGCATCAAGCAGAAATTTTTCATTATCTATAAGAGTTAATTAATAATGCCATTTGGCACAGTCAGATGTGCAGAAAATAGTGCAAGAAGTAAGAATGCTTTGTTTTCCTTTGGCTTTTCAAGGCCAGACTACTAAATTGCTTACTGGGAAATAGAACTCATAGTTAATGGGCTTGGAAACGAGTTGGGATTCATTGTTTTGCTGCTTTGCCATAGATAGTTTATACAGAACATAATATAATGCTAGTCAAATGCAGTAAGGTATTTGGAAATAAGGTGGGGGGAAAGTTTAACTATATGATCCAGCTGATTTTCTTAAAGGCATTATCTCTACCCTGTGTTCCTTAGGTAGTTCCAATTCTGCTGGAAAAACTGTAAAATAATTCAGCTTATAATTTTAGTCTAAGACAAAATAAGCTTTATTTTTTTCCTTATTGCACTGACTTATAAACAGGCTTGTTAGGAGCCAGATTGGACGACATTATGTGCTCCATCGTTCTTGATGTACTTGTTCGATCTTTTCATACCTCTCTGCTCTCTTGCTAACTTGAAACAGTCTTCCTCAAGGCATAATCCACAACTAAACTGCCAGTGTTAATAAAATCTCACTCTTACCACGTAATTTGAAGTCAAATTGCTACATTCCATCTAGCTTTAAAGAAAACTCATGCTTACCAACAGTTTTAAACAGCTGTATTTAAGATTGCTGGGAGAAAACACATGTAAAAAAAGCTATTTTAAAAACCTCTTGTACTAAAGATAGTTTTAATAAAAACTCATGTAAATGCCCTCATTTTGGAGAAAACTGTTATATGTAAGCTAATTTTTATGAAAACTAATATGCACAAGTAGTTTTAAGCATTCACTTTCAGATTTTGTTAAAAGTGTCAGTTTCTGGATTACACTCACTGAGAAAGAATCTATGGAGATAAAACCTGTAATCTGTATTTAAGTAATTTCCCTGAGTGATTCCCTGAGGTACACCAAAGTCTGAGAACTAAGGACATAAAAAGAGAGTTTGGAAAAATTTTTTTCATGCTCAAGCCCTTTTTTTTCTAAATTTCACTTAAAATGCAGTGGCCCCTGGTGGGGCCACTGTGGTCTCATCAAGTCATTTACTTCAGGTCAAGAATTGGTTGTCTAGGGCATGTATAAAAGGAAAAAGAAGAGAGTGTAAGGAACCTACATTTCTGAAATGTATGGAGGTCCTGCAAGGGAACAAAGGGTGCAGAGACCAATTAAGCTTCCTATTTGATCATTTTGAGTAGGCCTAGCACCTATAACTAAATATGAAGGTTATCAATTGAATAGAATGAAATTTTTGTCTCAAAGATGTGCAGTTTCTTTTTGAGTTCTCTCTAGAGAGGATCTTTTGAATATTGAATGCCAAATATGTGCTATATATCTTGCTTAGAATTAGTGGTCATACCTCTAGAATCAATCAATAAACATCAGTGACTTACTGAATCTCAATTATATGCATGATTATGCTTTAGATCACTACTACACAATAGAATCAACTGGTTATCTTAAAAAAAAACAAAACAAAAAACTATTGTCCTGCCTCCATTCCAGAATAATCAAATTAGAATTTCTAGAAACGAGATTCAAAACTTCTACTAGATCCTCACTTATTGCCAATTTGGGTCCTTATCTTGGGTGCAATGAAATTGCCCTTGATTTTTAATGCTTGTATGAGGAAATGTGGTTTTGGATATAGTTTGAACCTCTAAATTGGAAAACCTCTTTTACAAACTGACTCTGTATTAAGATGCATGATAAATTGTACTTACTGTCCACCTGACCAGAGAACAATGTTTAATTTCTCTGTAAGGAACTAACATCTGTTAACCAGTATCTTTTAACAGAATTCTTATAAATGATCTCATTTTCTATGCCATTATATTATTTCATTTAATTCTCATAGCAAATATAGGTCAACAGATTACCTTCATTTTATAATTGAGGAAATTGAAGCTCAGAGAAATTAAAAATTACCCCCAATGATCAAAACTATTTTTTATTAAATGACAGCTATGTGCCAGGCCTGGCTGATGTGTTTTGTACATTATCACTGGATGAGATACACATTATCATGCCCGTGTTCCCTGGAGCATGATCTGTAGAACAATGGTCCATCAAGATGCTTTTGGGGAAAAACAGATTCTGTTATCTAATAAGTTTGGGAAATACTGAATACTTTCCAATCGTGTTGAAAATTCCCAATGCATCATAACTTCTTAGACACACTGCGATATCATGCAGTAAAGGAATGTTTAGAGTAATGCTCCATGGGTCCCTTGACCAGAAAATCTTATTTGAGTAACACTTGCCAGTGGGACACACTGGGAAGGATATTCCTTCAATACAACTGTAGACCTAGATATTATGTCCTGGTATTACATATTAAGAAACCAAGGCTTTAAGAAATTCAGTCACTTGTCTATGGTCATTCAGCATGTGTCTGTACTAGAACTTGCACCTAAGTTCTGTTGATTTTGAGAATTCTCTTCTGATTCTAAAATCTAGGACTCCAGGCTGCTGACTAATATCTATTTCTCTGTTAGTAAAGCTGAAATAAAATTGTTGAGAGGATTAAATGTAATGCTGTATCATTTCAAACATTTCAAAACATTTTGAAAACCGTAAAATAACATATAAATATCAGAAGTAGGTAATATACAGCTTAAAGTGGCACACAAATATTAATTTTATCCAAACCTCTGAATTACACTTTTAAAAGATAGCTCTATAGAAAAGTGAATTTTGTTATTGCTAACCTTGATCATCCAAACTTTATCAATCACCCTTATACTTTTTGGTAGCATCTTTGATTTATTAAATAGCCCTTGGGAATATAAACTTATGTAATTTGTGATTTCTATATACAGAATAAATGAATTATGAATAATAAAATATTTATCCCAACATTTGACTCTATTGATTGTGAAGATGCAAACTCTGACCTAAGACAAAGTATGTTGCTCTCACTTCAATAATAGTAAATAAATGTTGGTGTAATTTATAGATATTTTCTTAAAAGTATGTTTATTTAAAGAAGAAAGCAAGACTGAGAAACAATCAGGGCAAGAGTCAACTTTCCTAAACATGCTTTACTGGAGAAATATTACGTTGATTGGAGAGACCTGTGGTTCAAAATTTGGAACCCATTTAAAGTTAAGCAAAGAGAAGACAAAATGCTCCATGATTGCACAGATGGCTTATCTTTACTTCTGAGAAATATGTTTTGGGGGCTAACTTCATGTGTCAAAAAGTAATCCCATTAAGGAGAACAAAGACCAACTGATCCCATACTGAGGGAAGATGAAGGGCATCTTTAATTCCCCTACTCACTGTGAAGAGGAAAGAAGCTCAGAGGGATAGCAGACATCCTTCATAACAACAAATTAAGTATGCCGTTGGTTTTCTATGTCACCAAGCTCAGTTAGAGTGGGAATTATTTACAACATTTTGAATGTCGGTGGAAAATAAATCTATAGACATCTGTAACTAATGTGTATGGAATTTTTTTCTTCTATTTATTTTCTGCTTCTTGCCCTTCTCCCCAATATACTTGGAATGAATTGATAATGACGAAGGGTCCAGAGAAATGAGAGTGAAAGTGGCAATGCTCAGAAAAGATTGCTATGAGAATAACCACTCTATCCTGGGTGAGTAGGAAGGGAATAAAACAACATCTTGTGAAAATATGTTCATCAATGCAGAGTGAGAGTGAGTAAGCGGAAAATAGAAGATGTTATGCATTAGTTCCTAGTTTAGGACCTTGTTTGGAGCTTGCAAGAAACAATCTGTAGCATGAAAAAAAAATCACAGTTACTTAGAGACTTTGAGCATACTATGATCTGGACCTACAGAGGATTGTCAAGTAAATGTTATGTGAGAACTTGATGAAAATGAATTTCTACCCAGGGATCATTCTTGACTGCGTTGTGCCTTCCTGAGTGATTTTCAATTTAGCTAATGCTCTTCTGTGATGCCAGAGGTTTCAAGTTTAGTTTTCACTTTCTGGATCACGTTTTTCAATTTTTAAAATCCAAGACATCTTTGAGTCTTTGTGTAAATAATACATTTTAAATAGTGGAATCAATGTGAGTTGAACATCAACATTTTTATGGAGTTACTACAAAAAGATAGGGCTTCAGGTAGTTTGGATGTGTGGATCTACAGAACATAAGGGAAGGGAGAGGGAAAGAGGAGAAAGAAAGGTCCACAAAGATAAAAACAATTCCACAATATTAGCATTTTGTTTTTATGCTTTGCACTGTTGAAAGTCTGGATCTACTTTTTCATGAGGAAAGACTTGCTTATTTTTAATGCTTGACTATAGAACTAAGATAACCATTGTCTTGATGGTATAGCAGATTCTGGAAAATACACATATCTTGGAGTTTATATACCCTTAATACACCTCAGTTTCAACATAGAATGCACATCTGTTCTCAGTGCATTGAATTCAATGTCTAGAGTCCGTGAGTTTTGCTATCTTAAAGGGATAGGGAATTATGGCTATTTACGCTTAGTAGATACAGATATCATCAACAACACCAATTAGCAGAAACAATTTCTACTGGGCACAGTTTTTTTCCTTTAACTGATTACACAGTATGAACTGAGGACTGTGTCCGAATCCCTCTCTCCTCTCGAATTAATTTGCCACATTCTAAATCCGAAGATAAAGTGGTTCCAGAAGTGGAGTTGGTTGGATGGGTTTGCTTACACTGCAGTCCATAAAAGAAACAAAAAGCCTTGCATGCAAAAGAAATGAGAAAAATATAGAAAAAAATGAATAAATCAGAAGCAAAAATGAATATTTAAATGAAAATTTAAATAAAATGAAGCTGGCAATTATGAGAAGCACATTAAAGCGTAACATATACAAGCTTTTATTTTTCAAATTAGTTGCATAAAACAAGACACCTCAAGAGCAAATTGGAAGTTAAAACAAAGCAGAACAGTCCATTTTCCCTTTTAAGCAAAGATAGTTTTCTCTAACAAAATCTAAGAAAGGGGTGCTTAATATTCTCACAATTGCCTTGTAATTGTGGGAAAATTTTCATGATAAAACCAAGTTATAATCAATCACCCCCAGCTTTGGGACTGTAAGGAGAGTTTCCACTTAAAGGAGGTGGGACTGGTATGAGATTATTAATCAGAACTGGCTACATAATTTGCGAAACCCAGTGCAAAGTGAAAATGTGGAACCCCTTGATTAAAAATTATTAATAATTTCAGGACAGTGACAGCTGAGCATTAAACTAGCCCTGTTATTAATTGTTTATAGTCTCAAAATTCTAACAATAACTTTAAATTGAATGGGTGGCCTAGTGTACCACAATGGGCATGAGCTTTGTACTTTATTTATTCTGGTATGCTTATGAAGGAATTCTCTTTCATACAATCATCTTATTCAGGTTGGTGTAAGTTCCTGGTGTGATTTCTATCAAAAATAAAAGTGACGGGCAAAAATGGTTGACTGTTGAAATCAATTAGAATCCTAAATATAGTTTGGAAAAATAAAGTCTCTAATATATTTCATTATCATTCTGTATAATTTATCATATTCCTGGTCCCCCCAAATTGGTGAATTATCCTTTTACACATCATATTTTGAGAGAGGTAAATGCTCGGTTTCAAAATGCTACATTTATATCTTTATGTAAATTGCTTTGCATTAGTACATGTGCTCAGCATCTAGACTTAAAGAAAGGATGGTAACATTGCTCTCAAAGATCTTTTTATATCTTTTCCAATTCTGGATTTATTTCTTGCTTGCTTTATCTAGGGTTTCTATCTTAAGAGCAAATAACTGTTCAAGAAATTAACTGAGTTTGGAATTTCTGCACTGCCATTCCAAATAGTGCTAATTGGATTTAGTATATAAGGCGCTTCCTTCTTCTCATTAATAAATGATGGGGCTGCAGTGCCGGCAGCACCTGGCAGGGATTCAATAGCTCTTTGCTCTCAGAAATGGCTCTTCTGGGCATCTAATTCAATAGACTGTTACAAGAAAGGGCAGGCATCTTTAAACCCCCCAAACTTAAGACAGATCACGCCAACTAAAAACTACCTAGTCCTAGAAAGAGATGACTCACCTGTTCAATATCATTGTTCTTCCGTGATTTGTATATAAATTCTCCAATGGCTACAAATACAGAAAGGACCAGTCCAGCAGCCAGAACAATGAAGATGCCCCCAATATTTTCTACTCCCAGAGCACTGGCCTCTTTGTTGTCTTCCTCGGGGCAGCCGTTCCCCCGCCACCACTTCTCTTTCATCATATGCAGCTTGCCCTCTTCTTGTAACTGAAGAATAGCAATAGTGATTTTATCCCGGTAAGGAGAGCCTGTAAGTAAGGTCATTTGGATTTTGGTCACCAAAGGGTTGGAAGATGTCAGGAAGGATTATTGTCTTAAAGGTAACGACTTTATGGCTGTTGGGAAACCCCAGTCCACAAATTGACTCTAAATAATTGGAGGCTCTAAATAATTGGAAAGTGGATAGCTGACATGCTGAGATTAACACTTGCCCAGACTGTCTGTTCCTTTTAAGTAAGGAAAAGCTGTGCTGGGAATTCTGTGACGTACCTCTGCTTCTGGTGAGGTTTTCATAAATCTTTTCCCACATTGGGGGATTTCGTTGTTTAGATTCTATTTTTTCTCAGTTGTCTAATATTGTGACAGCCTGGCTAGATGATCACCAGTGCCGTCTTGTCTTTTTCCTAGAGCAGCCTCTGGACATTTCCCAGTCTCCCTTACAATTAATTCAGTGTGGTGAAGTGACCAGTTTCTAGCCATTTGGGGCTAAAGTGATGTATATTTCCAGTCCTATCCCACGTTCTCCCAACATGATCCTCTACTTTCTCTCTTCATTTCCCCAAATATGCAGTAGGAAGGAAAGGACTTCAAGTCACTAGGGATAGTGGAAACACCAATTGGAAGGAATTTGGGTCCCAGGATGACTGCATGAACAGTCTCTCTTTCAATGCACAGTGGACCATGGCAAGGTCAAGAAACAAACATTTATGGTGTAAACCACTTGAACATGGCAGATGTTGGCTATAGTATTAGTCCATACTGACTAATATACTTAGTAACATACCATTAAGATTAGGTTTTGAAAACTTCAAAGGTTCTAAAAATTCTGCTAGGTTTGGAAAATTTGCAAGGACTTCATTGATATCTTTTATACTCAGTCTTCTCGTAATGTCACTGAACTTTTAATTATGTTAGGTTTAAACAGTACTGACATCTGTCTGTAGCCATAGCTTGCCCAGGACTGGCTTCCTATGCCAATTTATGCAAAGGGAGAGATTAAAAGATGGTGAGATGCATTCACTCAATTTCTCGTTGGATGCTAAGAATTTTTGTTGGTATTTCTTCTACTTAGTAGGAAGGCAGTACACCTTCACTCTTTCTGTTGCAAACTTTAAAGTTCTTCTTGGTAGAAATAAAAAATGCAAAAAATCAAATAGCAAATCGAAAATGAGTCATCTTAGAACCAGAAGAGATCTTAGAAATCATATAGTCCAGTCCATGTATTTTGGCCTTGAAAAAATTGAGGATGTGGAAGTATGAGTAAAAGTACTAGTTACTGGCAGAGGCAAGGACTTAATTCACTTCCTCTTACTTCTCACTTAGTGTTATTTCCCTGAAAGCTCCTTCTTCTACCCCACAGCCTGCCCCTCTTCCTGCCTTCAGCCTCCACATACACAAACCTTATGTTCCGTGGCATGTTTTATGTTGGAAAAGCAGAAGGTTAACAGTGTGGCATTTGTCATTTTTCCTTCTTTCCTCCCAAAACTTCCTAAAGTCATTGTCAGTACTCAAAATCAAGTTTAAAAGAAGCACAAAATGTTTTGGAGTTAAATTGTGGCTTTTCAATTAGAAAAATGGATTTTTGGTGAGAAAATGGCTCTTGTAAGCCAAATTAAAAGATATTGGCTGCTTGCTCAAACACCCCCAGAATAATGGTTAGTGTCAAAATTAGCACCATTAACATACCCATAGCATGTTGAGCAATTAAGTGAACCAGGAGACCTTTGCTTTAATGTACAAGAAAATGCTCTGAAGAGCGTTAAGAATGATTCTTAACGGTAGTGGTTGCCGCTGTAATCATAGCAATATACACAGTGGGCACTCAATAAATGTTGACTGAAGCTCTCCTTCTGCCTTCAGGCTGCGCAATACCTACAACATTTCAGACAGACGGGGATTGGATCTCCCTTTAAAGTTGTTCTCTAAGGAAGGTAATTTCCAGCCTCCTGGTAACCTGTTTAAGCTGTAACTGCTCTCATTCTCTTGAAGTTTTATTTTAAATCCCTCAAGAGGCACATTTCCAGAGCTTCTGTCCTGAGAGTCTCAAAGAAGCAAAGTCTTCAATTTTGTGTTGTGACTGAGCCCACTTTGCCAGTCTTTGACCATGTGAAAGAGTTTAGTGCTTTCAGGGAGTCAATGAGGGCAAGACCAGAATTGTGTGGAGAATTTTTTTGTATCTGAATATATTTTAGCTTCAGTCTTGTTGTTATTGCTTAAGTGGACTGAGTGACATCAGAAGTGATTTACTATTACAAGTCACTTGAAAAAATATATATGTACACACACAGATCTTCCTGAATAGCACCTGAGCTTTCTTAAAGAGTCAGTTCATCATAGAAGAAACATCTCACAAATTTATCCAACAGCTGTATTCCCAATGGATGTATTCTCTCTGAGGTCTGCCATCTGTTCCAATTATTCCTTCATTGTTTTTGGTTTAAAACCCTGACAGGTTTATAACCAGTCTGAAAAATTCCTGGAGTGTATTTCTTTTTATCTAGGGAGGGGGAAGAGCTCTTCAACTTTGGAGCTCGTGTGTCAGAGTATGGATGAGGATGGAAAAAAGTAGACTGCATCAGAACACTCAAATCTCTATGTCATATAATATACAATGCAGTGATACTCACTGAGACGCATTTACACGAGGGCAAAGTCATTTTCAAATTGTGCATTCAAATTAATGCATTAATTCAGGACTGTCACTGAAAGAAGCCCCTGGCTTCCTTTCCATTCTCCCTACCCCCAAACTTTAACTTTAGTGTTATATTCATTCATTAGAAGAAATGTCCATTAAAAGTCTCATAGTAAAGTACAAATATTCTCAGAAGGAATGATACACAATGTTATTTTCTCTCATTATTACCAGATAGGAAATTTGGTGAGCAAGGAGTAGTGTTGAAGGTGGTCAAGGTGGGCTGATGAGGTGGAAGATAAAATGAGGAAAGTGCAGTTTTCAACTCTATAATTTAATCTAAACATAGTTCTATTATGAAACTACAGTTGCTCCTCTGAGAAGATGTAGAATATAACACAATCAATCTTAAGGTCTTGATTTTGAAGATGCAAGGAAATGTACCCACTTCCGGTACTTTTGTCTGACTTATGGCCCATTTAACTAAAATCAGCAGCTGTGTGATATAAAAAAATAGCATCTGTCTAACTCTCCCCACCGCTATTACGGAAAATGAGGTGGCAAAGCTTGGTTAGGGAGATAGTAGATTGTTTTAGTGTCTAACAATCCCACTGAGCCTCCTGTAGAATGTGTTCACTTAATCAAAGGAGAGTTCACCATTTGGGAAAAAAAAAATATACTCTTTACTAGCAATATTGGTATTTTCATCAGGAAAAGTTATTGAAAATAAAGGGACAAGAAAGTAGTTATAGGTTCCCTAGCTCAATCATTCTTCAGGTTTATTTAGAATACAGTCTTGATAACAATAGTAACAATAATAATAAAGTTAATTTCTCCATAGCATATGTTTCTAACACCAGCTAGACAGCAGGGAGTCAAACTGGTTGCATATTCATAGTAAAGGGTAAAGAAAGTTGATCTTTATCTGGTTAATTAAATTAATATTGATCAAAAGTTGAATATGGGATATATATAGTCTTTTTTTTTTAGATGAATTTGTGGCTATGTGTCCGAACATTTAGGACAGTCCACCTAAAATCTGATTATTTTAATGAAAAATGAAACATCTAACAAACTTGTGTTCAAATTCCCACATATGCAATTGACTAGTCTGAAAGGCAGCTGCCCCCTTTGGATGACCATGTGGTCTCTAAGTTTCCATAGATGCTACCATTCCCTATTGCTTCCTCAAGCAAACAAGTTTATTCAGTTATGATATCTGCTTAGCCTCTATAAGCATTTGAGTTTGTGATCCTTGTCTAATGTTGAGGGTTGGACTGGACAATCCCTTTCATACAACAAAAATAATAATATAAACCAGAAAAACTTATCTATCTTGGATCCTTAATAATATGACTTGACTGTAACCAAGATTTCTGCTTATTAGACTACCCAGTGGTCTAAGGTGGCCCCGGATTTCTCTCCCTTGGAATGCTTATCACAAAATTACTAATCATTCACTTGAGAAAAGCAGATTACCACCATACCCAAACCATATATGGTACAGTTTTCTATAGAGAGAGAATCCATAATTGTCCCTTAAATATAGAATATAGTTCTACATGTTAGACATGCAAGAAAACCTTGCTATATGGGTCTGTATGCCTACAAGGCAATAATATTCCTAGGGAAAACAGTAGCACAAAATACAGAAATAGGAATATTTGGAGGTTTAAGATAGTTATCCTTGATTGTATCTAACATATTGCCAAAGAATTATAATTTAATCTTTACCTTTCTTCTTTTATAGGTATAGCTTTGGTTTTACTTCTGTTGACATAGAATTCTATATGCATAATTAATTTTGTTATATTCCAATATAATTTAAGATAGAAAAACTAGATAGGCATGTATAGGTACTGAAGACAATAATGTCAAGAGGATTAATCAAGAAGATATTCTTTTAAAGATATTTTTTGAGAGTAAAATAATAAAATTGATATACTCAACTAGATATCTAATGGTAGAGCTTGAAAGAGACAGTGGGTTGAAAGTTCATTAAGTTAAATATCTGGGAATTGTCAATTCAAAACATGCTTCTGACCTACATGGGCATTTCCCTTATTGATTAGTCCACTAAAGGTATTGTAGAACTTCTCAGAGTGTGGAGTAGATATCTCTGAGTTTACTCCGTCCTATCCTTCATAATTGACATTGCCCATGTCAGTCTTGGCTCATGCCTTGCCTCTCTTACCGATAGGTGTTCCCACTCCATAACCTTTGGAGTCAATGAGGCCCCCAATCTGAGTGAGGTTGCAGTTTCTCTGTGTCACATACTCAATGCTGGTGGACTCCATCAGCAGGGCGTAGTCAGTGGTGAGTACTCGTTGGATCCCGTCATCACTGTTTTTAACCAGGGCAGTCTGCTGTCTGCTGCTCATAAAAGCCCACATCTTCTCATAGGTGGATATCTTTGATTTCTGCAGGGAAAGAAAGAACACCCACCAGCAGAAGAGTGCTGAGAAAATGCATCCTAAAGCTATTCAAAATCCCGGTGGTCCAAATAGTATAGAGATTCTTTCTTTTCACATAGGAAACCAGTATGGTTGATCCTTGAACTTCAGTTTGTAGTTGAGAAGAGCCCAATTTATTACAGGGAAACATTAGAAGCATTGAGGCAGCTATGGAGGAAAAGGAGATCTTACAGATTAGCAATATAAGACATTGGCTCAAAGTCCTTTTGTTGTTAGGGAAGAAAGAACACTGGTATTGATGACAGCATTTGCCTAATGAATTGAGGCCACTAAGAACAAATCCTCAAGGCATACTGGGTCAAGGAATGACTAGCTCACTCCAGGACTCTACTCATTGACTCCATTTCCCTTCATCCCCTAACTTCAGCAGGTACTGTTTTCCTATTTTCTGGTATGTACGTCTCTATACCTGATACAGCATGCCTTTGCTGGGGACAGCCCTGAGATAAATCACATGCTATTGCTGCTTTGTTTATGAAAGAACTGCCATTCACTCTTATCTTTTCTGGAAAACTTAGAATACAAATATTCTTTACAAGTTAAAATTCAGATCAGAAAATTCTTCGTATTGTAGATGCTTTTTTATGTCCATATTCAATTTTAATTGCAACTCTTTTTTAGAAAATGAGGACTGAATATTTCATTTCAAAGTGTTGTATGATGTCTTTCCCCTTATTCTTCAGCTTTTTGATAGATTCAATAATAAACCATAAATATGATGCATATGATACATGCATCTATACATTCCATTATCTCATTATCTTACTTTCTTTGTTAAAATATACTGCCTTAGTTTTCATATTGCTTGGATATGGACTTTCTATTCTTTTGAATAATGATCTATGACTAGACATTTACATTTTACTCCGTAATTTCCGTATTTTTCCAATTTTTTTCTGAATTTGTCTTCATTTGCATCAACACTCCCCTCCATTTATCTTGAAAATGAAAAACATTATGGGAATTACTGATAATTCTGAGCTAATTCCAGGCCCCACACATGAGACAGCTTCTCTGGCAGGCATAGGGCGTATCATCTCAGGAGTGCAGAGAAGCTTCAAACATGATTTGGGGCCATAAGCAATAAATGGAATACCTGTGGAATCCACTCTGGCGTGGTTATTCATGCTCAAGTGTTCCTGGGGGCTCAGTTAATTCCTAACTCTATTTAGGACCTGGGTTAATGCTGTAGGCTTTATGAGTTAAGGGAGGACAGATGGCTTTATTTTGGATTGTTAGGCATTTGAAGATCCCCCTGAGAAAGGTCTTGTGAGACAGACAACAATTCAATAAACAGTACCTTAGAGATACTGGTATTTTATGGAAGCCATTCTATCATGATTAGGCCCCTGTGAATTATTCCTCAACCCCAGAGATATCTGCAAATTGGAGCTCATGTCTCCATGACAAAGGCATGGTTTTTGGTATCAGGGTCAATGCCTCATTTGTTGTGTGATTTCAACCCCTATGAGATGGATAATGCTAAATTTGTAATAAAGAGCTACTCAAAGGAATAGGGGGAGGTCAGTCTGTCTTTTGGTAGTAAATGCACAGCTGGGAAAATTTTTTCCTCCTTCAGGAAACTATGTTAAGGGAAAATAATTTTGTTAGACATATGAAATTTTAAAGTTGTCAGAGACTTTAGAAATTGACTCAAATTGCTGTTTTCACAGAGGAGGAAATTTTGGTATAGAAGGTTTGGAGACTTCAGGAAAGTCACAGAACTAGTCAGCATCAAAGCTATACTGGACCCCAGGACTCCCAATATCCAATTCAGTGCTCTTTCCACTGGACCATGATGATCTTAGGGAAGTGGACGTCCTTATTGCCAACTTTCCCCTGAGAATGATTTTATTTTTTGATTTTTTAAAGATTTTATTTATTTATCTGACAGAGAGAGACACAGAGAAAGAGGGAACACAAGCAGGGGGAGTGGGAGAAAGAGAAGTAGGCTTGCTGCTGAGCAGGGAGCCTGACGTGGGGCTCAATCCCAGGACCCTGGGAGCATGACCTGAGCTGAAGGCAGACGCTTAACGACTGAACCACCCAGGTGCCCCTGAGAATGATTTTAATCTTATTTGCTCTACCTTTGACAATAGCCTAAATTCATCCACTTGTATTATTCCCTGAAGAAGTTTGCTATTTTGTATCATGTTAACACAAACTCAGGGTCAGCCTCCACATTAAAAAAAAAAAATCCCATGAAATATCCATTTTTAATCATATTTAACTTTTATTATTAAAAATGAATGTTGTAAATAGTTAAAAAAAACTGGATTTTTATTTTAAGGAAGTTGAGGACAAAACAAAGTAAATGATGGGTTCCTTCATGGTAAATGGACAAGGACTTGAAGGACAGGGAGGGAGATGAAAAGATTCAACGCAAAACCTACAAGCCTGTCATTGAGCCCCATTAGGTATGTTCTCAAATTATCTGCTGTGGGGGATTGTCTAATTTCTCAATACATGGCAGACCTATCTGTGGTCTTACTATATGTGACTAGCATACAGCTTGTATAACATGTGGCTCACCAAGAGCACTCAACAGCCTTCAAAGTAATCTACACTCAAGGAGAAGTATCCACTGATCATGTACTTGGTGCTACCATGATATCCATGAACTACAAAAATTCTCAATTACTACTCTCAATTTCTTTTCTTGTCTCATCACAGCTTGGTAAAACAATGTTTGCTGAGTTAGCATGTTCTTCATACCACAGTTTGAGTAGCTGGAGGTCATGGATTTAATTCAACCATATCTACTTCTTTCTTCTCAGAGTAGAAGGTTGTCCTTGACCTGAACTCCCTGTGGTGCTGGAGGGGAAGTCTAGCTGGCATGGACTCCTTTGAAGCATTGAGGGCAGAACTGTTTCTCAGTAAGAAAACTACCACTTGGTAGAGGACTTGGTCAAGTGGAAGGTACAGGAAACATTCTAAATTTCTTTGACCCCCTCCTGCTATTCTTGTTGGGGCTTAATGATGGCAAACAAAATGGAACAGAGAATAGAACCCTTCTGCTTCCAGTTAAAGTTCTCTTTCATCATTTAGAAATTTTGCTCTTGTGGGGTTCCATTGTTTTCCACATTTGGAATTATAGACTATTTGAGAAACTGAGGAGCTTAGATATACAGAAAGACTCCCAAAATGTGGCTACAGAATAACCTTTTTAACTGTTAGAAATACCTGTAGGTGGCTCAAGCATCTTAAGACACAATTTTCCACCTTTGAAACCTACAGGAAGAACGTCATGGTTGGAAGAGTTTCCCTTAAGGATTCTTCAACCCCTACGTTCTACTTTTTGGACCAACTCCTTCATTTTTCTTATGCAGGTCCTGACTTTGGAGACACACAGAAGGTTACATTTTGTTAGTGAAAGAGCCAGCACAGAATGAGGGTCTCTTTCTTCTTTACTCCTGAGTTCTGTCCATTGTGATGCTCTGTTATGTAATGTTTATTTTTTGTTAGGTCAAAAAGTACTATTTTGGTAGTAGTTAGATTGATTCCTTTTTAATAGATTTTCCATTTTTAAGACACAAATCTAAATAATTCTTACATGGAACTGTTTGAATGGCAGATATTTTTGCGCTTCTAAATCATCTGTAGTCTCAGCCTGCTAAATCATTTTAAATAATATATTTAAAAAATAGAAACAGTGAATGCCTCTTGTTTCAATGAATATGTCAAAGGTTAATTAGAATATTTGTAAAGTACTCTGAGCTTCTTAGCAAAAGTACCTAAAACTGAAAAGTCTTCATTTATTAAATCTGAAATCGTCTATCTTTTTTTTTTTCAAATATTGCAAGAGCATCAGGTTTAGATAATTTCATTTTGCCTAGTTAAACCTGATTATGTGGCTATTCTGTTGCTGACGAAACACTATTGGCAAAGATTAAGCATATTTTCATCTAAAATCTGTTATAAGGGAGTGTTACTATATCTCCATTTGATGACCATCATTTATTTCTCCTTTTCCCCCTATGGTGCATGCAAGTTAAATACTCACTGGGAAATGATTTACAATGTGTCTGTGTTCAGTTAAAAAGTACTTATTGAAAATAGTAATAATCACCAGAACATGCAGTGTCTACTGTTTGCCAAGCACTGTTCTAAGCGCTTTGTGTGTATTAATTCATTTAATCTTTACAGTGATCATATGAGAAAGATGCGATTTTTATGCCTCTTTTATATTTGAGGAATCGGGACACCACATGAGGAAATGATGAAGCCAGGATTTGATTCCAGCAATCTGGCTCCAGGCTCTGTGTTCTTAACCAACAGGGAATTAGCTATTTGTTTCAATACACCGAACAACAAACTCACGGTTTGGTTAATGTTTTAACAGCTAAATCTTCTAAAGAAATAATTGTAGTAAGTAGCAGTGCTATTTTTCTACGATAATCAGAACTGTTACCCCTCTTGCAGTCGGCATCTAATGTACGGAGCTATATACATAATTTAGGCAGCTTACATTTGTATAGGCAAAAAATTAGATTGTATTTTCAGAAGTGTGATACTTGAAACTTAGAAGGAAGTGTGGATATTGTTTCTATTTTTTCCTTTAACAGTTTTTTATGTTTCATATAATTCTGTTGTTTGCAGTTGCAGGGTTTCTGCTATAACATGTAAAACAGGTGTAAATTCTATAGTGTAAGATGGTCTTAAGACCGATAGAACCTCCACTTTATAGACATATCCCTCTAATATATCATTTTTACTGAAATAAGCATTATTTATCACATTATTTCTTCAACCAGGTTATAGAGCTTCTACACTGGAGATATATAATCTTAATACTTAGTAGAGTGAGTAACTGTGCAATTCTGCTTAAGACAAATATGTCTGAAGACTTACATATAGATCCATGTTTATATATGATTATTTATACATATATCCATAACCCCACATGCAGACATACACACTGGGGATAAATTATTCATATTTAATCTTTGTAATCTTATCAAAAATGCTATTATGAATATGGTGAATATATGCATGTTGAACAAATAAAATGCCAAAAACAGTTACATTTTAAAATCTTCAAGTTACTTTTTCTTTAGAGAAATCCTGATTTAAGATAAATCTTAAAAATCAGCTAAAGACCTGGAAATCATCTATGTAGAAATGCAAGTTTTGAAGCAGATGCATCAGAGGTAAATAGTTTGTCTTTAAAATAACCATTTTCTTTAACTCATAACTAAGTATATTATTTCATTAAATAATATTTTTTCATGGAATTTTAAAAATATGATTTAATTTACAAAAATCCCTTAGAAAGGAGATCTCAGAAGAAAGCATTTATACTTATAGCGAGGGTCTCTGTCTTTCAAATGTATGTAATGAGCATTGCAGTTGATCATGCTCTTATCTTGAATTGATAGAAACTTATGACATTTGCAGAATCTCCAAGGTTTTAAAAATTCACATGCTCCCTTTAAAAAATTCCCTCAGTGGGATTTAAACACCTTTTCTAAAACATTTTTCATGTTTTTCTCCTGTCTAGAGTTAAAGATTGGTCCATTACGGGCAATATACCAGGATTTGAAAAAGGTTAACTTTAATTGACTTCATGGATTTCTTCCCAAACAAATACATTTTTAACATATGGGGACTTAGCCTTTTGGCTAACCTTACTGATGGTAAAATTAGCTGAATCTTTCAAACACAAGCTAATATCTTCTTATGCAGAGAAGTTTGAGAAATGTCTTTCATTTTGTGCTTCCTTATATGACGATTTCTGTCTGGAACCTGTCTTCCCATAATGGCTCATTGCTTCAGTTCCACTGGTGTGGTGCTTAGTAACTTCCTTGAAATGTTTTTGGGGGTTGATGACAGCTCCTAACCACTCCCTGGAAGGCGATTATGAAGGTTAGAAAGTCCCTTATTCCCGCAGCCAGTCCAAAGTCCCTAGACCATGAAAGCCAGAAATGACAAGTCTGTTACGATTTTTTTAAACCTACTTTATCCAAGTCATTTTAGACTGAATCATGATATAATCTGTGTAATCCTCTGGCTTGGGTCTGAGAGGATAGTGATTTGTTACAAGGCAAGCTTCTACTGAGAAACATTTCTTACATGAGTATTTTCTACCCTTCTGGCTCACGAGGACTTCTGATGTTCACACCACTTCCTTCCTGCACAAGACATGCTCCTAAATCACGTGCGGCCATGTGTTTAACAGGTCTGTGTGCATCTTGTCTCTTCATTGCTCTTCAGGTCTTTAAACTTTGCACACAATTTTATACCTGTTCCCTCCTATCTCTTACAATGCCAATCTCAAGTGCTATGACGAGAGCTATGACTGGAGAGCCTGGAAAACATATAAACTGAAATGAATCCTTCTGAACTACCTTGCTCTGCTTCTCAGCTGAAGTCTAAGGACAGCCTTACCATCTGGTTGGCTATCTACCATCTGGAAATGGTTCCTCTGCAAACACCATGTATGTACCTAGGAAAGCTTTCAAAAACAAAGGTTTTGGTCTGGCCTAGCCTCTGATGGTCTTTGAGATCTTGGGCACTGGCACTCCCTCTGGACTTCTGTGTCCATCAGCAGAAGACACACCTTCCACAGATCACTGAGAGTAGAAAGTTGAGCAAAGACCAATATAGAGTTGTTGGTTTTTGTTTGTTTGTTTGTTTTTTAATTCACAGAGACTGAAAAAGTAGGACTAATAACTAGGGGTAAGTGGGTACAATGGTGACGTTGGTGGTGAAAATTCTAGTATCTGACTTCCTGATTGTTTACAATTTGCCAAGTAGTACTGTAAACACAAGACCTATTTAGTCATTTATTCTTTAAAATAGTCTTATGAGTTAGTTATTATCTTCAATAAACAGAAAAGGAAATCAAGGTGTGGAGCTTAAAGAACTTGCCAAGGTCTAGGTAGCTAATAAGCAGTGAAGTCAGAATTTGAAGCTATGCTGTCTGGCTCCTGCAATCTGAAGCACTTCACCGTAAGTTTTCAGTTGTATCCCAGCAACTGGGGTTAGGTATATCTCCTGAGAAGAATGGCTGGTATCCTCAATCTCTGAACAATGGACTAGCACCATTATCCTGTTTGGAGGTTGGTTTGCAAGGGGCATTGGGAAATCTTTCTTTTCAGGCCTCAAAATGTTCTTAGACTTTTTATGACAATGCTTTCTTCAATTGGAAAAAAAATGTGACTTGCTAAATTGTCATCATGAGACCAGAGTTTGGACTATTCCATTTATTCTGAAAGGTAATTAATAGAATTACATCAGGAGAAAAAAGAGAACTTTCACACTTTCCCTACCTCCTATGAGAGATGGAGAAAACTAGTGTTTTATTATACAGAAAAAATATATATATATTTATATTATATAGAAAACTAGTGCTCCATTATGAAAGGGGAAGCTGTAGCTTGTTGCCCTTGCTGTCAACTTACTTGAGTATAAAAGAGGAAATGGGTCATGTCAACTTTGGGGAAGCTACACCCAAGTTGTGTCCACAGCTTGGCCATGAACTAACTGATCTTTGTACTTCCTAAGATGCTGGTGGTGGTCTCAGGGGTTTGGGAGGGCAGGGAAAACCTTTACTGTTCAGGCTTTTGAAACAGTAGAAAGAACTAAGCAATTCCTCAGCAGAGAGCTGAGAAACCAATATAGTTAATATCATAGTATTAATTAGTACTATCCCTAGTGGAAAATAAAAGGGAGTTTGTTGAAAAATTCTCTAAGTGAAGTCTCTTGAAGTTCTGAAATATTAAAACGCTGACTTAAAAAAAAAAAAGTCCATTTATTAATTGACAGCCTGACAAGGAGAAATAAAAGATCCCCTGATATTTGGAGAATTTCCTCAAACATTTTCAACAGTCCCTGGACAGTTGATAAAATATTTTGCCTCTCTTTAACCTTGTCTTGGTAATTGGCCTAGTGGTAACTGACACCCTTTGACCAAATGGGTATTATGTCATCCACAGTGCTTAAGACTTTAAGACTCAAAATGCTTATGACCTTGAGAAAATTTGATGTTTAAAAAGCATCATTAACTGAGTGAACTTGGCCACAACACTTAGAGTTGTTCCTTTCTTTATACACAATGTCAAATTCTAGCTGTCCATCTAAAGCCTAGTGAATGCATATGAAATTGAATTTATGATTTAATCCTAGTTCTCTTGTGCAAATTTACAGCCCCTGCTGACCAATATAGTTGTTCTATGTACAAATGACTCAGTGGAGGAAAACTGCTTCAGGCTCTCCTGTCTCAGACACATAGTACTTTGACCAGCACTTGCTTAATAAATGTCAGTTTATTTCCTCAGCCTTACCTGAATTCACATGGTAGATAGTGCAATTTCACCCAAGCTACTTTAAAAAATTAAATTTTGCTTTTTTTTCATGTTGAAAACAAAATAAACCAAATCTGAAATCTGGGGTTGTGCTGTCTGCAAAAATAGGAAAGTCTAAGGGAAAAAACCCAATGGATTTTGATTAAAATTTTAGTGAGCAACTTCTGGCTATACTTTTCAAAGAGAAACTTCTCTAAATGCTTGTGGCCCAGAGGCCACATAAAGGGATTAGTGTATTTTGCGTCTTCACAGATTTTGGTAATTTCTATAGTCCTTTCTTTTTGCTACTTCCTATTTCATAGCTGTAAAAACAATTTAGAATCAACCTGAAAGCAAAGAGACAGATTTCTACCATTTGAATGCTGCCAAAGGGATATATATATATTTTTTTTTTCCCCCTCCCCCCTGGGAACAAAAGTGTAACTTTAAGTTACACTGTGTGAGATAAGGAAATGCTTCTTATTAGAAGTTTCCTTGTGATTGAGTGGAGATGAGACCCATCTGAGCAAATGGCTGATGACCCAATAATGGGTCAGAACGTGTTAGGTTAGACTGGGTGAAGGGGGTTTTCCTTATTCATTCAACAGCCCAAGAGAGGATATTGTCTTTGATTAAGAGAGAAAGGGAGGGAGGCCTGATGGCACAGCAGAGGTGAAATAATGAAGACCAGGCTCACGACTGAGTTTTTTGACCATTAACTACTGTCACTCAGTGACTCAAGGTAGAACTACCCTGAGAGCTGAAAGCCTGGAATGTTTCTTTCCCTTGTGGAATAATCCAGCTTAAAAACCCTGAGTGTGTATCCCTCTGAAGTTTTCTGACAGCTTGCCTCCCTCAAGGGGAAAACAAAATCGGATTTAGTTCTTGTTCTCTTTTTGCAAATAAATTCCTTCATGATAAACAGGGTTGCCTGGCTGCAAGGTAACTTGTAAATTGAGAAAAATGGCAACAGTGTCTCTTCCTGTGTGGGTCTCTATTATCCCTCCTGCGGTGGTCTGAATGTGTCCCCCTCACATTCATATGATAATCTTTAACCCCCAAAGATGCCGATATTAGGAAGTGAGGCCTTTGGGAGATGTTTAAGTCATAAGGATGGAGCCATTACAAATGGGATTAGTGCCTTAAGGCTCCAGAGAGATCTCTTGCCCCTTCCACCATGTGAGGATACAACGAAAAGTCTGTGACCTGAAATAGGGCCCTCACTCAACCATGCTGAGACTCTGATCTCAGGCTTCCAGCCCCCCGAAGTGTGAGAAACACATTTCTCTTTTTTTTTTTTTATGAGCTACCGGGTCTGTGGTATCTCATGATCATAGCCTGAATGGACAAAGACACCTGTTTACCTCCTTCTGTTTGTCCCTCCCTCCTCTGATGAATTCCATCTTTCTATAGAATTCATCTTTTTGAAAACATGTTTTCTGAGTGCCTACTGTGTGCCAGGCATTGTTTTAGCTCCTGGGGATGTAATGGCAAACAAAACAGAGCATTTCTCTATCCTCAAGAAGCTTACCTTGTAGCACTCTCTGAAGTTTGGCTGAACCTTGGCTCTTCCACTGACAACTTTGTAAATTTGGGGCAGGTTACTTAACTAAGCTGTGCCTCATTTTCTTCCGTATAAGGGGGTAATATTAGTACTTGTCTCAACCGGTCTTAATTAGGATCGAATGAGATAATATACGTAGAGCATTTACAGAGTGTGTGGCTATGAGCTAGGGTCCTGGGCAAGCTGCTATTGTGGTGCTTTTGTCACGTTCTTTCTCCCTGAGATGCTTCTTGACTCATCATTTGCCTGGTGACCTGAGGGACCACTTTAATTCGTGCCTCATTTTCGGGGCCAAGGAGCAAGCAGGAGCCCTCTCTGAAAAGGCCCAGGGAGCAGAAGTTGTGAGAGTAGCACATGACTGTTGTAGGGAAATGCGCTATCCAACATACTGCAATGGATCCTGCAGGAAAAATGGGGACCGTACCCTTGATATACAAGAAGCATGTGAGCAGAAACAGATCAAAAGGAGGCTAAGGGATGCTTTGTGAATATGCAGACTGTTTGTACAGTGGCAAAGTCAGGTCCATCACTTTTGCAAAGGGCAGCCTCCCCCTCTTCTATATTTGTAGTGGATCCTTCTCTGCCTCTACTTACCTACTTCCCAATACTTTAAAACTTTTTGATACTGGTAAAAGAGGTAAGTCATTTCAGATATTTTTTCAGACATACCCAATTCTACTTTGGCAGTGTCCCTCGGTCCTCTATGCCTTGTAGGTAACTTTTCTGGTTTCTTTCTTTCTTTCTTTTTTTTTTAAAGATTTTTTATTTATTTATTTGAGACAGAGAGAATGAGAGACAGAGAGCATGAGAGGGAGGAGGGTCAGAGGGAGAAGCAGACTCCCTGCCGAGCAGGGAGCCCGATGCGGGACTCGATCCAGGGACTCCAGGATCATGACCTGAGCCGAAGGCAGTCGCTTAACCAACTGAGCCACCCAGGCGCCCAACTTTTCTGGTTTCTGACAAGTATCGTGATGAATCACTAGCTTGAGGTAACTTCTGTCTCTTCACACTATTGATTTCACAAAAATCCAGGCTTTCATAAACTTGGATAACCATATATTTAATGTCATTTGTCCTTAAAACAACACTTGTCTAGGGTACAATCACCACACTTTATACATTCACTAAATCAATGATATATTTCTTAAAATGACGTGCTCGCTTCGGCAGCACATATATTTCTTAAAATGAAAAGAATTTTAAAAATCATCTTTTTCTAACATAGGGGAAAAGCAAATCCTAACTTTTCATGTTACTCTATTTTTGATAACCCCCTGGATTTTAAAACAGAGTAATTTTATTTTTTTAAATTTTTAAATTGTTTAATTTATTTTTTAAAGATTATTTATTTATTTATTTGACAGCGAGAGACACGGCGAGAGAGGGAACACAAGCAGGGGGAGTGGGAGAGGGAGAAGCAGGCTTCCCGCGGAGCAGGGAGCCCGACGCGGGGCTCGATCCCAGGACCCCGGGATCATGACCTGAGCCGAAGGCAGACACTTAATGACTGAGTCACCCAGGTGCCCCTAAAACAGAGTAATTTTAAACTTAAAACAAAGTAATTTGTATTTATTAATGTTATTGTTAATTGATAAAATTTACTGCAAAGGTAGTACCTATTTTGGTGAATCAATACTGTTATACAAAGAAGCGTCCCTTTTTTCCCACCCATAGTTTTTTTGGTTCTAAATTAATATTCTTCACCCGTTTTTGTCAACTCAATCTTGGGGTGACAACTTCATTTTTGGTAAGCTAGGTATGCAGCCTTGACACAGGTGTGTTTTTAGAGTTTATTTTGGTTGCATGACTGTTTTCCTCTTTTTTTTCTTCTTCACATGAGCAGCTAAAAGAAGGTTCTAACTAGTCCCTGTCTAGCATCAAGTTTGTGACTTTGAAAGATAATTTCGTTTCTAAAGGTTTTGTTTTCTTCATTAGTAAAGTGAAGGGCTGACCTTCATGATCTCTAAGGTGTTTTTGCTATCTCTACAACTCCCTGGATCTATTGAAATCCATTCCTACCCCAGGGGAGCTATTGTATCTGGGATTTCCTAATAAAAGTACTAAGACTTATTCCATAAGCAAGGCAGAAATCAGTTGCACTACTCTAAGTAAGTAATGAAAAAGACTTGAACAATGAAATGCACTTGACAATAAAACTATATTGACTCTAACTTAATTCTCCTTCGGTGGTTTGGAAGGCACTCCTGGCTATTGGAAACTTCAGGCCGTCCTGGGGGCACTGTCCTCATTGGTACAGATATAATATTTGACTGGTGTCCCCCCCCCCCGGGGGAATTTTTTTGGTTCTAAATCTCCAAATAAATTCTAGTATCAACACATTTATTTGTTATCTGCTCTATCTCATTAAATACAGAACACAAAGAACAAAAAAATGATACTCAAGTATTCTGTATTCTGATTATTGGAATTTCCGATTAAGGAATTTTTATTTTATGGGCTCCATGAATGAGTTATTCGTTAATGGCTGATTAGGCTATGTTCAGAAAACAGCATTTTTTTTTTCTATTATAAAGGAAGAAGATACTGATCTGTAGATCTGAGTGTACTAAATTGGGGATAGAGGAGGCAAAGAAATTGCTTTATGCTGACTGCTGAGGGCACATGGGTTCCTTGTTATGGGAGTGTGTAATTATAAGTTTTATTTAAAAAAAACAAAAACAAAAACTGCCCACATCTTTTTTTTTTTTTGGGGGGGGGAGACTCTTTTATTCCACATTCCTCTCCCCTCAGTATGAGATAACCTTTGAGAATACATTGTCCGTTTCTTACCTTGAAGAAGGTCATTGTTGATCCATCTCTGACTGCCCCGTATTCTATCTTGGTTTGCTTTGCCAGATCATCTGCTGAATCTATGGGGGATTCCATTCTCTCTACTGTCAGGAAGGCGGCCAGATTGGCAGTGTAGGATGAAATGATGATTAAGGTGAAAAACCACCATATCCCTCCAACTATCCTGGTCGATAGAGCTTTGGGCATCAGCTCTGATCCTGTCATGGTATCACCAGAGTAAGAGAGTTAAACAGAGTTAAGAGAAGAGGGAAGACTCATGATTTGACACTAGTCTAGGGAGATAATGCATTTTTACAACATAAAAATTATAAAGCCATTAAGGGCTTACTTTCTTGTGTGTAGGTGAGATAGAAGTGTTTTTTAGAAAATAGAGGAAAATCTGAATGATCTTTTATCACTAATTGCAGGTATTGCTTAAAATGTAATTTATCAACATTTGATGGTATTAAATGTTTTTAACCCTGAGTTATTCCATGTCTAAAATTTATAGAGTTAGTTTAATTGCTTGGATTTGGATTTGTTTGCTTGTTTTTGTTAAAAAGTCAACCCCAAGACTTTGGGGGCTTTTATTTAACTGTCTGATATGCATCTTATTGTGTGAAATAAAATGTTATCAGTCTTTGTACAACTATGAAAGCTTTGAAACACTAACTTATTTTTGTTTAAGATTAAAGAATGTGAGAAACTTTTAAAAGATTAACGTACTTTAATAAAACTTTAGGATTTTACAATCAAATGAAATAGGATAGAGCTACACTTGACAGTTGATGAATCAATTTCCATTGTTTTATGTTACTTTTAAAGTCAAAATTATTTTTTTCTAATGTATATTCTTGTGTGACTGGGAAGAATATATTCACTGAAAAGCATGCTTTTGTCCTTTAAAGTGCTCGCCTTTATTTTTTTATTAAAAAAAATTTTTTTTTAAAGATCTTATTTATTTGAGAGAGAGAATAAGAGCATGAGAGCGGGGTGAGGGGCAGAGGGAGAAGCAGACTCCCGCTGAGGACTCCTGCTGAGCAGGGAGCTCCATGTGGAGCTTGATCCTGGGACTCTGGGATCATGAACTGTGCTAAAGGCAGATGCTTAACCAACTGAGCAACCCAGGTACCCCAAAGTGCTTGTTTTTAATTATACTTCAAAGACTGGCCATTTCTCAGGTGGAAAGGGGCCCTTCCTGGTAAACATACATTTTTAGATGTCATCCGATGTTTATTATTTGTAAAAGATAACATGGGAGGCACGTAACATGTTAACCAAGAGATCCGTTCTCTCTAAAAGAAAAGGTATATGGACCAAGTTTACTGACACAAAGGGTAAGCATTTGTGAAAACTCTCCAGCTCAAAACTGTTGGTCAACCTGAACTATAGATGTCTATGAACCCAGTAGTGGAATTAAAAAGGAGCAGAAGCAGGGATGCAGGGCTCACTCTAATCGTACCGATTCATGGGTGGATTTTGGCTACTCTGCCTGCCTGAAATTCACCATGGGTTCTGTACTTAGCATTTCCTCCATGAACTTAGAGGCATGGTGAGTTTATATGATCAGTTAAAAAGTGGAAAATGTAAAAATCTAAAAGGTGAAGTACAGCAGGTGAAATACCTGTTTTCAAGGATTCTTTCACTATTCTGATTGGGTGTTTTGAAGTTCTGTAGTTAATGGCTCAAGACGGAGTGGGGAATTGGAGGTTACCAATCTACAGATAAATGAGTTCATACTCAAATTTAATCTATAAATAGACACACATATTGCTCATGAAATCAAAGCCAGCTCAAGGCTCATGATAAGCAGATCAAGGTTGGCAGGGTTTCTGGGCTTTGAATTAACAGATACATTTTCCTAATGCTCTTAGGTATCTGGGAGCTTTATTCTCTTTTAATGAGGTAAACAGTTTCATTGCAATTTGTATTTTCTTCTTTTGTTTGTTTGAATTTGGGTGTGTAATATTACACAGATTTATAATAGTTTCCATTAAATTGCCTCCAAGAATTTAGTGGGATAGTTTGTTGCTGTTGTTTTAATCTTGTGGTTAAATGGGATTTGTGTGCCTGTGGGTGTCTCTGTGTGCTTAATGACCGAGGTTGTTTCATATCTTTGTACTTAATTGATCTAGCAGCCTTTTGGCAGTGTGATATTATTTAGATCTTTAGTCAGTTATCATTAAAATACCATTTATTTCATAAAATAGCCATGGGAAATAAATAATACAGTTAACAGATATATTTTCTTAGCTTATAGGTATGGATTTTTCTGCTGTAAATTTATCCTTCTGTTATTTGGTCGCATTCATGAAAAGAGAAGGTCGTAATTTGTTATTTGTATAACTATGTATTATGTAACAGCAAAACTGGACCACTGACCGGTAATCAGAAATAATATAAATTCATACCTATCATACTTTAATATACATATACTTTTGAATGATGTAGTCTTGGAAACTGAAAAAAAATAACTAGTAGAAATCTACTCAGATTACATTTTAAACCCTTGGTCTATGGTACGAATTAGATTTCTTGACATTTCACCATGTTTTTTATTTTCACACGGTTCTGTGACTTTCATGACTTTCAGCGTTAATTGAAATACTTAGAAACGGCTTTCCGCAAATAGAGATGATTTGTCTAAGTTCGGAACTGGAGAGGATGAAGTTATGTAGGCAATAAAAGTCAAGTGAAGCATCGTTAGAAAATATTTGGGATGAGAGACAATACTTGCTGAAGTCTCTTTAGAG